>NC_056746.1:668578491-668640991 GCF_019279795.1 Protopterus annectens
CATCACCTTTCCTCCAAAGGTCACTGGTTTTAGGGGGGATTAAGAGGCTAGCCAGTTATTGTGCGAATGCTCTGACCATTGGTAGGGTTGCCACCTTTTCATATGGCCAGGATGGGATATATTCGGAACACACCAGATTTTTCAGGCCAACACATACCCACGGTCAGTACAGGGTTTAGAAATTTACTTATTTTCCTAGATGAGAGCTTATTCTTGTAGCGGTTTAGTTGCTTATTCTGTTTCTTGTAAGATTTACATATTTTACATACAGAAATAACTGTTTTATGCAACTGTTACATGAAATATGGTAAATAATTATTTCCTACAATCGCAGGACATTTGCCATTGTATTATTTTTAATCAGGACACACCTACCTAAACAGGGACTGTCCCTCACAAAGTGGAACAGGAGGTACCCTGCTTACATCAGCGCCTTAATCACCCTATATCTAACTGCCACTATGCGAATGTGTAAAGTATATATTCTCGATAATTCATGTGGGGAGCCGTCCATCATGGTCAGGTGTTTAATCCCAGGTAGTAGGTTCTGCATGACCGGCTGGAGGCTGAGCAGTCTCGTGAACCACTACTGCACATACAACTTGTGTCCAGATGTCTATAGGACTGGACATCGTGTTGTGTCACCAAGTCTGATGTTTACACACAATACTTATCCCATGAGGGATATCCAAAAATTGAACAGACCAATAAACTTCGATATTTTGGGATTTACGAAAATGTGATAGGGTTATACATGCAAGGGATACATAGTTTGCAATCCTGAGACTGCCTAGGGTGAGACTGCCTACTAGATATGAGTAGTGGTCACTATGTGCAGATATGACTGCACCAAGCTAGCAGTGTGAGTATGGCTGGATTTGGTGGACGTTCAGGAATGGGGGGGATGTGTGCTGTAGAGGGGATAATGAGTATTCAATTATGCATCCAGGTATGTTGTGGTTGGATGGCTCAGTTCAGGCCAGACCATTATGTGGGTATGTGCCGGTGACGTTTCTGTACATGTGTATCGCACGTTTTAATACTCATATGTTTGTGCGATTGTGTTCTACAGTATGGCCTGTCAGGTTGTATTGTGGATGTGCATGCTTGTTCTTTGTGTTTCTTTATGATTCACCCACTGCTCCCTCATACACCTCCAGTTCACCTATTGTGCATCCAACACAGTCTCCCCTTGGCGAATTATTACATTACCCATCCACCCCACACCCATATTCCACACAGAATTCTGGTCAAGGGAACACATTGCATACACTACATATCTCTGGTACCTGTATGGTTGTGAGGACTACCCTAGCATTTTTCACCTTCCACATGCTATACGTCATGCACATAGGTACACGAAAATACTTATCTTTCATGACATGGTAGGTTGACCTGGGTAATACCCTCTCATCTTTGACCCATCCTGCCAAGGACGCCTTAGACCACAAATGGGCAGATTTTGGGTGAATGCTCTGACCATTGGTAGGGTTGCCACCTTTTTATATGGCCAGGATGGGATATATTCGGGACACACATCAGATTATACAGGCCAACACATACCCACGGTCAGTACAATGGATAGTACTTGTGTTTTATGCCTACATGTAAGCTTGTTGTTGTAGCAGTTTAGCTGCTTCTTCTGTTTCGTTTTCTTGCTTATTCTGTTTCATGTAACATGTAGGCATGTTACATATGGAAATAACTATTGTATGTGACTATTACATAAGTGGGACATAATTATGTCCTTCGATCACAGGATATTTTACATTTATAATGGTTTTGGTATGGACACAACTGCCCAGAGGGGACTGTCCCTCACAATATGGGACACGTGGTAACCGTGACCATTGGACTAGACTTAGCTATTGGCGGTGCACTAACACGATGCATTTCACTTCCACTTGGTATAACTATCAACACTACAATAGAATACAGGCACAGGGTTTTAAATGTCATTTGTTCAAGGGATGGGGACTCAATATTCAGCTACGTGCATTTGTATTTGCTTCTTATTTTTGTGTTCGCAAAACTGTCTTCATGCTTTGCATATGTTTCAGTATTCATGGACACTGACAGGTGTGATTATTATTGGTGGCAGGCTGTACTATTCAGCATTTTAGGTTGCATGTAAACAGCAGACATGTCCATGCCTCTGTGTGGCACTTGGACATGCCCCATGCACTCGCGCACATTTCCTATGCACGTGGATGTGGCGGCAGCGTGCCTTCATTAATATGCATATGGCGCTACTGTGCCATCTCTATGTCACATGATCGGCGCAAGCTTAACGCTGTCCTTGCACCAAGCTTCATGAATCCTGGGGTAAGTGTATTTATGAAGAAAATTCAAATACCCTCACTGGTTTAGTACAAAAATTAATGAAGCGCCGGGCTATGGCTGATGATGGGACATTATACTCACACCATATTTTTATATTAGGAGAGGGTAGTGAGCCATTTGAGGTGATTGGTGAGGTAACGATCTGGGGAAGGCAACAGTGATATGATCAACTACCAGCAGAAAGAGCTGCATCTGCACCACTGGCTCCTGTTCCTGTGTGTGTTGTATCAGGATCAGACACAGGTAATGAACAAAAGGCACCAAAATGTTTTTTCTGTAAGAAAATAGGGGATGTTAAGCAAAATTGTTATCATTACAAAGTTTGTTGTAAAAAGAAGGAATAACAGGGTGTTTTTCCAAAAACAGAGCCAAAAAATTCACAAGAAAAGTCAGAAAAACAGGTCTATGCACAGGGACCTTGCAATATTGGTAAAGACAGCTATAAGGACCATCAATACTCAGGAAAATGGGATGTATGTCCCATAGACCTTCAAGCGGCCTTACCTGTCAATCCAAAACATTTGGTAAAGCAGGTAGTAGGAATAGTTAGGTGACAATTATGAAAAAAAAAAATGAAAACCCTAAATATGTAGATCACCTAAATATGTAGATCACTCAGACACACAGGGAGATGACAAGCAAGAACATGCGGTGTGTCATATTGCATTTGAAAATAAAGGTGATGATGAGTGAATCTCCTTGCAATAGGGGTGTGCCCCCTACTCTGGTATCTTTCTTTACTACTTTTAAAAAGGGTCGAGATGGACGACCACTGAATGGTATCAAGGTAGAAAGGTCACTATGGAAAATGTCTTACTAGACACAGGAGCAGCAGTATCCATCACAAACAGACAGTTACCTGTAAATCCTATAAAAAGGTGTGCATTTCAGCATTTAATGGCACAGGATGCTATGCAGTGAGTAGCCAAGATGTAGATATAAAGTTTCAACAAGTAGGACAGACATGGAAGAGTGCATTTTTAATGCATCCATCCTGCTCAACTACAATTATTGGTATAGACATTTTAGAACCTTTGGGCATAGTAAATGACTTGCCTAACAATATTTTGTGAATAGAAGACAGGCAAAAAGGACAGGGAGAGAAAAATGCAAGTTACTGTGCAATCTCTCTACCTGAAAAACCTGGCAAGCCAACGGGATATGTAAATACAGTCAGTGAGGATTTGTGGCAGCATTTACAACAGCAATTCCAAAACCTGTGATCCAAGAGTCCCAGTGACTAAGGAAAACTAGAAATGCCAGTAGGTGTGGGTAGTGATCAGGATTATATACCACCATTTCAAAAACAGTATCCCATTTCTAGGGAGGCAGAAAAACATATGGAAAAATGCATTGCAGAATGGGAAAAGGAAGGAATCATACAAAAAGGCAACAGTCCCACAAATTCCCCAATATGGCCAGTCAAGAAAAAAGATGGTAGTTATCATCTTGTTATTGATTTATGAAAGGTTAATCAGTACACAACTCCTAGAGCACATTTGATTCCAGGAGCTCCAGAACTGGCTGCACATATTAAGCCACAAAGTAAGTGGATTACAGTAATAGAGTTAGCAAATGGCTTTTTTGCAGTACCACTCAGGAAAAAAAGGCAGGACATAATTTGCTTTTACATTTAAAAAACAGCAATATGTCATGACAAGCTTATTTAAGTGATTGAAAACAGTCCAGTTATTTTTCAACAGACAGTAGGATCCATTCTGCACCATTTGGAAAAAGATGATTCAGTGTTACATTACATTGATGAGGTATTGATTCAGTCTGAAACAGTAGAAGAACATGTACAACTTCTTAAAAATTTTCCATACTCTGCAGCAGGCATGGTTTAAGGTTAAAAGTAAAAACATTCAGTTTATGTCACAAGACATTAAGTTTCTAGGTACTATTATAAAACCATCAGGAAGGTCTCCTTGCCCTATGAATGTGCAAGGCATTTTACAAATGGAAAAGCCACTGACTATAGCAGATCTACATAAATTCATGGGAACCATGAATTACAATAGGGCATTTATATTGGATTATGCAGCTGAGGCTGTCCCTCTATACAAAATGTTACAGGAACGAATGAACTCCACCCTTTTAGAGATGGGACCTCATGAGGATGAAGCATTTTCACAAATAAAGTAAAGTTAGCACAAACGACAAAATTAATATCACCCACACCAGATTTGCTGTTTGTGTCACAAGCAGCAGCTGGAAAGAACACATTATCTGTGGTACTAATACAGGAATGGCCACATGGTGGTGACAACAGAATGGAAAATATATTATGTCCAGTCACTTTCTGTAGTTGAAAGATGACTCCAGTGGAATTAGGCTATCATCCCTATATACAGCAGTTATTAGCCATTTACTGGGGTATTAAGGAAACTGAGTATCTGACTGAATTTTCCAGCATTATACTACAAACACCACACCAGGCAGTAAAAGCTCTGGTAGAAAAATTTGATATGAATAAAATAACAGATGGTATTAGTCAAGCAGTTGTTGAAAAATGGATGGCACTTTTCAGAATGAAAACTGTCACAATGCAGACCGACACCAAGTGAAACTTTCAGGCTAAATGCTTACACATTAGCAATACAAGTAGCAGAAAATGGAAAAAAAAACTTCCAGAATATGTATACAATGATGTGGAAGTTAGTGCCTTAGAAGTGCTAGATGAACTGTCAATAGAGGGAGATCTTATAAATATTCAAAAACAACAGGGTTTAAAAGAAGAAACTAATCAGTGCATGCTAGCCGGAATACCACCAAAAGAGTATTATGCATACACTACTTCTAAAGGATTACAGTTGCCATATGTGCCATTTCAGTTGGCTTGGCAGTTAGTCAAGTTAAATCACCAAATACTGAGACATCTAGGAACTGAAAAGCTATGGGAAGTTGTAAAAGAAAAATACTGGAACCCAAGTTTAAAAAAGGTTTGTAGGCTAATTGTAGAAGAATATAAAACCAAAATAAGTGGTGCAATAGTGCTCAAGCAAAACAATATAAAACCAAAAAAGAGCACTAAGCGTTGTGAGTCCTCAGCAATAGTTTTATTACAAAAAGTTAAGCAATTTCATCAGTACCAGTTGACTTCCTCATAACACTTCAAAATCACAAAAAATTTGTTTAAATAATGTAAACTAAAGTTTAAAAGTGATTTTTTTTTCCAATGTTCTCTTTTATAGTAGGTTTTTGGATGATATTTTTATTTTAAGCAAAGGAGCCACTGAATCTATTCCATTATTCATCCAATACCTAAATGGGACTACAAATTTTTTGAAATTCATCTTTGATTATCATGAATAAGAAATTAACTACCTGGACACTACAATTTTAAAGGACCATGAGAAATTTATTTCCAGAATTTATCGTAAAAAAACTTTTTGCAACAGCTACTTGCACTTTAACAGCCACCACCCTGTATCTCAAAAGAAAAGTATTATCAAAGGTCAGGCTATCAGGGTAGCCAGGATGACATTCTTGAAAAAGGATGTAATCCATGAATTTATATACTTAAAGGACATGTTCCTAGAAAGAGGTTACCCTGGTGAATTTATTGATACGATTTTAAAAGGAGTATCAGATGAGTGGGGTAAAACGTATATTCCGCTGTGGGGTAAAGGACTTAATAAAATCAATAATCCTGAAGTAGCTTCCAAGAGGGAGAAAAAAACTGATTTCCAAAAGGCATGTGTTGTCCAATATAGCCCCTTGTATCATGGAGTTAAAGAAATACTTTATAAAAATTGGAGTATTTTTAAAAATAACTCTGAAGTCTTTCAGGTAGTGGGTGAAAAATCTATATTTTCAACTAAAATAGGACCCAATTTAAAGCCAGTCCTGGAAAGGAGAACTGAAAATCAAGGTGAACAGGGAAATTTTAATAGGAGTAGGCCCTGTGATAGATGTCCCTATTGCTCCTATATTCTACAGGATAGCTCTATTTCCCTAGCTAAACAAAATAAAAACACTGTGTTTTTGAGGAGGGGTAACTGTTTTTCAAGTAAGCTGGTATATATTGCCAGGTGTAATACTTGTACCTCATTTTATGTTTGAAAAACTGAGAGGTTATTTAAAACCAGGATTTATGAACATCTCCATGGCATAAAAAACAAGAAGGAAACTAACGCCTTATATAAACACAATTTACAATGTGCCGGCTTTTGTGGTTTTAAATTTGCCATTCTCAACATTGTCCACATTGAAGCTAGGGGAGAAGATTGGCAAAATGTTCTTAGTAAAAAAGAACTATTATGGCAGTTAAGACTAGCTGCAAACTTCTCTCCGGGTTTAAATGACAATTTAACTATCTTGCCAATATTAAGAGAAAAAGCAGGACAGGTTTATTATTTTTATATAAAGTTTATATATATTAATAAAGTTCTTAAGGTTATTTAGGGTACACACTCAATAAGGAACATGACTGAATTTCTAGCTGTGAAGAACAAATTGTTGGATACAATTGTATTACAACAATGCATTAACTATGTGTTTTTAAACTGTGTTTTTAATGTGTTTATACTTAATATTCATGAGCTGTGTTTTACATTCATGAACCAGGGATATTTTTGTTAAATCATTGGTGGAAGAATGAACCAATTATTATTGAGTTTCCATTATTTAAACTAAATTTTTGTGGTTTTGAAGTGTTCTGAGGAAGTCAACTGGTAGTGACGAAAGCGCTTAATATTTTGTAATAAAATTATTGCTGAGGACTCACAACACTTAGTGCTCTTTTTTTTGGTTTTATAGTGTTTAGCTTGAGCACTATTGCACCACTTATTTTGGTTTTATTGTCTTCTGCGTGGTGCTTGGTTGTTTATGGAGTCCCCAGAAGCTTTGAATTTTTCACCCATTCTCAATTCTGGGCAGCAAGCTGAACTTCTGTTAATTAAAAAAGATGTGGCCGAGTTGAAGGGGGAACTCACCCGCCTTATCGAGCTACTTTCCCAACAACATAGCTGTGATTCCAGGTGTTCTACTACCAACAATGTACCAAAGAGGGGCAATGGTTTTCCTGACAATGAAGAAATAAATTGAAGTTCTAATTCATCTTCCTGTAACTTTAAGAAGCATGGTGATGCCAGTACAACAGTGCAGGTCCATCATGGAGAACCTGAACAATGTTTTTCCTGTGATGGCATTAACACAGCTGATACTGTTGGCAGCCTTGCTCCTAATCCATCAAGGAGCATTTTGAAAACTAATTGTGCTGTGTATTTTGGCAATGACATTGATTCTATTTTGGATGATATTCTGAACCAAGCCCGCCAATGTGAATACTTCAACAGGTATGGTTGTTCCAACTACAGGTACGGTTGCTCAAACTACTGGGACTGAGAGATTGCATAACTACAATGGGAGGAAAAGTATACAGCAGTCTGGGAATAATGCTTCTCCATGCACTTGTCAAAGGACTTTTGGTAAAAATGGAAGTCCTTCTGTGAACAAAATTATTCAACAATACTTAGTGCTCTTTTTTTTTGTTTTTTTTTTTAATTGTAGAAGAATGTCTAATCTGTTTACTGGTAAATGCTAAAAACAAAAAAACTCAGTTACAATGGGTATGGCCAGCAGATGGGCCATGGTATGCAGTTCAAATAGATTATGCAGGTTCTTTGACAACAGCAAAGGGAGGTTACAGATACCTACTAGTAGTAGTGGATGTTTTCTCAAAATGAGTAGATGCAATTCCTATCAAGACAATGACAGCAAAAGCAACCTCAGAAGCTTTGTGGAAAATATTTTTGCCATTGGAGTGGCCACATGTCAGAGATTCAGGCAATGGTCTGCAGTTTGTTAGTGACCTCATTAAGAAAATTGTGCAATTTGTTAGGCATACAACAAAGGTTTTATGTACGATACCCACCCACAAGCCAATGGCATAGTAGAATGTATGAATCGGACATTAAAAGAACATCAAAAAAGGCATGCTTTGAAAAGGGCAATACTTGGGTACAGCATTTGTGTGGCATTTTAATGGGTATTCAGGCAACACCAAATAGCAAAACAGATATTTCACCATACGAAATAATGACAGGTCACAAAATGCCCATACAACTGCCATTTGATCCAGATGTACTTTATGGTAGAACCATGTTAGAAATTAGCAAACATCAAGAATGGTTAAAGCAACTTTCTGAGACATGTAACTATAATGCAAGAGAGCAAGCTTTCCATCTATGGAGAAAGAAACTAATTTTCCCACCTGAAGAAAACCTTCCCTGCAGAACAAAGGTATTGGTAAAAATGTTCCAAATGGAAAGGCCATGGGATAGCAACTGGCAAGGCCCTTTTGGAGTAGCGGAACAAATTGGGCCATTAGTGTACAAAATTCAGGGAAAAAATAAAAATAAAAAAAAAGTTGGTACATAAAGATCAGTTAAGAGTTATTAAAACTAGTGAGCAATGTAAATCTGAATAAGTGTATTCTCTTGTAGGTTCCCCACATAGAAAGCATAATGAAATTGACATGGTTTAAAGTGCATACTTTTGGAAATCCAGTTTTGGATGACTAAAGGCAAAATGATTCGGCAATGAAATCCCCGTTTGAAGGATTTTTTTTAAAGTAATCATAGCTATTATTTTAATTATTATTGTATTGCTTGGTATTAATTTTGCATTTACAATCTATTAAACTGTAAAGTTACACAAGAGAGAGAGTAAAGATATGTGGAAAAATGAGAAAGACTGGTCACCATCTTTTAATATATTTTTGGCAAGACAATGTTGGTATGCATAAAGCATGGATGTTTCTGATTGTTAGGTGTGTAGTTTAATACCGAAAATAGCAGGGGCATGCCTCTGGTGCCAATTCCATTAGACAATGTTGGTAGTTGGAGGGTATTAGCAAATGAAACAGGAGATCAAGTTATAAATTTACAATTACATAAAGCAAGAGTACAGTTATCTGCTATAGTACAGGGAATCATATGTTTTCAATAAAATGGAACCATGCCAGTGGGTAAAAGCAATTGTACTGGAACAATTTAAATGATAAACTTTCATAAACACACACCAGCATGTGGGGTCTTTCATCATGGTTTTCGTATTTTAATATCAGCCAAGGGTCAGTTGATACTAATTGAAATAGCGGTATATCATTTTTCACAAAACACTAAAAATGAGTGGGGAACCCATGTTACATGTTGGCACAGTAAAACAAATAAACATTGTATGGTTGTACATGGTAAAACTCCTATTATGGGGCAAATAAATAGCAGTGTAGTAAATAGTAATGTTGCTCTGTCAGATACGTTATATTACATTTGTGGTAAATATGCTTATAAATGGTTACCAAAGGGATGGGATGGTAGCTGCTATATAGGATTAGTAATACCAGCAATGCATCATGTAAAAGAGTTACCAAAGGGAAGTATTAGAAATGCAAAAAAGAAAAGAAAGATATTGCCTGTAATTTAAAGCCTAGAAAACCCAGGAAACACCCTAGATACATCAGGTATTTATCACCAAAATCTTGATTATTTAAAATTAAAAGATATGAATCTAGGAGATTATTTGATTTCTAGAGCAGGTGTTTTCCCATGGCATGGAGCAGCAAAAGCCATCTGAGAGTTAAGAAAACTATAAAAACTAGTTGAAGTATTGGCAAATGCCACTTTCAATGCAATCTCTGACATTACAGTTGGAATGACAGCCATACGAACTATTGTTTTACAAAATCAAATGGTGTTAGATTCCATACTAGTGAACCAAGGGGGCATATGTGCCCTAATAGGAGAAGAATGCTGTACATTTATTCCGGATAAAACAGAGAATTTTAAAACTTGCGCGAATGTCACAACATAGTAGGAAAAATTGGAATGACGACTGGAGCGAGTGGTTTACTAATTTGTTCATGGGGTGGACAGGAAAAATTATCATGCTTTTAATTGCTATTTTTTATTATTATACTTGATTGCATGTTATTCATATGTATTAAAGTTTACTTAAAAGTCATTCAACAAGTTACTGTTGTAATTTCTGGTATCTTTCTTTACTACTTTTAAAAAGGGTCGAGATGGACGACCACTGAATGGTATCAAGGTAGAAAGGTCACTATGGAAAATGTCTTACTAGACACAGGAGCAGCAGTATCCATCACAAACAGACAGTTACCTGTAAATCCTATAAAAAGGTGTGCATTTCAGCATTTAATGGCACAGGATGCTATGCAGTGAGTAGCCAAGATGTAGACATAAAGTTTCACCAAGTAGGACAGACATGGAAGAGTGCATTTTTAATGCATCCATCCTGCTCAACTACAATTATTGGTATAGACATTTTAGAACCTTTGGGCATAGAAAATGACTTGCCTAACAATATTTTGTGAATAGAAGACAGGCAAAAAGGACAGGGAGAGAAAAATGCAAGTTACTGTGCAATCTCTCTACCTGAAAAATCTGGCAAGCCAATGGGATATGTAAATACAGTCAGTGAGGATTTGTGGCAGCATTTACAACAGCAATTCCAAAACCTGTGATCCAAGAGTCCCAGTGACTAAGGAAAACTAGAAATGCCAGTAGGTGTGGGTAGTGATCAGGATTATATACCACCATTTCAAAAACAGTATCCCATTTCTAGGGAGGCAGAAAAACATATGGAAAAATGCATTGCAGAATGGGACAAGGAAGGAATCATACAAAAAGGCAACAGTTCCACAAATTCACCAATATAGCCAGTCAAGAAAAAAGATGGTAGTTATCATGTTGTTATTGATTTATGAAAGGTTAATCAGTACACAACTCCTAGAGCACATTTGATTCCAGGAGCTCCAGAACTGGCTGCACATATTAAGCCACAAAGTAAGTGGATTACAGTAATAGAGTTAGCAAATGGCTTTTTTGCAGTACCACTCAGGAAAAAAAGGCATGACATAATTTGCTTTTACATTTAAAAAACAGCAATATGTCATGACAAGCTTATTTAAGTGATTGAAAACAGTCCAGTTATTTTTCAACAGACAGTAGGATCCATTCTGCACCATTTGGAAAAAGATGATTCAGTGTTACATTACATTGATGAGGTATTGATTCAGTCTGAAACAGTAGAAGAACATGTACAACTTCTTAAAAATTTTCCATACTCTGCAGCAGGCATGGTTTAAGGTTAAAAGTAAAAACATTCAGTTTATGTCACAAGACATTAAGTTTCTAGGTACTATTATAAAACCATCAGAAAGGTCTCCTTGCCCTATGAATGTGCAAGGCATTTTACAAATGGAAAAGCCACTGACTATAGCAGAACTACATAAATTCAAGGGAACCATGAATTACAATAGGGCATTTATATTGGATTATGCAGCTGAGGCTGTTCCACTATACAGAATGTTACAGGAACGAATGAACTCCACCCTTTTAGAGTTGGGACCTCATGAGGATGAAGCATTTTCACAAATAAAAGTAAAGTTAGCACAAACGACAAAATTAATATCACCCACACCAGATTTGCTGTTTGTGTTACAAGCAGCAGCTGGAAAGAACACATTATCTGTGGTACTAATACAGGAATGGCCACATGGTGGTGACAACAGAATGGAAAATATATTATGTCCAGTCACTTTCTGTAGTTGAAAGATGACTCCAGTGGAATTAGGCTATCATCCCTATATACAGCAGTTATTAGCCATTTACTGGGGTATTAAGCAAACTGAGTAACTGACTGAATTTTCCAGCATTATAGTACAAACACCACACCAGGCAGTAAAAGCTCTGGTAGAAAAATTTGAGATGAATAAAATAACAGATGGTATTAGTCAAGCAGTTGTTGAAAAATGGATGGCACTTTTCAGAATGAAAACTGTCACAATGCAGACCAACACCAACAAGTGAAACTTTCAGGCTAAATGCTTACACATTAGCAATACAAGTAGCAGAAAATGGAAAAAAAAACTTCCAGAATATGTATACAATGATGTGGAAGTTAGTGCCTTAGAAGTGCTAGATGAACTGTCAATAGAGGGAGATCTTATAAATATTCAAAAACAACAGGGTTTAAAAGAAGAAACTAATCAGTGCATGCTAGCCGGAATACCACCAAAAGAGTATTATGCATACACTACTTCTAAAGGATTACAGTTGCCATATGTGCCATTTCAGTTGGCTTGGCAGTTAGTCAAGTTAAATCACCAAATACTGAGACATCTCGGAACTGAAAAGCTATGGGTAGTTGTAAAAGAAAAATACTGGAACCCAAGTTTAAAAAAGGTTTGTAGGCTAATTGTAGAAGAATATAAAACCAAAATAAGTGGTGCAATAGTGCTCAAGCAAAACAATATAAAACCAAAAAAGAGCACTAAGCGTTGTGAGTCCTCAGCAATAGTTTTATTACAAAAAGTTAAGCAATTTCATCAGTACCAGTTGACTTCCTCAGAACACTTCAAAATCACAAAAAATTAGTTTAAATAATGTAAACTCAAGTTTAAAAGTGAGTTTTTTTTCCAATGTTCTCTTTTATAGTAGGTTTTTAGATGATAATTTTATTTTATGGAAAGGAGCCACTGAATCTATTCCATTATTCATCCAATACCTAAATGGGACTACGAATTTTTTGAAATTCACCTTTGATTATCTTGAATAAGAAATTAACTACCTGGACACTACAATTTTAAAGGACCATGAGAAATTTATTTCCAGAATTTATCGTAAAAAAACTTTTTGCAACAGCTACTTGCACTTTAACAGCCACCACCCTGTATCTCAAAAGAAAAGTATTATCAAAGGTCAGGCTATCAGGGTAGCCAGGATGACATCCTTGAAAAATGATGTAATCCATGAATTTATATACTTAAAGGACATGTTCCTAGAAAGAGGTTACTCTGGTGAATTTATTGATACGATTTTAAAAAGGAGTATCAGATGAGTGGGGTAAAAGGTATATTCCACTGTTGGGTAAAGGACTTAATAAAATCAATAATCCTGAAGTAGCTTCCAAGCGGGAGAACAAAACTGATTTCCAACAGGCATGTGTTGTCCAATATAGCCCCTTGTATCATGGAGTTAAAGAAATACTTTATAAAAATTGGATTTTTTTTAAAAATAACTCTGAAGTCTTTCAGGTAGTGGGTGAAAAATCTATATTTTCAACTAAAATAGGACCCAATTTAAAGTCAGTCCTGGAAAGGAGAACTGAAAATCAAGGTGGACAGGGAAATTTTAATAGGAGTAGGCCCTGTGGTAGATGTCTCTATTGCTCCTATATTCTACAGGATAGCACTATTTCCCTAGCTAAACAAAATAAAAACACTGTGTTTTTGAGGAGGGGTAACTGTTTTTCAAGTAAACTGGTATATATTGCCAGGTGTAATACTTGTACCTCATTTTATGTTTGAAAAACTGAGAGGTTATTTAAAATCAGGATTTATGAACATCTCTATGACATAAAAAACAAGAAGGAAACTAATGCTTTATATAAACACAGTTTACAATGTGCCGGCTTTTGTGGTTTTAAATTTGCCATTCTCAACATTGTCCACATTGAAGCTAGGGGAGAAGATTGGCAAAATGTTCTTAGTAAAAAAGAACTATTATGGCAGTTAAGACTAGCTGCAAACTTCTCTCCGGGTTTAAATGACAATTTAACTATCTTGCCAATATTAAGAGAAAAAGCAGGACAGGTTTATTATTTTTATATAAAGTTTATATATATTAATAAAGTTCTTAAGGTTATTTAGGGTACACACTCAATAAGGAACATGACTGAATTTCTAGCTGTGAAGAACAAATTGTTGGATACAATTGTATTACAACAATGCATTAACTATGTGTTTTTAAACTGTGTTTTTAATGTGTTTATACTTAATATTCATGAGCTGTGTTTTACATTCATGAACCAGGGATATTTTTGTTAAATCATTGGTGGAAGAATGAACCAATTATTATTGAGTTTCCATTATTTAAACTAAATTTTTGTGGTTTTGAAGTGTTCTGTGGAAGTCAACTGGTAGTGACGAAAGCGCTTAATATTTTGTAATAAAATTATTGCTGAGGACTCACAACACTTAGTGCTCCTTTTTTTGTTTTATAGTGTTTTGCTTGAGCACTGTTGCACCACTTATTTTGGTTTTATTGTCTTCTGTGTGGTGCTTGGTTGTTTATGGAGTCCCCAGAAGCTTTGAATTTTTCACCCATTCTCAATTCTGGGCAGCAAGCTGAACTTCTGTTAATTAAAAAAGATGTGGCCGAGTTGAAGGGGGAACTCACCCGCCTTATCAAGCTACTTTCCCAACAACATAGCTGTGATTCCAGGTGTTCTACTGCCAACAATGTACCAAAGAGGGGCAATGGTTTTCCTGACAACGAAGAAATAAATTGAAATTCTAATTCATCTTCCTGTAACTTTAAGAAGTGTGGTGTTGCCAGTACAACAGTGCAGGTTCATCATGGAGAACCTGAACAGCGTTTTTCCTGTGATGGCATTAACACAGCTGATACTGTTGGCAGCCTTGCTCCTAATCCATCAAGGAGCATTTTGAAAACTAATTGTGCTGTGTATTTTGGCAATGACGTTGATTCTATTTTGGATGATATTCCGAACCAAGCCCACCAATGTGAATACTTCAACAGGTATGGTTGTTCCAACTACAGGTACGGTTGTTCAAACTACTGGGACTGAGAGATTGCATAACTACAATGGGAGGAAAAGTATACAGCAGTCTGGGAATAATGCTTCTCCATGCACTTGTCAAAGGACTGTTGGTAAAAATGGAAGTCCTTCTGTGAACAAAATTATTCAACAATACTTAGTGCTCTTATTTTTTTTTTGTTTTTTTTAATTGTAGAAGAATGTCTAATCTGTTTACTGGTAAATGCTAAAAACAAAAAAAAAACTCAGTTACAATGGGTACGGCCAGCAGATGGGCCATGGTAAGCAGTTCAAATAGATTATGCAGGTCCTTTGACAACAGCAAAGGGAGGTTACAGATACTTACTAGTAGTAGTGGATGTTTTCTCAAAATGAGTAGATGCAATTCCTATCAAGACAATGACAGCAAAAGCAACCTCACAAGCTTTGTGGAAAATATTTTTGCCATTGGAGTGGCCACATGTCAGAGATTCAGGCAATGGTCTGCAGTTTGTTAGTGACCTCATTAAGAACATTGTGCAATTTGTTAGGCATACAACAAAGGTTTTATGTACGATACCCGCCCACAAGCCACTGGCATAGTAGAATGTATGAATCGGACATTAAAAGAACATCAAAAAAAGGCATGCTTTGAAAAGGGCAATACTTGGGTACAGCATTTGTGTGGCATTTTAATGGGTATTCAGGCAACACCAAATAGCAAAACAGATATTTCACCATACGAAATAATGACAGGTTACAAAATGCCCATACAACTCCCATTTGATCCAGATGTACTTTATGGTAGAACCATGTTAGAAATTAGCAAATATCAAGAATGGTTAAAGCAACTTACTGAGACATGTAACTATAATGCAAGAGAGCAAGCGTTCCATCTATGGAGAAAGAAACTAATTTTCCCACCTGAAGAAAACCTTCCCTGCAGAACAAAGGTATTGGTAAAAATGTTTCAAATGGAAAGGCCATGGGATAGCAACTGGCAAGGCCCTTTTGGAGTAGCGGAACAAATTGGGCCATTAGTGTACAAAATTCAGGGAAAAAATAAAAATAAAAAAAAAGTTGGTACATAAAGATCAGTTAAGAGTTATTAAAACTAGTGAGCAATGTAAATCTGACTAAGTGTATTCTCTTGTAGGTTCCCCACATAGAAAGCATAATGAAATTGACATGGTTTAAAGTGCATACTTTTGGAAATCCAGTTTTGGATGACTAAAGGCAAAATGATTCGGCAATGAAATCCCCATTTGAAGGTTTTTTTTTAAAGTAATCATAGCTATTATTTTAATTATTATTGTATTGCTTGGTATTAATTTTGCATTTACAATCTATTAAACTGTAAAGTTACACAAGAGAGAGAGTAAAGATATGTGGAAAAATGAGAAAGACTGGTCACCATCTTTTAATATATTTTTGGCAAGACAATGTTGGTATGCATAAAGCATGGATGTTTCTGATTGTTAGGTGTGTAGTTTAATACCGAAAATAGCAGGGGCATGCCTCTGGTGCCAATTCCATTAGACAATGTTGGTAGTTGGAGGGTATTAGTAAATGAAACAGGAGATCAAGTTATAAATTTACAATTACATAAAGAAAGAGTACAGTTATCTGCTATAGTACAGGGAATCATATGTTTTCAATAAAATGGAACCATGCCAGTGGGTAAAAGCAATTGTACTGAAACAATTGAAATGATAAACTTTCATAAACACACACCAGCATGTGGGGTATTTCATCATGGTTTTCTTATTTTAATATCAGCCAAGGGTCAGTTGATACTAAGTGAAATAGTGGTATATCATTTTTCACAAAACACTAAAAATGAGTGTGGAACCAATGTTACATGTTGGCACAGTAAAACAAATAAAAATCGTATGGTTGTACATGGTAAAACTCCTATTATGGGGCAAATAAATAGCAGTGTAGTAAATAGTAATATTGCTCTGTCAGATACGTTATATTGCATTTGTGGTAAATATGCTTATAAATGGTTACCAAAGGGATGCGATGGTAGCTGCTATATAGGATTAGTAATACCAGCAATGCATCATGTAAACAAGTTACCAAAGGGAAGTATTAGAAATGCAAAAAAGAAAAGAAACATATTGCCTGTAATTTAAAGCCCAAAAAACCCAGTAAACACCCTAGATACATCAGGTATTTATCACCAAAATCTTGATTATTTAAAATTAAAAGATATGAATCTAGGAGATTATGTGATTTCCAGAGCAGGTGTTTTCCCATGGCATGAAGCAGCAAAAGCCATTTGAGAGTTAAGAAAACTATAAAAACTAGTTGAAGTATTGGCAAATGCCACTTTCAATGCAATATCTGACATTACAGTTGAAATGACAGCCATACGAACTATTGTTTTACAAAATCAAATGGTGTTAGATTTCATACTAGTGAACCAAGGGGGCATATGTGCCCTAATAGGAGAAGAATGCTGTACATTTATTCCGGATAAAACAGAGAATCTTAAAACTTGTGCGAGTGTCACAACATAGTAGGAAAAATTGGAATGACGACTGGAGCGAGTGGTTTACTAATTTGTTCATGGGGTGGACAGGAAAAATTATCATGCTTTTAATTGCTATTTTTTATTATTATACTTGATTGCATGTTATTCATATGTATTAAAGATTACTTAAGTCATTCAACAAGTTACTGCTGTCAGTTGTCACAATGAATATATTTTGCCAAACAATGATGAATTTGTCTCCCTGGTTTAAAATAAAAAGGGGGAACTGTTAGAGTCTGCTGATCAGTGACTAAAATATTAAAATCAATTCTGCTGTAAATACGCTGAAGAATAACGCATACAATAAAAAGTTTGCTTAAATGTAGGAATAGAGTTTAGCAATGTAAAATTGGCATTTCTACTCTCCCGAGGATTCAGCAAGCTCTCCACGGTGTGCAGGAATAGTGCAAGTGCTGCTGCACGCAATGTGGCCGATGAGCGATCCAGGAATGAGCTCCTAAGATGTGCATGAGTGCTCCTACACTATTACTGCATGGACACAGCTCCTCTATGATAATTACCCATTTGAAGGTGAAAACCATGCAAATGAGGTGAATTAGTGATCCAGGAAATAAGCAGGCATCTGTGCAGAAATAGTGTAACCTGCAGAAATGTATTCGGCTACTAACCGAATGCATTTCTGCAAATTACAAAATGGAGGCATGACAGCTCCAAAGAAAGCATATATTCAATGTAGTAGACATGCCAATGGCCAAATATATAGCCATTGGCATGGTAAATAATTGCAAAATTATAAAAAATAACTTTTTTTTTTCTTTTGGCTGATTTCGGCTGTTTAAGTGTAGGGCAGCAGTGTGCAAACAGGATCGGCCTGAAAATAAGAAAAAAGTTGGATATAAGCTTTTAAACCAAAATCAGCATTCTGCCATAATATGACCAGGAAAACTTGCCCCAGTATAAAACCAAAAAAATACTAAAAAAATACTGGCCCAACTGAAGCAATAATCACCACTGATAGAATAATAAAATAGTACTTCAAATTTGAAGTACCATTTTATTTTATTTTATTTGATATTATATCAGTGGTGATTATTGCTTCAGCCAGTTGGGCCAGTATTTTTTTTAGTATTCTGCTATAATAGTCAATGGCATGCAAAAGACAACAATACCATGGAATAGTGGTTGCTAAGGGAGAAGGGTGAGTGTCAGTTTTGTAACCATGCATTAGCAGTTTGTTTTATGCAAATGAGGGGACTGATACTGAATCACAGATTTCCCCTCAGTGTTAGCTTGCACCCAACCGTGTGGGTGCAGCAACACCATGGTATAAGCATAAGAGGTAGATGATCTAATAAGGGGGAGTGTCATGCATGCTGTAAACTTATTAGAGCTCTGTGGCCCATGTTTGCCCTTAGCTAAGCACATTTAAGATTGGGGTGTATCTGAGGCTGCCTATCAGTGTTTAGATTGCCTAAATGGGTGTGCACGCTGCACACCAGGTTTAAAAAAAAAAAAACAGAAAATAGCAGATCTGTTCACATCTGAGCATTGCATATGTGCAGCATGCCTCAGGGCTTACACAGGAAGGCAATGGGAAGGGAAAATGGCAGTAGGAAGGCAATCAAGGAGAACTAGCATAACTGACTGGTGAAATGTATCAGAATCAGCCAATTACACAGGCAGCAGCCCAGCACACTACTATAAACTACGCAAACACCTTGCACTTGGATTTTTACCATAAACTCTACACCACCGGTGTATACAGACAGGAAAATTTTACCTGACAAAACTAACAAAATGATAGGAGCTGCTGTCTCTCTCATACATCAATATATGGAAGAGGCTGAGGGTGTTGAGGATGAGAATGCTGATGACCAACTCACAGTGAGGAGAAGGAGAAGAGTGTACAGACCCAGGATAACTTACCAGATGCAACATGAGCTGGAGATATTGGAGCACTATAGGGTAGACAGGGACATCCTACAGCAAATTGTTGAGCTGTGCCAGCCACGCCTCATACACAGAACCAACAGAGGGGAAGCCATCCCAGTGGATACCAAGGTATGTGTAGGCTTAAGAATACTAGCCACAGGTACTTTCCAAAGGCCAACTGGTAATATCATGAGGATCTCACAGGCATCAGCATCCAGGGTACTTCACCATTTCCTGGATGCCATGTCAGCACATGCTGGTGAGCATATATATTCCCTCAACACCCGTGAGGCTTTGACCAGCAATATGCGTCTATTCCACCAAATAGCAGAATACCCTGAGGTAGTGGGTTCTATAGACTGCACGCACATACACATCAAAGCACCACCCAGTGAGCGGGGTAGGGTCTACATAAACTGCAAGAGTTTCCCCTCCATCAACTGCCAGGACATGTATGATGCCCGGGGCATTATAATGAATGTGTGTGCTTGCAGCCATGGAAGCTACCACAACTCCCACATCTGCCATATGACACAGCTGTACCAGAGACTTGCCAGTGAGGACATCCCATATGGCCACCTAGTGGGGGATGCTGGTTACACACTGGAGCCATGGCTGATGACACCCATCAGAAATGTACACACACCTGAACAAGAACTCCATAATGAGGGACACTCACAAACCAGAATCATAATAGAGTGTGTGTTTGGGATGCTCAAGTCATGGTTCTGGTGCCTGGACATATCCAGTGGAGCATTGCAGTACTCTCCAGCTACATGTACACAAATTTTCATTGTATGTGCCATGCTACACAATATGATTCTGCAGAAACAGCTGCAGCAGGAACAGCACAGGGCAGGGCCACACAGCACTCCACCATTGCCAAGGCCAGCACAGGCACAGAGTGACTCAGAGGAGGAAGAACCTGAACCTGCCCATGTATGCAGAAGGAGGTGTGCCCAGTATGCCCAGGCTTTGGCCAAGAAGCAATGCATGGCACATACACTGACACTGTAGGAACCCAGGGAATGATACCTCTCTCTGACTCAAACATACAGTAAAAGGGATGCTAAACATGACATGACCTGTGCTTTACCATGTATAGGGAGTGTATTATGTGCATCTGACATAGTCAGGCCTCCAGCACCATCCTCAGTACTGGCACAGCTGCAAGGTAAGTCACTATTCTTATCAATTGCTGAATGGAGTAGTATGTTCTGATAGTTGTATCTATTGTATGGATGTGAGCATGCAAAGGAATCAGGTGGCTGACTGGGATGACAGCAGATAGTGGACACCTATATGGGCAGCATGAAATCCATAACAAATACTGGTGTCAACAAAGTAGGCAGTACTATACAAGGTGACAAATCCCACTGCAGTACATGTGGTGACCCAAATGTGTGTCCATAGGACACACATATGCATGTCAGTGAGGATCACATACCCAAAAACAGCCTCAGCCAGCTTGGCAGGTGTAGATGACCATAATGAAAGGCTGTGCTAAGTCCTCCAATTAATGGCAATGGAGAACAGCCCACCTCCAGACCTACACAGACAGACAACAGGTCAGGGAGTTGTATGTTAGTTTTGTAGGGTAAAAAGTCTGAAACTGAAATGTAGGTCAATAAAACCTAAGATCTGTACTTTATTGATATGCCTCTAGTCTGTATGATAGGTCAGAATACAAAACAAAATGGAAGCCAACAGAGTACCTGAAATACTAGTACAGTCATAGCAATTGTTTACAGTTTTCAGGTGTGCTCCCCCACAATCCTATGTAGAAATGCAGTAACATGTACATGTGGGTTTAATAACAGTGGAGCACAGATTACCTGATATGGCCCAATTTACAGGATAGATTTTTGCATGTGTACAATATGCAGGGCTCTGTGTTAGCTTGTTGTGTGTTGTATATTGTGTGGAAGTGGTCAGCATGTAGGCATGGAGGGTTGTGTCCCGGTGGCCTATGGCCAGTGCTGTCGATGACAGGGCCATATTCTGACAACTGCAGTGCCAACCACAATGCATCCCAGCAAGACCCAATTCAACAGTCATCCATACTCATTGTTCAGATGCCAATATCTGTCATCATCTGAAAGATAGACATGCCACGAATGTGGGCCCAGACATACGCACAGTACACATAGGTTCATAAGTTCATAGGTAGGTACTGGGCTATCTGCCCGAAGGCATATATTAGCCCCGCCATGTTGTGCGGTATTCACCGCCCCTTTGGTTAGTTCCCTAGGCCCTTGATCTAGCAGCTAGTATCCTTGGCCTCTATCTAGTAGCACTGTTGATATGATCACTGGTGTGAACTTTCTGTTACCCATCCACTTGTCAAGGTTCCTCTTGAAGAGTGATAGCGAGGGTCTCTGTCTTATGTAGATCGGGACCTTGTTCCATAGCAAGGGAAGTCTTTGCAAAGGAAATCTATCCCTCCAGCATGTTCTATTCATTGTTGTGCTGAGGTTTATATCCCTAGAGCATGTAGCTCAAGTAGATTTTGTTTTGCTAAGATGGAGCATGTTCAACAGTTCTGAGTTGGACATGGCTATGTTAGACAGAGATTGCCTCTGAGAAGGCGGTATGCAACAGAGAAAAGCCTTAGTTTTTTCAATCATGCTGCATAGGGCAACTGTTTGAGGCCAGTAATCCTCTTAGTGAGGTACCTCTGTGGTCTCTCCAGCTGCTGGAGATGCCTAGCCAGGTACATTCCAATTGGTGCATTGTACTCAATAATGGGTCTGATGAGGGAAGAGTAGAGGGGCACCACTACATCCTTAGATCTTGATGCGAACCCTTTCTTGAACAGAAGGGTCACACAGAAGGATTTTCTAACCACCTTGGCAACATGGTTATCAAAGGAAAGCTGACTATCTACTTGGGTCCCTAGATCCCTTATTACTTCTTCAGATTTCAGGGGGTTACCTCCTATGTGGTAGTTTGTGGGTACTCTGTTTTTTCCAGAGGGGATTACTGCGCATTTTTTAGCATTTAGCTTGAGACCATGGCTTTGACACCATGCATCAGTCTCATTAAGGCCCTTCTGGAGGATATCCATGTCAGCCGGAGACTCTATTATAGCACCCAGTTTGCAGTTGTCCGCAAACTTGGTCAGCCACAACCCTTCAGTGCTTGCCTGTACTTCTGAGAAGTATATGCCAAACAGGAGGGGCCCCAGGACAGAGCCCTGAGGCACATTGCTCATTACTGGTCTGGATTCGGACATAGATCTCACTACTCTTACTTTGTGGGATCTGTCTGAGAGCCAGTTTGTGATCCATCTTGTGACATAAGGGTTTATGCCCAGGTTGGTGAGTTTATCAATAATACCCAAATGGGGAATGGAGTCAAATGCTTTAGCAAGGTAAAGGTATGCCGTGTGTACCTCCTTTCCCTTATCTATAGCCTGAGTAACTGTCTCAAAGAAGTCCACCAGGTTCAGGAGGCATGATCTGCCCTTGACGAAGCCGAACTGTGTGGAGTCAAGTGTTTGGAGGTTCCCAATCTCTCCATTTATGAGTTCCATAAGGATTCGTTCCATTGCCTTACAGATCAGACTGGTCAGGCTTATTGGTCGGTAGTTCTCACAGTCGGTTGTGGGCCCACCCTTGTGTAGCGTAATCACCATTGCTGTGCTCCATTCTATGAGCACATATCCTGTTAAGAGGCTGAGACTGAACAGGGTATTCAGATGTGGGGTAAATTCATTTTGGAGCTTGTGTATGACACAGCCCGGGACACCATCTGGTCCCATGGAGGCAGTGTTTTTAGCTTTAGATAGTGCCTTATTAACCAACGTATCAGTAATAATTGGAGTTACACAATCCCCTGGAATAGTACTAGGCTCTGTAGGTGGTGGTGGGGGATTTGCACTGAACCAATCAGCCAAGATGTTGGCAATGTCAGTGGGGTCAGTGTATTTTGTTCCATTTTGTACTAGCTCAGAACAGACCTGAGTGTTGCCGTTTAGGTTTTTGACGTAACCATAGAAGGCCTTATGATTATTCTTGGCATCCTTGGCAACCTTCTTTTCAAAACTGGCTTTAGTTGACTTGATGAGGGCCCTCAATTTCTTACTAATGCTGATCAGGGATGGTTTTTCTACTTGAGATTTGGCCTTTTTTTGTATAAGTCTCCTCCTTTTATTGTATAGTTTGCTTATGGCCGAGGTCCACCAGACTGGTTTCTTCTTGCTTGAGGAAGGAGTCTTGGTTTTATTTGGGATAGCACACTGCATGCAATCCTGAAGATGTATATAAAGTGCCTTGGTGTAGGATTCTGCATCCTGGATATCATTATCCTTCTGCAAGGGAATAGTGAAGCTTTCCACTTCTGACGCAAGTAGTTTGAAGTTTGTTTTGGAAAGGTTTATTATGATGGTTTCTTTGACTGGGGGAGGTGGAGGGGTGAGGATGTCCAGGGTTATCAGTTTGTGGTCTGATCTGACCAGAGAGGGAGTGATAACAGGTGTGGTACAATGGGTGCCCATATTTGTGATGACTAAATCCAATATGTTGTCCCCTCCAGTGGGAGAACATACCAGTTGTTCAAGGGCATTTGAATTTATAAATTCTATGAACCACTGGGCATAGGAGTTAGAACTTTGGTAGTTTGCCCAGTCTATACCAGGGTAGTTGAAATCACCCAAAATTATGGTGTTGGGTAGGACCTTTATATTTTCCAATGCCTCAAGGAATGTTGACTGAGCATCTTGGGACATGGTGGGCGATCTATAATAGGCTATGACTTGAAATGTGGTTTTGCCTACTGATAGTTGCACATGGATGATCTCTGGGGCATCATGCTGCGCCACTAACCTGGAGATGTGGGTATCCTTGATGAATATGGATACACCTCCGCCCTTTGTACTGCGATCCGGTAACTGAGGCCGGAAGGTATGATATGAATTGTAACCTGGTGGTGCTGGGGTGCTCTCTGGAGCCTTGAACCAGGTTTCTGTCACTGCACCAACATCAATTTTTCTCCATACTGAGGAGTGTCTCGAGTGCGTGTGTTTTGAGGTTGAGACTTCTGGCGTTGAGTAGCATTACCCTTAGTTTTTGGTTACCTGTGCTGGTTATGGTGGTTGGTTTGTCCTTTGAACCTTGCCTAAAAAAGGCACTATGGTGACAGCAAGAGCCTTGGCCAGTATTTGAAAGTCTAGGGGTGACAGGTGCAAACCATTTCTGGCAAAACAGCGAGGCTTGTCTATCATGTCATCCCTGGCAGACAGACACTGGATCCCCTTAGAATGACACCAGAAGCTTAGCCAATTGTTGAAATTGATCATTTTGTCTTTGTATTGTGGTATCATTCTAGGTGAAGGTAGTATGCTACTCAAGGTCAGGGTCATACCAGCTTGGGCTACATGAACAGAGAGACCCTCAATGTCTCTCTTCATGTAGTCCAGGGAGGTACGTCTTAAATCATTCACACCAACATGTACAATGACAGCGTCATACTTGTACTTGTTCTGGAGTGACCTAAGTGCCTATGTTATGTGGCGGATCCTAGCACCCGACTGGCAGCTGACAGTAACCTTCTCCTTGTTCAGCCTGGTGAGTGGAACATCTGTGTGCCTTACTATAGAGTCTCCTATTACTAGCATGTTGGGTATGGTGTTTTGCCTTAGGGGCTGTCATGAGGCACACTGCTGAGGTGAATTATGTGTTTTCTGGCTTGTGTTTGGAGGTGCAGGTTGCTTACTTGTCTGCTTCTTTTTCAGACTGGTACCTAGTGCCTCTGAATATGCTTTTGTTTATTTATGTGTATGTTTTGCCAGTGCTTGTTTTGTAGATCCATGTGTGACTGGTGGTGTGATGCTAGTGTGTCTCTTCTCCTCTTGACTGTCTGTTACAATCATGGGTTGAGAGTGCTTAGCCTCCAGTCTGGCTGTGTATTTGCATCTCTCACAAGTGTTTATGTCTAGAGGTAAGAGGAGATGGTTGTCTGTATACATGAGGCAGTTATGACATTGCCTCAGGATGCCCAATTCCACCAGATGAACTGGAGAGTACACCTGAAGCTGACCTCTGGACATGCTTGGAAGAGTGAGTTTCACTTGTCTTGCGGACAGTCGAGGGTCTTATGCTGTATTATAATAGTGCTGTCTAGGAGATTTGGAAAATAATAGTGCTTTCTAGGAGATTTGGACAAGTGCTGATTTGGGCTATGCAAGTGCTGCAATAAGAGCAGTTGATCTGAAGCACTTGAGTTGAGGCTTGCCTAGTTCTAAGGGAAAATTTGCAGCACAGACGTTGTGGAGCCAGGAATAGTAAACCCCAGCTAACCAGTGCTGCCCAACGCTGCTCTGTGCACAAGACCGCGCAAAAAGAGAGTTGCAGGGTTTTCAGAGAGAGAGAGATCAAGGAGTTTGGAATTGACCCAAAATGGCCAACAAAACTACAGCTTCTAGGCAGTAACCACTCCTACAGGGACAGGCAGGCTGCTCAATGTAAACCACTGCCACTGGTGAACACAGAGACTTCCCTTTAGCCCAAGTAAGCACTGGCCTCCATGAAACTTACAAACAGTTCAGAACAGCAACTCTGTAACTGAACTTTTTTTAAATTATAGAAAGTGCTAAAATAGCAAGATTTTTTTGTTTTTTTGTTTTTGTTTAAGGATAGCAGAGACACACAAGTAGCAAACTAATCAGAACAGTGCAATAAATGACCCCAACATGTGTGTGCTAGGTCAGAGGCAGGTAAAATGCAATTGTAAGAGAAAACAATTTTAAATTAAGTACAACACAAAAAATGCAATAAACAGGCTCTAGGTATGTTCTAAATACTGTTTCTAACACAGATATCAACTTTTGCAAGCAAGAAAATGCAAAAAAGTAGGTGGCAATGCATTTTTTCTAAGAAATAAATCAGAAGAAAATGCTTAAAATCTCAAAAATGGCTCTTTTCTTCTCTCAACATTTTCTTCTCTTGGTAGATGCTTCAGCAACAACTATCAAGCCTGGAAAGATGCCAAAACCATGCAGGTGCAAGGTGTTAAGAGAGAGAGAGAGATGAAGGTGTTTGGAATTGACCAAAAATGGCCAATAAAACTACAGTGTCTAGGCAGTAACCACTGCTACAGGGACAGACAGGCTGCTCAGTGTTAACCACTGCCACTGGTGAACACAGAGACTTCCCTTTAGCCTAAGTAAGCACTGGCCTCCAAGAAACTTACAAACAGTTCAGAACAGCAACTCTGTAACTGAACTTTTTTTTAATTATAGAAAGTGGGAAAATAGCAAGATTTTTTTTTTTTGTTTTTATTTAAGGATAGCAGAGACACACAAGTAGCAAACTAGTCAGAACAGTGCAATAAAGGACCCAAACACGTGTGTGCTAGGTCAGAGGCAGGTAAAATGCAATTTTAAGAAAAAAAACTATTTTAAATGAAGTGCAACACAAAAAATGTGGAAGTACCGTAGACAGAGTACATAAAATGTAACTGTCAACTGCACACACCTTTGGAATTGTACATACAGGTTTGTGTAGTATGGAATACTGATGTAGTCTGGCCAATCACTGACAAACCACAAAAGGCACAGTTATGAAGTAATGAGAGACTGCCTATGTCCCCGCACAAGGCAGCATAAGGGGAGTGTCCCAGGAATATCTGTGAGTCAGCTGCAAGTGGCTTCCATATCACACATGCACTCAGCTCACCCCACCATCAGCCACAGGTTTATCACAGGTCATATCCCTGCTGATGGGAATAAGTACAGTATGACCCCCTCTTCTGTATGGGAATACCCACAAAATGCAGCATGCTGAAGAGATTTCCCATGCAGGTGTGTCTCTAGCTGTAAGCAGCACCCTGACAGCATCCAGAGCAATAGAATATGATGGACAGGAACTATTGTCTTTAACACCTCTCACACTTACCCTGTCATCCCAGGGGAATCCAGTGGCTAGCAGCCTGTGACTGTAGGAGTGACAGAATGTACGGGCCTGCTACAGATGGCCTGCATCACTACAAATGCCCTACAGTACTCTGTCAAAGGCCTGTGCCTCATCCACACTGCCAATGAATGTTATCTCATGGGGTCTCAACTAATAACATAACACACTCCACAGAACACAAAATGCAAGGCCATGTCAACAAATCCCAGTAGCATGCCCATCATGTCCTACTGCATGAACTGTGGACCAACCCCTAAATACCAGTGGGATGAAGGGACAACTGTAGGGATACTTCTCAGATATCACTTGTATAATGTTAGGAAGGGGATAGAATAACAGAGTGGGGGGATGTAGAAGCATGGACGCCATGGAGTGTGTGAAGTCTAAAACTCTCATGTGTGTCCATACTACCCCTGCCTGAAAACCCAGTAATGGGTGGGTACAAACCCACTCGTAAACCACAATGCGAAGGGGAACTGACAAGATATATGAGCCCTACCTCTGGGTAACCTGTGTGAATCTTTACAGCTGAGAGGTATGGCCACAGCAGGATATGGCCATTCTGTTATGCTGACAAATGTACAAACAAGGAATCCTCAGCCACCATAGTACCAAGGTGATGGACCATTTACACAGACCCATCAGCAAGTGTCTGCAGCTACCCCTCCAGAATGGCATGAGTGTGCAACAATATGTAGGCTGCAGACCACAATACTGGAGACAGCTTCATTCATCTTGTATTTCCCATAATACATCACAGTGTAAAACAGTACATATGTCTGAATATCTCTGCTAACACCAGCCATGTAACGCAAGCAGCACAGACACAATAGTTACAGTATCCCACTATCTTTTGCCCATTGTGTGTCCATATTGTCATCCTATCTACAGATATCCAGCAGAAACAGGTTGCTAGCTGTTTGTGTAGAACACAAAATCCTGGACTGGAGTACAACCTACCTGGAATGGATTCACACACTCAATACAGAAGGTCATACTGGGCATACTCCTACACTTAGAGAAATGAAGCCCATGTCTGACAACAACAGTGGACTATACATATCTGTCAGTCGCAGATGTCTGTGCACACACACCACATTGCACACCATTCATGCTTTGCACACACATTGGATAGGAATGCTCACACATATCTAAGGCCAACACACTATAATAGGTCAAACGTACACACACACACACACACACACACACACACACACACACACACACACACACACACACACACACACACACACACACACACACACACAGATGTGGGGAAGAGAAAGGTAGACAGTGACAAAGAGATTGCCATCATGAGGCCTGCCCCACCCACCACACATCCAATTGGCCAATATCACATGATGTGCCAATGTCAATCACTATAGACATTTGCTTTTGGTAGCCCTCAGCCCTATAGTGTCTGTGGTGCTTGTGATAACTGTGTAACATGACAGTATAAAACACAAAAGCCTGCACTGGAGTACAACCTACCTGGAATGGATTCACACATTCAATACAAATGGTCATACTTGGCATGCTTCCACACTTAAAGAAATGAAGCCCGTGTCTGACAACAAAATACTGAAAGGTCATACTGGGCATGCTCACACACTTATAGAAATGAAGCCCATGTCTAGCAACAACAGTAGACTATACATATCTGACAGTCACAGATGTTTGTGCACACACTCCTCAGTACACACTAGTCATGCTTTGCACATGCATTGGATAGGAATACACACATATATCCAAGGATAACACACTATAATAGGCCAAAATTACACACACATAGACGTGTGGAAGACAGTGACAGAGAGTGACAAAGACCCCCCCATCATGAGGCCTGTCCCACCCAGCACACATCCAATTGGACAATATCACATGATGTGCCAATGTCAATCACTGTAGACATTTGCTTTTGGTAGCCCTCAGCCCTATAGTGTCTGTGGTGCTTGTGATAACTGTGTAACATGATAGTACAAATCAGTATTCATCTAGCATTTGCATACCCAGTGCTGTCAAATGTAAAGTTGTGTGCGACTGAGTGTTGTGTGTGTTTCCAGAGGAATGGTTTACTGCCCATTCACACACACTGCACTTCCCATAGCCCATGTTAGCACTCATGCTGATGTCAGTTACCTTGAAATAACCCTCTGGCCAATTTTAAGCCCCATAATCTCCGTGGCACTTGGAATAACTGTGTAATGCTATAGTATAACATACTAGTTAGGTAGGAGTTCTGATTTTGAGGACATTCACAGTCACTGCACTTCCCATTGCCCTACTTTAGCAAGCCTGCTGATGTCAGTCACCTTGAAATACCCCTTTGGATAAGGACCAATCTATAAGCTGTGTGGCATGTGTGATAACTGTGTAATGCTTTAGTATAACATACTAGTTAGGTAAGAGTTCTAATCCCAGACATGGCAACTGTGAAACAGTGTGTGTGTGTGTGTGTGTGTGTGTGTGTGTGTGTGTGTGTGTGTGTGTGTGTGTGTGTGTGTGTGTGTGTGTGTGGGTGTGTAGAGATTAATGATTCTGAGGCCATTCACTGTCACTACACCTCCCATTGCCCTACTTCTAATCCCAGACATGGCAACTGGGAAGGTGTGTGTATGTGTGTGTGTGTGTGTGTGTGTGTGTGTGTGTGTGTGTGTGTGTGTGTGTGTGTGTGTGTGTGTGTTTGTGTGTGTGTGTGTGTGTGTGTGTAGAGGTTAATGATTTTGAGGCCATTCACAGTCACTACACCTCCCATTTCCATACTGTAGCAAGCCTGCTGATGTCAGTCACCTTGAAATAGCCCTTTGGATAAGGGCCAGCCTTATAAGCTCCATGGCACATGTGATAACTGTGTAATGCTATAGTGTAACATATTACTTATAAAGGAGTTCTTATCCCAGACATGGCAATGGTGTGTGTGTGTGTGTGTGTGTGTGTGTGTGTGTGTGTGTGTGTGTGTGTGTGTGTGTGTGTGTGTGTGTGTGTGTAGCGATTAATGATTATGAGGCCATTCACAGTCACTACACCTCTCATTGCCCTACTTTAGTATGCCTGCTTATGTCAGTCACCTTGAAATACCCCTGTGGACAAGGTTGATCCCTATAAGCTCCATGCGGAACTATGTAATAGCAGTAATGACACAGGTATGGGTATGAATCTCATCTGTGGCAATTATTTATGTGTGTATATGTGCACTTCAAAGAGTTTGTCCCCATGTACACCTCTCACAGCCTGACTTTAGCAGTCCTGCAGATATCATCCACCTTTGAAGTACCTGTTACCAACCCTAAACCATGTCAGGTCAGTGGTGCATGTGGCAAATGTGTCACATAATGGTCCATAAAGATTGTTAGATAGAGGTTTGAACCTCACCCCTGGCAAATATAAATGTGTGTTTATGGTAAAGTTATTTTTTGGGATCTCTCACCCACTACATCACCCAGTTCCAGTATTTACAAGGGCTGGTGATGTTCCTCACCTTCGAAATACCTTGGGACAACAACCATCCTATAAGCTCCATGGCAGGTGCAATAAATGTGGTACACTGTAGTAGCAATACATAGCTAGGTAGGGGTTGAATCTCAATACTGGCAAGTGTGTGTGTGTGTGCATGTGTGTGTCTGTCATCAGTATCCTGTATGGAGGTTGATGTGATTGTGTAATAGGATGCATTGTGGGGCGGGTTTTGCTAAATTATTATATTGAGGAGCTAGTATATGTCACAATGTCCAACTTACAAGGACAACAGATGTCAAACACCAGAGAGGCTGGTGTAGACAATCCATAGCCCTACATGTGACATTATGGAATGGTGACAAATTAATATAGAGAACCCTTATATTACTCTGAGAACATTCTCCACCCATGTCTCATACACAAACACACTTGGCTAGGAAACAACAACAATATTGGTAGTTCCCTGCATACTGCCTCACAGACAGTAACCACGGTGTGATTGCAGTGGACTACATGCCTGTTGACCACAACAGTGCCACTGACATCAGAAAGTACTGTGATGTGTTACATCTTTGATTGAGTGTGTGTGTTATCCAGCAAGTAATTGGACATGGCACCCTGTTCCATCCCTACAGTAGGCAAATAAATGCTTACAGTGGTCCATTTGCTATGTTCCCCACTGGACACCTGCAACAACTGTAGAGTCTGCAAATGTAACCCACAAAGGGAATACCATGCCTTATACACATGTCCTGTATGGAAAAACACCACTATCTCCACTGAATACCTATATCATGTTATCAATGTAGGTGAATGCACGACTTCAGTTTCATAGCCAGGTCTCCCCAAATGAGGTCAGGAGTGCTACATGACAAGATAACAATCTGTACACACAACATGCCCCAAAGACCTCAAGTACACTTCCACACATCAAAGAACATGCATGTGTGACATGTGCACAACCCAGACACTGTCTATGTTATGGAATATAGATCACATACATGGGAAGCAGTGCACATCACTGGCCATCCACATTAGTAACCCAGATGTGTGGATGGTGAATACAATACCCACCTGTGGGGACCACACCAGGAACTACACCCCTGAGCCACACTGAAGACCACTGTCATGTGGCCTGATGCCAAGGTATTCCCTTTGCCTAGCCTTGTGCAGCCTTCATTCCCATTCACCTACTACACACCTGTAAAGCAATGAACCTATGCATCTCAGTACCGGCAAGTGTGTGTGTGTGTGTGTGTGTGTGTGTGTGTGTGTGTGTGCGTGTGTGTGTGTGTGTGTGTGTATGGAAATTAATGATTTTTAAGCCATTCACAATCATTACGTCTCCCAATGCCCTACTTTAGCACGCCTGCTGATGTCATTCACATTGAAATAACCCTTTGGCCATGTATCAGCCATATAAGCTTGTGATAACTGTGTAATACTGTAGTGTAGCAAGCTAGTTAGGTATGAGTTCTAATTCTGATCCTGCCAACTGTGATAATGTGTGTGTTTACCTGAGAGAGTGTGTGTGTGTGTTTGTCTTCGTTGACACCTGCTTTTGTGGACATTCACATGTACTACACTACCCTTATCCCTCCTTTAGCAATGTTGCTGATGTCACTCACCTTCAAAGATACCTTTGGAAAACTCTCCAGCATGTAAGTTCTGTGGCGTGTGCAATAACTGCGTAACACTGTAATAGCAATACATAGTCAGATAGGGGTTTGGAACTCAGTGCTGGTAAGTGTGTGTGTGTGTGTGTGTGTGTGTGTGTGTGTGTGTGTGTGTGTGTGTGTGTGTGTGTGTGTGTATGTGTATGTGTCATCAGTATCTTGTGAGGGTGTTGAGGTAATTGTGTAATGACAGAATACATTGCAATGTGGGTTTTGCTACATCATTATATTGAGGACCTATATGTCCCATTGTCCACATTACAAGGCCAACAGTTTTCAAACACTGCAGAGGTTGTTATAGACAATCCTCAGCCATAAATGTGTACAGCTGTGTGCAATTACTATGTGACAGTATGGATTAGTAAACAATATAGGCAACAGTTATAATACCCAGATACCACTCTCCACCCACATCTCATACAAACACCTTGGCTCTTACTCTCTTACTCCCTTCCTTTCTTACTTTGTCTCTGTCTCTGTCTCTCTCTCTCTCTCTCTCTCTCTCTGGTGGATGTGGAAAAGTACATCTGTTTTGCATACGCAGCAGCTTGAGTTTTTTTAAGTAATGTTCATGATCAGCTGATGGCCTGTGCATGAATTGCAGTCCCACACTTGCTAATTGCAGGTGGAACAGCTGTGGTATCATTCCTATTGCTACTTGCATGGAAGCATACTCCTATAACTAAGCACTTCATGTGGGTGTTGGCCTTTTTCCTTCACTGTGAGCAGGACTTCATGTGGGTGTTTGACAAACAGCATCACAGAGGGTAGTTGGAAATATATCTTACAACATACACTGTGGAGACAGACCAACAAACAGGAGGGGGATGTTCAAGACATGGGGACAGACTGTAAATATTGCTGTTCTACATTTGAAGTAATGTTGGTTTAACAGGGTTTGTGTGGATATGGCTGTTCTACATGATTTAAAGTATGGCATGACAGTGTCATGTGGTTGAGGAAACTCTCACCTATAGGGCTATCTGCAGACTGGCAAGAGTTTGCAGTCTTACATGTGTTGTGCTACTCACACATTTCCTATCTTTAGAAATGCAGTAGCATACTCTGATGATTGCAGTCAGTACTTGGTGACATCCATGTGAGTTACTGACTTCATATCCCTCAGAAGAGATATGTCCCAACAAACCCTGTTACATCAGGACATTTCTCAGTTTATCACAGCAATATGTCAATATTGGCCCTGTGTTTGTGCCTCTGTCCCCCAAGTCTGTCACCCTTTGTCCATATGTCATGCAGTAAGTGGTGTATATGTACAGTACATCATTATTTACTGATATCATACCTGATAACAAGCCAGTGAGATATTAGAGTGCTAGACATGTTATGTATAGTAGGCCCTATACTTGAGAACAAAACCTGGACATTCTGTTGTAGTGTGTACAGTAGTGAGGTTTGTGTACTTATGGTGATTGTTGACAGAGTGTGTATTGTGAATATGTTACTTGGCCTATGTAGAGACTGTGGCAGATGTCGTTCTTGGTTCTGTTCTATCTGATATTGCATGCTGCTCCAGTTTATGGTACCCTATCAGCATGCATGTTTGTAGGGCCAGACTGACACATGTCCCATACCACAGTCAGGCATCAGACTACACTGTGTATTGGCCCAGTATATGTAGGGTTACTGTGTGAGTGGCACATATGAGGGTGGTTTTGTTCACACAGTCCATGTACTGTAATATTAATTAGGCTTACCATAATGTGACTGTGACTGTGTTCAGATTGGTTGTGGGTATGCATGTTCTCACTTGTATCTGTTACTCCATGCTGTTACATACCTGTAGTGCCTGCTATATTTGCAAGTACATGTGTATTCCCCCATAGGAAACTTGGGTCAGTGTTGTTGTAGTCTGCCTGTAGTTTGCACAGTGCTTTGTGACATGCCTAGCAGCTTAGTGTATTTACCTAATGTGACGTTATGTCCAGATATTTGTGAGATGTACTGTTGCCTGGCCCCCATAACTGCTGTGTATTTCTGACAAAGAAGTGGGATGCTCTAAAGATGTATTTCACTAACTAGAGGTAAGTATTTGGGCTTGGGACCTCTGCTCCTCTGGTTAATATGTGTTAGGACAGTTAGGAGTGTGTGAATGCATCAACTGTGTGAGTTCATCTATTCCAGTATTTTTGTGATATCCCCATTTACATGGCTATAAACATCCACTTTGTCAGGCTTGGTCTACACGTCTTGCACTAAGGAGTTCTGTGTATACCTCTGTACTGACCAGATTGTGTCAGACTGTCCACATTTATTGGTCATATCTCTGCTGTATTCCACAGTAACATTACTGTGATTTGTGTGGTACTTCACCATGATGATCTTATGATGTCTGTCAGTAACTGATGATGTACATGTCAGTATCAGAAGTGACTTCCCATGCAACATGTCTGTTAACACAAACCTTTTACTGTAGCTACATTCTACATTTATACCTGCAATACTTACATAACATTATCTTGCACTAAGAGGTTGTGGCTATTGATGCTGAGGTATGACTCCACTATATGTTATGGGCTATGTTCTAGCATGTCGAGGGATCAGTTGCTAGTGTCCTCTCCTGCTCAGCTGGTGAACCTGGGAATACTGAGGCAATGTTACAATTGCCTCATGTACACAGACAACCCTCTCCTCCTCCCACAAAACACAAATACATGCGAGAGATGCAACTATACGGCCAAACTGGAGGCTGAGCTCTCTCAACACAGGACTGGCAAGACCAGTCAGGAGGAGAAGGTTACCACACACACTATAGACCCAGTCTCACATAGCACCATTACAACCTCAAATCATACACATAAACACACAAAGACATACTCGGAGGCTCTGATCAAAAATCTACCAAAACAGCAGAGGCCACCAAAGCAGACACCCAAACAACCACCACCTCAGAACACAACACCTGCAACACATAGACCTCACAGTCAGAGTGTCAAACAGTCACAGCCCTTAAGGCCAAACACAATGCCAGACACACTAGTCATTGGTGACTCCATAGTCAGACACACTGATGTCCCGCTCACCAGACTGAGTAAGGAGAAGGTCACAGTAAGCTGCCTGTCGGGCGCTAGAATCCGCCACATAACGCAAGCACTCAGGTCTCTCAACAGCAAGTACAAATATGACTCAGTCATTGTCCACGCTGGTGTAAACGACCTGAGACGCACCTCCTTGGACTACATGAAAAGAGACATTGAGGAGCTCTCTGACTATGTAGCCCAGGCAGGTATGACCCTGACCTTGAGCAGTATCCTACCTTCACCAAGAGTGATGCCACAATACAGAGATAAGATGATCAGCTTTAACAATTGGCTTAAACACTGGTGTCATTCAAAGGGGATCCAGTATCTGTCTGCCTGGGATGACATGCTGGACAAGCCACGCTGCTTTCGAAGGGACGGCTTGCACCTGTCACCCTGGGATTCGGATATTGGCAAAGGCTCTTGCCACCCCCATAGTGCCTTTTTAGGCAAGGCTCAAATTCTAAACCTACCACCCTAGAACACAAAAAGGAAAAACTAAGGGTAATGCTGCTCAATGCCAGAAGTCTCAATCTCAAAATGCACGACTCGAGGCCCTTCTCAGTATGGAGAACATCGATGTCTGTGCTGTGACAGAAACCTGGTTCAAGGCTCCTGAGAGCACCCCAGCTATCAGGTTTTACCTCATATCATGCCCGCCCCAAAATCCGGACAATACCAAGAAAGGAGGGGGTATCCATATTCATTAAGGACACCCACACCTCAAGACTGGTGGCAACGACGATGCATCGGAGACCATCCAGGTGCAATTAACCATAGGCAAAACTGCTCTGCAAATTGTAGCATGTTACAGGCCACCCTCACAAACTCAGGAACCTCACATGGCCTTCCTGAAAACACTAGAGGGATAAATGTATCACCAAACACCATCATACTAGGTGACTTCAATTACCCTAATATAGACTGGGAACACTACTCAAGCCCAAACACCCTAGCCCAAAAGTTCCTGGAATTCATAAACTCAAATGCCATGGAACAACTAGTCACCATCCCACAAGAGGAGATAACATACTTGATCTCATCATCACGAACATGGGAGCACAATGTTCAACACCGAAGTATACCCTCACTGGTGAGATCAGATCACAAACTAATCTCGCTGGAGGTCCTCATCCCACCCCACCTGAAATAAAAAAGACCACAGTAAAGAACTTCTCAAAAGCCGACTTCACACTTCTAAAGACTAGTGTGGTCTCCTTTAAGGCCCCCGAGCTGGTGGAAAACAGTACTCAAGCCGCTGAATCACTTACAGACGCCTTCTACCAGCACCTGCAGGACTGCATGGATAAGGCAATCCCAAACAAAACAAAGACTCTTAGTACCAAAGGCAAGCGTCCAGTCTGGTGGACCCCAGCCATAAACAAACTCTACAATAAAAGGAGGAAGCTACTACAAGATACAGCAAAATCCTTAAAAGGTAAGACACCCTTGATCACTATAAGTAAAAAACTAAGAGCTCTCATAAAATCATCCAAAGCAAATTTCGAGAGAAAAATAGCTAAAGACTCAAAAGACAATCATAAGGCCTTCTTTAGCTATGTTAGACACCTAGGAGGAAACTCCCAGATATGCTCAGAACTAGTTCAAAATGATGTGAAGATTACTGGTCCTACAGACATTGCCAACATACTGGCTGACAGGTTCAGTGCAAACTTCTGCCCCCCCTCCCGGCCAAAAGGAGAGATATCTATACCAAACGATTGCAGCCCCCCAAACATCTCCAGCCCAAGTGAGAACTGCTCTCTCCAAAGCAAAAACACAGCATCCATGGGACCTGATGGTGTCCCCGGCTGTGTGCTCCACGAACTCAATGAGGAATTAAACCCACAGCTAGGACAGCTGTTTAATCAAAGTCTTACCTCTGGATACTCCAGGAGTGGCGCACTGCAACTGTGGTCCCACTTCACAAAGGCGGTGCCTCCACCGACCCTGGAAATTACCGCCCATTAGCCTGACAAGCCTTATCTGCAAAGCCATGGAGAGGATCATAATGGACCTCATAAATAAAGACATAGGGAATTTGCAGACTTTGGATCCAACCCAGTTTGGCTTTGTCAAAGGCAGATCATGCCTTTAAACTTGGTTGACTTCTTCGAAACAGTCACCAAAGCCATTGACGAGGGAAAGGCAGTCCATACAGCCTACCTCGATCTGGCTAAGGCCTTCGATACAATACCCCACTCGGGTATCATTGAAAAACTCATCAGCTTAAATGTTAACCCATACATCACAAGATGGGTTGCAAACTGGCTGAGTGACAGAACCCACAGGGTCAGAGTTGCTGGCGCCATGTCAGACTCAAAACCTGTCACAAGTGGTGTCCCACAGGGCTCAGTCCTGGGCCCACTCTTGTTTGGCATCTACTTTTCCGAAGTACAAGCAAACACAGGAGGGTTATGGCTGACAAAGTTTGCAGATGACTGCAAACTGGGCCATAGTAGAAAACACATCTGACACAGATATCCTTCAGAAGGGTCTCACAGAAACGGATAACTGGTGCCAGAGCCACGGCCTGAAGTTAAATGCCAAAAATGCATAGTCATACCCTTTGGGAAAACAAGGTTACCCCTAGCTACCAAATAGGTGGCAATCCACTGAGCACAGAAGAAGTTATCAGGGACCTGGGGACCCAGGTTGATAGTAGTCTGTCATTCGACACCCATGTAGCTAAAGTAGTTAGGAAGACTTTCTACATTGCCCACCTTATCATGAAGGGATTCTCATCTAGATCAAGGGAGGTCATAGTCTCCCTTTACTCATCACTCATCAGACCAATGATTGAGTACAATGCCCCATTTGGGATGTATCTGACCCGACACCTGCAGCAGCTGGAGGCCACAAAAGTTCCTCACCAAAAGGATAAAGGGTCTCAAAATCTGTCCTATGCTGCCCGACTGAAAGAACTCCAGCTCTATTCAGTCGCACTTGCTCAGAGGTGACCTTTGCCTAACATACAAGGCCATGTCAAACCCAGATTTGATGAATATGCTTCACCTCAAAAATCTAGATCCATCAGAGCCACAAGGCGGAGACTTAAACCTCGACACGGCTATTAATAGGACGTGCTGGAGGGATAGATTCATTACCCAAAGACTCCCTATGCTGTGGAACAAAATCCCGGTACATGTGAGGCAGAGCACCTCGCTGGCCTTGTTCAAGAGAAATCTTGACCAATGGATGGGAGATCGCAGATATACCCCAGGGATTACCTCAGTGTCACTGCTCGACAGAGGCACAGCAAAATAATGGGTATAGTTCCCCATACTAAAGGGGTGGCGTAAGCCACAAAACGATGGGCTAGGCTTGTAAATGCCCTCGGGCAGATAGCCTAGTATGAACCTATGAACCTATGAACCTATATATACATATCTTTGTTATGTGTACGCATGAGTGTTGTATACACCTTCCCAGACCATATTTATCTGAAATGTGTATATTTAGATATAACAACATACTGCTTAGGTTCATAGGTTCATAGGTTGGTACTAGGCTATCGGCCCTAGGGCCTATACAAGCCTAGTCGTAACAATTCCCTGGCTATTTCTTCCCACACTATTTACTTCCCTGGACCCCTGTCTAGCAGGGTGATTGACGTGATCCCCAGGGTGATTTTCACTTCTCCCATCCGATCATCAAGGTTCCTTTTGAAGAGGGCCAAAGAGGCGCTCTGCTTGACATTTATTGGCAGTCTATTCCAGAGTCTGGGGAGTCTCTGGGTCAGGAACCTATCCCTCCAGCATGTTTTGTTTATTGTGATGACAAGGTTTAGATCCATTGAGCGTGTGGTTCTGAGGGATTGGGATTTCTTTAAGTGTAGCATGTCCAACAGCTCTGGGTTTGACATGGCCTTGTATGTTAAGCAGAGATTGCCTCTTAGTAGACTATATGTGACAGATTATAGCTTGAGTTTTTTTAAGGTGATCAGCGTAGGGCATCTGCTTTAGGCCTGTGATTCTTTTAGTGTGGTATTTCTGTGGCCTTTCCAGTTGTTGCAGATGTCTTGAGAGGTACATGCCAAATGGGGCATTGTATTCTATAATGAGTCTAATGAGGATGAGTACAGTGGGGCAATGGCCTCCTTTTTTCTGGATGAAAAGCCCTTAGTGATGAGGTGTGCCATATACAAGGATTTCCTGACTGTTGTGGCGATGTGGTTATCGAAGGTGAGACCACTGTCCACCTGTGTCCCTAAGTCTCTTATCACACTTTCGGTGTTTAATGTACTGCCACCTATGTGGTAATTCATGGGTACATGTTTTTTCCCAAAGGGGATAACTATACATTTCTTGGCATTGAGCTTGAGCCCATGGCTCTGGCACCAAGCATCTATTTCTGTAAGGCCCTTTTGTAGAGTATCCACATCATTTGGAGATTCAATAATGGCTCCCAGTTTGCAGTCATCTGTGAACTTTGTTAGCCAGAGTCCCTTAGTGTTGGCCTGTACTTCAGAGAAGTAGATGCCAAACAAGAGTGGTCTCAGGACTGAACCCTGAGGTACTCCACTTGCCACTTGTCTGGAGCTGGATTTGAATTTGGCTACTTTTACAGTGTGGGTTCTGTCAGTAAGCCAGTTGGTAACCCATCAAGTGATGTAAGAATTAATGCCCAGCTTAGTAAGCCTATCTATGATTCCAAAGTGGGGGATGGTGTCAAATGCCTTGGTGAGGACCAGATAGGCTGTGTGGACTGCCTTACCCTCATCCACTGCTCAGGATAGTGATTTGAAGAAGTTAATCAGGTTCAGGAGACAAGTTCGGCCCTTCACTAACCCAAACTGGGTGGGTCCAGTGTTTGAAGGTTGCCAATGTCTTTGTTTATAAGTTCCATGATAATACATTCCATGGCCTTACAGATCAGGCTCATCAGACTGATGGGGCGGTAGTTCCCAGGATCCAAGGTGGATCCATCCTTGTGGAGTGGGATAACTGTAGCTGTGCACAACTCAGTGGGCACGAAGCCTGAGGTGAGGCTATGATTAAACATGACACTTTGGTGAGGTGCCAGTTCATTTTGTAGTTCATGTAGTGCACAGCCCGGGATGTCATCTGGTCCCATGGATGCTGTATTCTTAGCTTTGGAGAGTGCATTTTTTACCTGTGTGGCCATTATTACTGGAATTTGGCAATCTTCCGGCACTGAGATGGGACATTTAGGGGGTGAGGGGGGGGTGAAGTTGGCACTGAATTGATCTGCCAGGATATTGGTAATATACTTGGGATCAGTATATTTAATGCCATTCTGTTTTAGCTCAGAGCAGATCTGAGCATTGCCATTTAGATTTTTGACATAGTTATAGAATGCCTTGTGGTTGTCTTTGGAATCTTTGGCAATTTTATTTTTGTAACTAGCTTTGGAGGATTTTATGAGGGATATCAGCTTCTTACTGAGGCGGGTAAGGGAGTTTTTTGCATCCAGGGATTTTCCTCTTTTCTGCAACAGTTTCTTCCTTTTGTTATAAAGTTTGTCTATGGCAGGGGACCACCAGATTGGCTTCCTTTGTTTGGAGGAGAGCATCTTGGTTCTATTTGGGATGGCACAATTCATGCATGAGTGGATGTGCTCATACAGTACCTTAGAGTAAGATTCAGCAGTCGGACTTTCAGTTCGCATATGCATGGGTGTCATGAAGTTTGTCACTTCTGACTTGAGTAGCATGAAGTTGGCTTTGTAGAAGTTTTTTATGGAGGTTTCCTTACTGGGGGAGTGGGGGTGGGATGTGGATGGTAGGGTTGATTAGCTTATGGTCAGACCTGACCAACGAGGGAGTGACCATAGGTGTGGAGCATCGATTTCCCATGTCGGTAATGACCAGGTCTAGAATATTGGAGCCCCTGGTGGGACTATGGATTAGTTGATCCAGGGTGTTGGAATTTATGAATTCCAAAAACCGGTGGGCAAAGGTGTTGGTACACAAGCAGTTTTTCAAGTTATTGGCAGGGTAGTTGAAATCACCCATTATTAGGGTGTTTGTTTGTATCTTAATATTTCCCAGTATGTTTAGAAAGGTGTAGTGAGAATCTTGGGGCATGGTGGGGGGTCTGTAGCAAGCTACAATTTGGATTGCTGTCTTACCTAGTGTTAGTTGCACCTGGAGAATTTCAGATGCATTGTGTTGGGCAACTAGCCTGGTGGTGTGAATATCCTTGGTGAATATGGACACTCCTCTACCTTTAGTGTTTCGGTCCTGATTTGGTGGCTGAAAAGTGTGGTAAGAGTTGTCGACTGGTATTGCACGGGTGCTCTCTGGAGCCTTGAACCAGGTCTTATTTACTGCACAGATATCGATGTTCTCCATTATTCGGAGTCCCTCGAGAGAGTGCATTTTGAGGTTTAGACTTCTAGCATTGAGTAGCATTACCTTCAGAATTTGCATGCTTGTACCTGTTATGGTGGTGGTTTTGTCCTTTGAACTTTGCCTACAAAAGGCACTTTAAGCGTGGCAAGAGCCTTAGCCAGTAAGCTGAATCCCACGGTGACAGGTGCAGACCATCTCTGACAAAGTATCGTGGTCTGTCGATCATATTTTCCCAGGCAGACAGATACTGGATCCCCTTTGAATGACACCAGAAGCTTAGCCAATTGTTGAAGTCAATCATTTTGTCCTTATATTGTAGTATCATCCTGGGTGAAGGCAGGATGCTACTCAGGGCTAGAGTCATACCTGCCTGGGAAACATGATCTGAGAGCTCTTCCATGTCTCTTTTTATGTAGTCCAGGGAGGTACGTCTCAAGTCATTCACTCCAACATGGACAATGACAGAGACTGATTCAACACTATTTTCACTAACAATTACTACACAATTGTAGAAGTCAAAGCAGTTGTTCACTACTATTCAGTATGTTTACTGACAGACATATTGGAAAAAACAACAAACATCTTCACAGCTGTGATGGCTTAGTGGTTAACTGCTGGGACTATAGTATGCATGGTCCTGGATTCAAGACCTGCAAGGGCTGTTTATTTTGTTGCTAGGCAGAAAAAGGACTATTGGATTCAGAGTGGTTAAGGCAGTTTTGAGCAGTTGTAAGCAGACAGTTCTAATGTATGGTTAAACGAATAGGTGCTTACACCGTGTAGGCTTCACTTACCAGTGCACAAATCTGCTTTGCTTTGATATTAAGCAATGCTTACACCTGCTAAGCATGGCTCAGCCCTGCTAACTGGTGATCATATCCAGTCTGATGAAATAGCAGGGTAATGACATCTTTAATAAGTGTATTTAATTCCATGTACATAACATGCTTCTATATGCTGTCATTACAGTAGCAAGGGGTATGAGTATACTGTCTGGGACACTTGAGTATATATGGTTAGTACAACAATCTTTTCCATTTGTATGTGTTTCATACATGGGTAGTATTCCAGGTTATAAGCAGACACATTTGCATGTATTGTATCATTATGTTACTACTGTTAACATTGCTTTCCCAAGTAAGAGTAGATTGCAGATTGTAGTACTGGAACCATACACCCCTGCATGCAAAGCTGGACTCTGAGTACTGACTATCGTGCTCTTGGTATGTGAGCTGTGTGTTATTAAGTATTTGCTAATGGATATTGATCTGATATGTGGATATTAACTGTAGACTGCTATGTGTATAGGACATGTAATTGAGGGCTGCTGTCATGTAGTAATGGCATACTTATCAGTGTCAGAATTCTATCTGTCAAAACATAAATCCAAATGCATAGCCTGCTGGCTAGCTGATTTCTGTCTGTCCTCCAGCTTGGCTGATTATAGGCAATCTATGCTTGACTGACACTGACATGTCTGCCCAGCTGTGTTATGAATGCCACAGCTAGGAAACCCCACCCTGTATGCTCCACATGCCATGAATATCTCAACTAGACTACCACAGTCAACAGAACATGCTTGGGTACCGGTATCCAGCCCAGAAACTGGCCATGTTATGTAATATATGTTGCATACATGTCAACTGGAGCACCTCACTGATCATCTGCAAGAGGCAACCAGATGATTGAATGTTGCATTTAACTCTCACCCTGAAGATCATTCACATGGCATCAGTTGATAGATGGCCTGCTGACAAATGGCAGGTGCCATGATACCACTGTACCCACATCCCCTACTCTTCTCATCTCTCCATGGACGATATCTTGGTACACACCTAGGAACACCTGCACCTATGGACCCAGTATTGACAAATGTGTCAGTGTGCATTACTGAGAATAACAGTGTCTGTGTGTTTGTAAAATTGTAGTTGATAATACCATGAGAGCCTGCTCACCCACCATTGCTATAGTTAGAAATGGCTGATGCTGTAATGGACATTAAATGTACCTTGTTACACTCTTCACCCTATGTGCTACCTGGAGCTTTGCAGTACCAGCACAACACTGTTGTACAAATGGTTAGATAGGCATGGGTTACCCTCTGAGTCCTAGCAAGTGTGTGTATGTGTGCAATTGTGTATATTTGTAGGATACAGCATTCTGAGACCATATTCTCTAAATACAATACACCTTGCCATACAGTATAAGGGATAGTGATGTTGCTGACATTAGGAGAGCCATGACAAATCATCACCGTACTACCCTGTGGTATGTGCAATAAATGCATATCCTTGTAGTAGCACTTATGAGCTAGACAAGGGGTTGTATTGCAGTCCTGGCCAATGTGTGATTGTGGGTATGTCAGAGTATTATCATGGGTTTCAGTAAGTAAAATATCCAACATGGGGTGTGGGTACTGGGTATACTGTCTTTGCACCACGGTACCCCCAGTACATGTCCCAAGGTCCCCTATATGAGGAAAATTTTCACCATCAACCATACAGGTAACTGATTACACTATCCAGCTCAATGATGCATGTGCTGTGTGCAAATTATCTATAACAGAATGAATTCACTGACAAGGTAGTTAGCACTGATAAACCTAGGTCTCTCAGATGTGTCTATGACTGTTATGTGTTTGTCAATGTGTATATGAGAGTGTGTAATACTATGTATTGTTCATTCACACCAGTACATCCCCCATTACCATAATGTACAAGGCCTGATGATGTTCTTCACTTAACAAGAAACCTGGGACACACCTCATCCTAAAAGCTGTGTGGTGTGTGCAATTAAAGCCAAACACATTAGTAGCAATAACTACCTTGGTGTGGGTTCTACTCTCAGTGCTGCCAAATAAGTGTTTGTGTATGTGAAGGTATCTACTTCAGTTTGCAGAAAATACATGTCCCAGAAGGTCATCTGTCTGAGAACTGACTGCAAATGCTAACATTTCAAAGGTATCATTTTGTGGAAATTCATTTAATCAAAACTAGTAGTAGATGTGTAAATGCCTTCTTCCCCATTGTATAGCTGTACAGTGATATTGGAGTTGGTATATATAGTTGGGTGTGGATGTTGTGGACACAGACACCCTCATTGCGATTATTGTTGTGTGTATGCCCCACTTAGTTTGTTGTAATACTGTACAGTTTATGTTAACAGGTTAAGTAGTTGTCAATCACATCATGTGCGGTTCTACACCACCCCACACCCGCCAACGTGGAGGGCTATGCCACCCACAACAGCACATCTATGTTTACCAACTCCAGGATTGCACTACATTGGGGAAGGGGACATATATCCTGCCAGTACCATCATCAATGACATTAAACTAGCAGACTTATTATTTACTAATGTGATGTTTTGCCTATTTTGTCTTGGTGGAATTACATAGGCTAAAATGGGTTCACTGCAAAATTAAGTACATCCATGTGTACAGTATTCTCTGTGAATTGCATCAACACCAAAGCCTCTGTGTGTGTGTGTGTGTGTGTGTGTGTGTGTGTGTGTTATACACAAACATGTGGTGTGTGCCACCCAGTACAATTACCATTGTCCACGGTAGAAAGGCTGCTGACATCAGCCACCATGAACTCACCTGCATACACCCCTCAGAACTGTTATACAGACCTGTTACTTGTGTTCAGCTGAACCCAGAATATGACACAGTAAATGTGTCACCACAGTGACATACCCCTTGTAGGAAACAACAGTAGACCAACATCCTGCTGATACATAGACACTTACAGCACAAACTGAATACATTACGGAGACCACAATCAGTCAGTGTTAATAACAGCTATAATGTGTCATGGCTTGGCGGCTACACATCCTGACATGTAAGCATTAAACTTTCCTGCTGAAAACATGTTACACAGCATTACATTGCTACAGCTTAGTACATTCAACTTGTGCATCAGAACAATATTAGCCTGTACCTGCATCAATGTTATGGATGACAGGGATTTGGCACAGGTATCATCATATGCACAGGGTGTGCTTTGGGTTTGACAGAGACCTAGGCTGAGCCATTTGGTTGACATCATGTGTGTGTGTTAGAGAGTTTCTTTATTAATTGGGCTGTGAATGTGTGGTGTGTGTAGGTATGGAGGTGCCCTAGCTGTGTTGGGGATGTGTGTGTGTGTGTGTGTGTGTGTGTGTGTGTGTGTGTGTGTGTGTGTGTGTGTGTGTGTGTGTGTGTGTGTATGCACACAGCTGCAGACCATACATGGCAGGGTGTGCAGTTCACCGTCTCCAGCCATGGACATGAGAACTGTGCCTGCCAGAGGTTCCACAGGCACTACCAGGTACAAGCCCAGATATGGTACTCTCCCCTGATGATGACAAATGTCTGTTTTATCTGGGTCCCTGTTGGGACTGGCCAGTGCCACATGCACATGGCCTGCAGTGTTGTGGTGTGGAGAGCACCCCCCCCTGCAGTGCTGGTGCTGGTACTGCCACTATGGGAGTGGCTATGGCTTTTTGCACATCCATGTAGATCTACACCTGTTGGTGTTGCTGACCTAAGTCCATGTGGCTGTCACCCTACTGCCACCATGTGTTTTAACACAGATATTACATGGTTTAGGATTCTCACCATCTCACCCAACCATCTATCCAGGACCTCTGCAAAATAACGGTGGGCACCTGCAAGATCAGGGATGTTGTCAATAACAGCAGAATGAGTAGCCCTCTGGATCCTCAGACTCTGTATGGTATAATGTTCCATACCTGCCTGTGCCTCCATTATGGCCCGAAATATGCATCTGGTGACACCTGCTGTGGCGCTTCTGCCGGGAGAATGATGGCCAGAATCCCTCCCATGAGCACCCCTGTACATCTGCCTGTGTGGTAGCTCACTGGTTTTCTGGCTATGGCTGCTGTGTACAGACACACTTGTCATAGTCAGCACACTGTCCTGTCCCATGCCACCACCTGCCAACTGTCCCTCATCTATGGCCACTGATGATGGGATATTTATAGGTAATATGTTTGTGTGAGGGGATGGGGTGGATAAAAGTAGGATGTCAACCGATGGCACAGATTCAGCCCCTGACAACCCTGCCTGTGCCTCACCATACCTATTATCATTGTCAGAGTCCGTATGGACACTAACATCAGTTTGCCTGCAGGAGGGACCCTGAACCACCTCGCCACCTGTAAGGGGAAAACAGAAAACATACTTTAAGACCTGTACATCATTGCTTACCTTTACTCACACTCACACACACACACACACACACACACACACACACACACACACACACACACACACACACTTACAGGTGAGGTGGCACAAAGATATTACACAGACCTCTCATTACCCAACTGTCAACATGCATGACATATGGCACTCAACAGCATGCACTGCAGCTATACTCAATCCCTGTTACCAACATTATACATCTCTGTGATGAATGAGTTGTGTTAGTAGGTGATGCACCTTCCCCTGGAACACATTGCACCCATGTACACAGTATTGCTGTGCATCTGTTCAGCAGCCTGGCATGTACTGTGCTCCATACCTCACGAGTGAATGCACCATTGCTGAATGTGTATATGTGTGGCAGTTATGTTTGCTCTGTTGCTCACAGCCCCTATGTGTTTGTCTGACACATACCTGGGGTGATATGAGGACAGATGTCAATAGTGAATGCCTGATGTCTGATTTGCAGATCTCATTATCAGCAGTGCATGTTTGAGCAATAAAATCCAATTACACTGACAACCTTCAAAGCTTACTGTGCCTATGAGGAGTGTACACTCCGTTATTAACATGACACCCTCTTTCTTGATATGCCATGGGGCCACAATACTGCATAGGTTAACATTACATACACCTGATATGTGACATATGACCTGTGCAATCAAATGCAGTATCAAACAAATGTGTTAGTTGTGAAGATGCTGATTGAGATGCATATAATATGTGGGTTGAATAAGTGTGCACACCCATAACACAATGATTTGTTGCAGCACCTGTTAAGTGAACTATAGCAGTCACTATTCCTGGAAGGGGTATACTAGCATGGCCTATCTTCAGTTGCCAATATTTGGTCACTCCGCTCTACAAATGACCCCCAACTCTACCAGATTGCAAGGTCAGCTCATGTGATCAGCCCTTGGAGGTCACACAGTGCCTTCACTATTGCTGTGGAGTCAGGGTTATGTTTGGCACAATTCATGACCTTGTCTGTGTTCAGATACAGCCATTCTTAGCGAGCTTTGGATTTATGCTTCAGTTCATTGCTGTGTTTCAGGATGACACCCCTCCCCATCCTCAGCCTTTTTGCAGATGCTTGACAACTATGGGCTACATATGAGTGTCATTTGCAGCGTCCCAAATTTAGAACACCATGTCTACTAGCCTAGTTCCTGCTAATGAGCAGAAAACCTAAAGGTGTACACTGGCACTAGCAAGGTACAGATGGGGATGGTGGGCCAGATGTGGAGTGAGGTGTTGCATGTACAGCACATGTATCTTTATTAATACTGTCTGTAGGTTTCAGCCATGGTCTCAGTACACCATTACGCATTGCAACGCATGCCTTTGGGAGACGAGATGTTATGCATATGCTACCTGCAGAGATCCCTGGATGATGTTTCCTGTGGAACAACTCTTCCATCTGATTACCCTAACTCATAGGCCACACTTATGCAGAGTCCAGATGATTGACAACACAGATACTGCACAGGTAGTACTTACTAGGCATCCCTGCAAGTCCCTCAGTGTTGCTGCATGTTTCTGGGCAGCCTTCATGACCAGTTTGCAACATGTGTTGTCATCTGTCTTGGATGGGCATCTGTTTATTTTCTACATTAATGTTGTCCCATACTTCATCATCACATACATGACTGTCTGCACTGTTTGCCATGGTATATGCAGTGGTGAGGTAAGGCTACATCCCCCACTCCTGTGTGCTACCCTTTGGAAATGGGATCCATTCCATGGTGCAAGCCGCAGCTGCCTCTGTTGCAGATGAGTGTGCAAATGTCATGGACATCCTTCTTGGACAGCAGAAAATTACTTGGTGTGACATTGAGGACCTGTACTTGATGGAAGCTGCATACTCAAGAAGAGTTAATGCTGTCAGTACCTCAAAAGCTGCTAATACAATATGTTGTTTGGAGTGTGCACACACATATGCTTCCAGTGTTTGTTAAGGTATGTATTCCCCGTATTTGTTGTCCTAACTTAGGATTCCATATTACACATTCATTGCTCATGTTAGGGTCACATTACAGGTTGTAAAAGTTGTGGAACATGATATTGTGATATGCCACTGTTTAGATCTGTAATAATTGCCATTGTAATAGTGGTATATACACTGTTGTAGCCACTGTATAAGGGTAATGTTTTAGACATGTCCCTACTGTAGGCCATTTGTCCCACCATTATGTTCATCTCTGTCCACACATCTCGCACTGACAGATTGTTAGTTATACTGCAGGACTCTTATATACACTTCAGATATGCCACCATGGTGACCAATGTGATGCAGTGCAGTTAACAGCAACAATAAGTGAACATATACAGCATGCATTATGGGTAGGTGTGTTAAATATGTGCATGGCAAATACCATGGCCATAACATGGCCAGTGTATTGGCAAACCTGAACAAAAAAACTCCATAATCACCAGCTATAGGCTGCTGCCTTAGAGGTATATAAGTGGGATCTACATAATTGCGTGAGAGATGTGTTGTCAGTAGTCACAGCTGTGGCATTGGTACAGGGTGTGAGCAGAATTTCAGTACATCAAAAGTACAAATCCACAATACTAGAGATTATGCACATCTGTTCATTACTACAATGCAGCAACAGACTGTGTTATCTGACATATGCATGAAGATACTTTACAGATGAAGATGGATAAGCAACAGTGGTCTACTAATGTGCCCTGGGACCTTACCTGCATTCTCCTCATCCATTGTGTGGGTAGCACCCACCTCCACAATGCTATCATCAGGTTCTTGGCTTGGCTGATGGGCAGGTGCCCCAAGGCTGGTGAGGAGCTCCTCCGCATGTGTCAGTGGAGGGGGCTGGATGACATGAGCCCCACCTGTGGCTACCTGGTCCCTCCTAACTGCAGCAGCACGCATAGGCCAACATAGTTTATCCTGTGGACGAGCTCATTGCACAGAGCAGTCCTCTCCTGCAAATTATGGGTCATATGCCCCAAGAGGGTACTGTGGTGATGCATGAGGTAGTTGATTAGTATCTCATTCTCCTGTGTAGTATAAGCAGGGAGATGCTCCCTTGACATGGTACTTGGAAGACATAAACAGGAAAAAAGGTCTGAGGACCTCATAGGTTCATAGGTAGGTACTAGGCTATCTGCCTGAAGGCATTTATAAGTCTAGCCAGAATGTGTTGGCTTTCGCCACCCCCTTAGATTAGTTCCCTGTACCTCTGTCCAGCAGAGCCACTAAAGTGATCCCAGGGGTAAACTTTCTGTTTCCCATCCACTTGTGAAGGTTTCTCTTGAAGAGTGTTAGTGAGGAGCTCTGCTTAATGTAGATTGGAATCTTGTTCCAAAGCATGGGAAGTCTCTGGGACAAGAATCTATCCCCAAGCACATTCTATCTATTGTTGTGGTGAGGTTTATATCCCTAGAGCATGTGGCTCGAGGGGATAAGGTTTTCTTTAGGTGGAGCATGTCCATCAATTCTGGGTTGGACATGGCCTTGTATGTCAGGCAGAGATCACCTCTGAGTAGGTGGTATGCAACCAAGTACAGCTGGAATTTCTTTAGTTGAGCTGCAAAGGGCATCTGTTTGAGGCCAGTGATCCTCTTGGTGAGGTACTTCTGTGGTCTTTCCAGCTGTTGCAGGTGTCTTGTAAGGTACATCCCAAATGGGGCGTTGTACTCTATGATGGGTCTGATGAGTGATGAGTAGAGGGGCACAATGACCTCTTTTGATCTGGATGTGAACACTTTTGTGATTAGGTTGGCCACGGTAAATTATTTTCTAACCACTTTGGCAATGTGATTATCAAAGGAGATTTTGCTGTCTACTTGGGTCCCCAGATCCTTTATTATGTCTTCCGTATTTAGGGGACTACCACCTATATGGTAGTTTGTGGGTACTTTGTTTTTTTCCAAAAGGAAAGACTATGCACTTTTTGGCATTTAGCTTGAGGCCATGATTTTGACACCAGGTATCTGTCTCAGTGAGATCCTTTTGGAGGATGTCTGTGTAAGCTGGAGAATCAATTATAGCCCCTAGTTTGCAGTCATCTGCGAACATGGTCAGCCATAGTCCTCCTGTGCTTGTCTGTACCTCTGAGAAGTATATGCCAAACAGGAGGGGTCCTAGGACTGAGCCCTGGGGAATGCCATTTGTAACCAGTTTAGCATTGGACCTAGCTCCCACAACTCTCACCATGTGGGTTCTTCTGTGAGCCAGTTGGCAACCCATCTTGTGATGTAAGGGTTTATGTTCAGGCTAGTGAGCTTGTCTATAATACCAGAATAGAGAATGGTGTCAAAAGCCTTTGCAAGGTCTAGGTAGGCTGTGTGTACCACCTTTCCCTCGTCTATAGCCTTGGTAACTGTCTCAAAGAAGTCCACCAGGTTTAGGAGGCATGATCTGCCCATAACAAAGCCAAACTTGTGAAACAGTGTTTGGAGGTTCCCAATGTCTCTTTTAATGAGTTCCATGATGATGCGCTCCATAGCCTTGCAGATCAAGATAGTCAGACTTATAGTGTGATAGTTCCTGTGGTCTGTTGTGGCTCCACCTTTGTGGAGCAGAATAACCATTACTGTGTGCCACTCTATGGGTATGTAGCCTGTGGAGAGGCTGAGGTTGAACATTGTGTTTAGGTGAGGGGTTAGTTCGTCTTTGAGCTTATGTAGTATGCAGCCTGGGACACCATCCAGTCACATTGATGCTGTGTTTTTGGCTTTGGAGAGGGCTGTTTTAACCAGAGTGTCTGTGATTTCAGGGGCTATACATTCTTCTGGTATGGTTATAAGCCCTTTTGGAGGTGAGAGGGAGGTGAAGTTGGGGCTGAACCTGTCTGCCAGGATGTTGGCAATATCGGCCGGTTCAGTGTATTTTGTGCCATTCTGCACTAACTCTGAGCAGATCTGAGCATTGCCACTTAGATTCCTGACATAGCTAAAGAATGAATGAACTGAACAATGGTAGTTGCAGTAATCCAAAAGTCTTTATTATACCACACATAAAACAGATTATAAAATATTTAATTCATTCATGGAGATAATACGATACCTACAATCCTTGTCTAAAATTTTGTGCATTCTCTCAGTGTAGTCCCAACAGTCCATGAGGACCACCCCACCCCCCTTGTCAGGTTTCATAACTCTTACTTTTTTGTTATTACTAAGTTGTTCCAAAATATTCCTTTCTTCATCTGTAAGATTATCTTTTACCCTATGTCTCTTCTTGTATCCCTCTCTAATCATATTGAGGGTACATACTTCAAAATGATGTATATCCTGCTGCAAAGTGGGGTTATATGTACTACTTCTGCTCAATATTTTGTTCTCACCACTTATATTGTCTTGGTATATTACTGCTAAATGCAATTTTCTTGTAAATAGTTTGATGTCTAACACTATTTCTTCTATTCTCGGTTTACTTACTGGCACAAATGTAAATCCCTTTGTAAAAAGTCCAAAATATTCATGGGTAATAGCCATGTTTGTGTAATTAAATATATTAAAATTGTTGTAAGTATGTATTATATTTGTATAATTGTCACATAATATTTCTTTATCTGTCACCTCTTCATCTACTTCGTCTGACAAGAATAGTCTGTTTGCTAATGAACTAGTCTTATCCGTAACCAAAGAAAATGTACATAATTTGTTTTCATGCGTTTTAACTGGGGTTGATGTGTATAATCTAATATTCATCTCCTGTCTCATCCTCTTCCCTTGTATCTTCCTACTTGATTCCCAGTTACTTGCGCATATGATTGCTGGCAATTCCGATTCCTGATTCTCTTGGACCTCCTTACCTCCTGTCTTTCTCCTAAAGGGTCCTCTGGTTCACTAAATTCTGTACATTCATCTGATAATCAGTGTTATTTTCATCCCTTTGTACTAAACTATTATATGAACTCATTTCATTCTTCCTATATTCCATCTGATTATAATGTTGTCCTGCCCCATTGTACCTTCTTGAATTGTGGACTACATAAGCCTTTCCTTCTTTATAATCACCTATATCGTGTTCTAACTTTGCTATTTTCCTTTTATAGTTTTTTCCAATAATCATGTCAACATCCTGTAGCGTTTTACAAAAAAATATTCTTATACTCAGTAACTGTAAATAGTAAATCATTCGTAATTTCTTTTCTCAAAATATCAATATCTTTCTTACATACCTCCATATATTTTACATTGTTTTCTATCATAGCCTTCAAGATCGCTAACCCACATTCATTTAATATATTAGTAATAATTTTAAAAAATTCCATATCATTCACAGCATTGTTGGGAAATTTGTTCAGTCTTAGGCCCTTAGGCACTATGAATTAAATATTTTATAATCTGTTTTATGTGTGGTATAATAAGGACTTTTGGATTACTGCAACTACCATTGTTCAGTTCGTTCATATTTTAATTGTTGGCAGAGGACTGCCTTTATTGTACCCAACAGTGGATGATTTTTCTTGTTGTGTATTTTGGGTCTGGTACTGGATTTGCCAGTACCTTGTACTTCATATAGCTAAAGAATGCCTTGTGGTTATCTTTGGATTCCTTGGTAATTTTTCTTTTGAAGCTGTCTTTGGATGATTTTATGAGGAATCGTAGTTTCTTACTGATACTGATCAGGGATGTCTTCCCTTCTTGGGATTTTACTCTTTTCTGTACTACTTTCCTCCTTCTATTGTATAGCTTGTTTATGGCGGGAGTCCATCAGACTGGTTTCCTTTTCTTGGAGAAGTGAGTCTTGGTTTTGCTTGGGATAGTTCAATCCATGCATTCTTGTAGGTGCCCATAGAATGCATTAGTAAAGGATTTTGCAGCTTGGACAGCATTATCCTTTAGCACAGATGCTTTGAAACTTTCCACCTCAGTTTAAGTAACATGAAGTTTGCTTTTGAAAAGTTTTTCAAAATGGTTTCCTTGTCCAGGGGTGGTGGTGGAATGTGGATATCCAAAGTGATTTGTTTATGGTCAGATCAAACCAGTGAGGGGTTGTTCTCCCGTCGACCATGTTGGTGATGACCAGGTCCAATATGTTGCCACGTCCAGTGAGAGTGTTGAGCAGTTGATCCAGGGCATTTGAGTTTATAAATTCTAGGAAATGTTGGGCGAGGGAGTTAGTACTTGAGTTGATCTCCCAGTTAATGTTTGGGTAATTGAAATCACCCAGTATTAAGGTGTTTGGTAGGAGCTTTATGTTTCCCAGTGTTTGCAGAAATGTGGAATGGGGTACTGGGACATGGTGGGTGATCTGTAGCAAGTTACAATTTGAATTGCAGTTTTTCCCATTGTTAGTTGCATGTGGATGATCTCTGAAGCATCGTGCTATGACACTAACTTAAGAGGTGTGGGTATCCTTGATGAATATGGATACGCCCCTACCTTTTGTATTTCAGTCCGAGTTCTGTGGCTAAAATGTATGGTATGAGTTGTAGCCTGGTATTGCTGGGGTACTCTCTAGAGCCTTAAACCAGGTTTCTGTTACTGCACATATATTGATTTTCTCCATACTGAAAAATGCCTCGAGTGCATGCATTTTGAAGTTTAGACTTTTGGCATTGAGTAGCATTGCCCTCAGTTTTTTGTTACTTGTGCTATTTATAGCGGTGGCTTTGTCTTTTGAGCCTTGCCTAAAAAAGGCACTATGGGGGTAGCAAGAGCATTGCTCAGTATTTGAAAGCCTAAGGGTGACAGGTGCAAGCCGTCTTTAGCGAAGCAGCGTGGCTTGTTGTGCATGTCATCCCAGGTGGACAGACACTGGATCACCTTTGAATGACACCAGAAACTTAGCCAATTGTTGAAATTGATAATTTTTCTTTATACAGTGGTATCATTCTTGGTGAGGGCAGGGTGCTACTCAGGGTCAGGCTCATATTGGCCTGGGCTACATGATCAGAGAGCTCTTCCATGTCTCTTTTCATGTAGTCCAGGGAGGTACGGCTCAGGTCATTCACACCAACATGGACAACGACAGAGTCATATTTGTACTTGTTCTGGAGTGACCTGAGTGCTTCTGTTATATGGTAAATCCTGGCACCCAACAGGCAACTAACAGTAACCTTCTCCTTATTCAGCCTAGTTTGTGGGATGTCAGTGTGCCTGACTGTAGAGTCACCTATTACTAGTATGTTGGGTATGTTATTTTGGCTTAAGGGCTGTGATTGCATGGCACACTGGTTTTGTGAAGTATGTGTTTCATAGTTTGTGTTGGGGGGTGGAGGTTGCTTGGATGTCTGCTTTGGAGGTCTCTGTTGCTTTTGCAGATTTTTATTTAGAGCCTTTAAGTATGTTTTCATGTATTTATGTGTGTTTTGTGCCGGTGCTGGTTTAATGGGGTCTATGTGAGTCTGATGCTGTGATGCAAGTATTTCCCTTCTCCTCTTGACTGTCTGATCCAGTCTTGGGTTGAGAGAGCTTAGTCTCCAGTTTGGCTGTATAATTGCATCTCTCACATGTATTAGTGTTTGGTGGTAGGAGGAGAGGGCTGTCTATGTACATGAGGCAGTTGTAACATTGCTTCAAATCCCCAGATTCCCCAGTTGGATTGGGGAGTACACTTGAAACTGCCCTTTGGACACACTTGGATAGGTACAGTGAACTGTTTTACTGAATGTTTGGTAATGTCAATTAGAGAGCCTTGTCCTTCTGTGCAGTATAGGAGGGTCTGTTGCTAGGATTTATAAGGGCTTGCTATGAGTTTTGAGCAAGTGCCAGGCTTAGAAATGAATGGCTTCAGTGCTTAAGTTGAAAGTTTGTCTAGTTCCAAGGGAAAATTTGAAGGGGAGACTTTGTGGAGCCGGGAATAATTTTGCCCTAGTTAACTGGTGCTGCCCAGTGCGCAAAACCAGGTAAATGCATTTTTTATAGCAGGGAAATGAACGAGATAGAAATTAGCCCAAAATGGCCAATAAACTACTAATTTCTGGGCTGAAACCACTCCTCCAGGGACAGATAGGCTGCTCATACTGCAAGGATATAATAGTTGTTAATTGACATCTCTCTCTACCCCCACCATATCTGCAACAGTAATCTGAACACACAAATCTGTGGGTATGTTTACACCAAACCTACTGTTGGGACATATATCTTATTGTGCAATAAATATTGAAAAGTGTTTTTATTCATGTTCCATGGTGAAACACTATAAATGGTGGCCTGTTGCTAACAATGTAACCTGCATGCCATTGTAATGGCCACTGTGATTCCATATATGCATGTGTTCTGTTTGCTATACAACTGTTCCAAATTTGGTGTTTTGGGTTAATAGGAATATCTATGCATGCTGTTATAACTAATCCTGGCTTGTGTTGACTATTATTACCCACATATGTTCTAAAAGTATAACACAATAGCATGTTTGAGAAGGCTGTTCCCAGCAGAACCACCTCCCCACCTCATCTGGCTATGGCACCAGGCCACAGCACATCTGGGACTCAGTCCGGGACCTCCTCATCTGCTGGTCCTGCACTACCTTCTGGTGGAACCACCTCAGGGGATGGTGCTTGTCCCCCCAGGAGCGCGTATATATATATATATATATATATATATATATATATATATATATATACATATATATATATATATATAAATATATATATATGTGTGTGTGTGTGTGTGTGTGTGTGTGTGTGTGTGTGTGTGTGTGTGTGTGTGTGTGTGTGTGTGTGTGTGTGTGTGTGTGTGTGTGTGTGTGTGTGTGTGTGTGTGTGTGTGTGTGTGTGTCTGTGTGTGTGTGTGTGCGTGCGTGTGTGTGTATATATGTAACATTGGAATGCTTACTGCTTCCACATTGTACATTCCCTATAGTAGACTGACTGTTCTGCATGATATGTTAGAGATATCATCCAGACATCTTACAGCTAAGATGGCTTACTGTTAACTTGTTGTGGCTATGTTGTGCAGGATCTTGGGTTCAAGACTTGCAAGTGCTGGTTATTGTGTTGCAAGGCAGATCTGTTCAGCTGTGAAGGAAGGGATAATGGAAATAATTACAAAAGATCCCTATTTGGGGTCCTTTCACCCCCATTAAAAGTGCCTTTGGTCAGATGGTTTGCAGAGAGAAGTTCAGAGTGTGGATCCAATGTGTGAATGCAATACACACACACACACACACACACACACACACACACACACACACACACACACACACACACACACACACACACACACACACACACACACACACACACACACACACATATATATATATATATATATATATATATATATATATATATATATATATATATATATATACACATATATATATATGCACATATATATAGACATACATATATATATATATATATATATATATATATATATATATATATATATATATATATATATATATATATATATATATATATATATATATATATATATATCTACATACATACATATATATATGTAAATATGTAGCTATATACACACATACACACACACATATATATATATATATATATATATATATATATATATATATATACCTACATGCATACATCTACATATATAAATACATTTTCCCTACTGTTGAATGACTGTGATGCATGATATGTTTGAGAAAACATCACATTTATATACAGCTCAAATGGCTTAATGGTAAATCACTGTGGATATGATGTGCAGTGTCCTGGCTTCGAGACTTGCAAGGGCTGATTAATTTGTTGCTGTGCAGAACAAGGGCTGTTGAATACAGAGTGATTAAGGCACTTTTAAGTGGTTGTAAGTGGGTTTGCACGATGGTAAGAAATGGTAACTTCCGTTTAAATATGCTTATAGACAGTTAGCCTGATAGTGCATAATCTGTGTAGCCATTGTTTGCCAGTGTGCAAACAGGCTTAAACCTGCTTACTACTGCTTAAAAGTGCTTACTCCCACTTACCCCCATGCTTGTTGTTGTTGTTGTGTCTTTTGGCTTTTCCCGGTTAGGGGTCGCCACAGCGGAACTCTGGTCCGCTAATGATTGGCAGTTGATTTTTACGTGCTGAGTTACCAGCCCTAACGCACAACCTTCAATGAAGGTATGCCCATTCATGCATGTTTCCATGCAGAAGACGCTCTATATGAGAGTCGAACCGGACAGCATCTTACTGTGAGGCGACAGCGCTACCACAGTACCACCACTGCGGACCACTTACCCCCATGCTAATTTCTTTAAAGGAAAAGACATAAGTGGTGATCAAAAAGTGGTAAAAAAGGGGGCACACAGATGAAAAAACAATAGGGAAAGTAGCTAGGGATGTGCAGGACGGGTGTAGGGAAGGTCCATAGCTGTCCACTTCTACAGCAACAGCTGTGCATATGTACTGAATTTGGAGCTAAATATGAACACTCAAACCCCTGAAAGAAGGGTGAGGACAACAATAATGTGATGTGAAGCCAATTAGAAACAACAGAAAACTCTGTGAGTACTGCAGCTTCACAGTCACAATAAAGGTAAATGCACATCAAAAAAGTAGAAAGACCAGCATACAGTGGCACCAAAAAATACATTATTGAAAGTATTCTTAAAAAAAAATGGTTTTGGATGTATAGTTACATGTAACTCTACAGCCTAAACTGGTTTGTTTTTTTAAGAATACTTTCGATAAAGTATTTTTTGGTGCCACTGTATGTTGGTCTTTCTACTATTTTGATGTGAAGCCAATTAGACCAGAATGCATGTGTCCAGTGGACATGTGTGCAAAATAGACAGCTATGTATGGGGCGAAATTTTTCTTTGGGAACAGATTGTCCTTTTTTTAAGGTGAGAGTGGGATGTTGGGGAAGGATAGTAGTAGGCTGACCCTCTAAATGTACCACACAGCCCTCAAGCTGGCATAGCAGATCTCCAAACTGCCTTCGGAGCCTTTGAAGCTCGCTACACACCAATCGCCAGACCTGACTTCAGGTGACAGGATTCTGTCTGCACGCGCTCCCAGCAGGGAGTCAAGCCCCATCCCCTGAGGTAGTTCCACCCAAAGGTGGTACAAGACCAGTGGATGAGGATGTCCCGGGGTGGATCTCAGGCATGTTGGGGCCCGGTGGCATGGCCAGAGGAGGTGGGAGAGATGGGACCTCTGGGACCGGCCTTCCCATACGTGTTATGGTTTTGCAATTTTAAAACATATGTAGGTTAGTAATAGCCAACACAATACAGGATTAGTTATAACAGCATGCATAGATATTCCCATTAACCCAAAACACCAGATTTGGAACAATTGCATAGCAAACAGAACACATGCATATATCTGGAACCACAGTGGCCATTACAATGGAATGCAGGTTACATTGACAGAAACAGGCCACCAATGATAGTATTCCAATATGGAACATTAATATAAACACATTTCAATATTTATTGAACAATAGGACATATCTCCCAAAAGTAGGTTTGTTGTAAATATACCCATTGATTTGTGCATTTAGATTATTGTTGCAGATATGGAGGGTTGAGAGAGATGTCAATTAACTTATATATCCTTGTAGCACTCACAACTTTAATAATTCTTCCCCTATTCAATAAGGTACAGGTATTATTACAATACCCTATGGCCTTGGTTTGCACAGTGGTATGCTTGTACACAGTGTATACTTAAACTGTTTTATAGCTAAATCCTTACATCTCTTATCTGGTAGACCTGTGGAAGGAATGTTTGTTAACACTACTTGACTGTTTCTACACATATTCCCAGATTCAAAGTTAATATTATGCACATATCTCTCAATCTCATAATGCACGCACTCTGGACAAAGCTTGACAAAATGGGGGTACAAATAGGGACATGTTTTGAATATTGCTGTCATAAATTTGGAGAGTTGCATGAGTGACAGAATGTATTTTAATATACATTTTCTGAAGGTTTTGAAGTCTGAAAATCAAATGTATGTCATTATTTTGTGACTACAATTCTGAGATCACCCCACTGATTTGCAAGGCGGATAGAGGAACAGGCAGAAAATATGAGCTAATTATCTGGACATTCTGAATAATCTGTACAGTTGAGAGGTATGATTATGCATACAGCTTACTACCACTCCCAGAATTCAAACCATGGCTGTGCCTGCTAAAAAGACAACAATTTAAGTCACAGTAGAGTTTGCTATTTTAATATTGCTGTCTATTTCTTCAGCATTTTCTAAGTCTCTTTTGGTTGTATAATCTGACATTGTAATTACAACAATCTTACACAGACATTCCTACACATATTTTTATGTAGCACAGTGAAGAGAAACAGTGGTTGACACAACACTACCATTCTGATATCAGATGTTACTGAATGCTACATGTCAGGCCATGCTATACCAGAGTAAACACTGCTGGTCCAGGAATTACATCTTTATTGGCAGGCACAGTTTTCTTATCTAACAGACCTGTGGAGGGAATGTTCGCTAACACTACCTGACTGTTTCTACACATATTCCCAGATTCCAGTTAATATTATGACATACCTCTCAATCTCTTAATGCACACACTCTGGACAAAGCTTGACAACATGGGGCTACACATAGGGACATGTTTTGAATATTGCTGTCATAAACTTGGAGAGTTGCATGAGTGACATGATTTGTTTTAATATACATTTTCTGAAGGTTTGGAGGTCTGAAAATCAAATGCATGTCATTATTTCATGACTACAATTCTGAGATCATCCCACTGATTTGCCAGGGGGACAGAGGAATGGGCAGAACATATGATACAATTATCTGGACATTCTGAAAAATCTGCACAGTTAAGAGGTATGATTATGCATACAGCTTACTACCACTCCCAGGATTTGAACCATGGGTGTGTCTGCTAAAAATACAATTTATGTCACAGTACAGTGTGCTGTTTGGATATTGGTGTCTATCTCTTCAGTGTTTTCTGCCTAAGTCTCTCTTGGTTGTACAGTCTGATCTTGTACTTACAACAGTGTTATACAGACATTCCTAGACATTTTTTATGTAGCACAGTGTGGGTAACAGTGGTTAATACAATATTACTAAACAAAGAAAGCAACAATAAATGCCATACAATGCCAGAGTAAACACAACCAGCCCAGGAATTAGAACTTTATTGCCAGGCAGTTACAGTTTTATTTAAATATAACCTATATGGGACTATTACTGACATATTGTCTGGTTTATTCAGTACAACCCATACAACAGTTTTTATATTGTCAGATGACTTTCTACTACTTTATATTTATTTGGTATGACTACTACAAGCAGGATTGTTGCTCACCAACCTCGTGATGCAGCCTTTGCAGCCTACTTGCATGGGCTTCCTGATTCACAGCCTGCTCAGCTGCAGCTGTAAAGGAAATAGAGAAATATTTAAGCATACCAATCCATCACATACAAACACTGGACTTTAGTAAACAGTAATGGTATGACTACTTACACACTGCTGGGATATCGCCCCTCTGCCTTGCTTCTTGGATCCACTCATCCTAGACCTCCCTCTTTCTCCGCTTCAAGTTGGCATAGCAGTACCTGACCTACTCACCAGTCTGAGCGATACCAGTGGCACTGGAGAGATCACGTGCGACATGGTCCCAGGCCTCCGCTTTATATCAGGAGCCCTAGTACTGGCCCTGCAGCAGTCTCTCATCATGGTCTTTTATCAGGAGTCCTACCATGACCTTGGACTCCTGTATGCCCCAGCGCTACGCCTGGAATGCCAATCCCTCTCCAACTCCAGCCATCCTGCCTACAGTGGGAAGCTGCATCTAGTTATGAGCTATATTCCTGCCTGTATGGTTTAAATGCAGTCAATTTACCACTCTTTGCTGTGATTGGACGTTTTTGAATATGCTGAGCTAAGCTAAGCTACAGGCAAACTTACTTAGCTAAGCTTGGCATTGCTTAAAGGGACAGATTCAGCACTGCTTACCAATGGGCAAATCCATTTAGCTGGGCTACTCATTGCTTAGCAGTAATATTTACACAATGCTTACACCTGGTAAGCAGAGCTGTGCAATGCTTAGCATTGTTTATTTTTCATTTTATAGACTATCTGCTGTATGGCATTGATTCATCCTTCATTACATATTATAAATTTGTTTACTGTCCCTGAAATCACCCAATGTGCTTTCATTACATTTATTCATGTGTGACTATACTGAATGGGGCACTTGTGTTTATATGGGGATTTCACAACTTTATTAAACTGACACCTCACATCTGGACCTAATGCAGTACTCTGGTTAACAAATAGATGTTATTTAGTAGGTAATACTAAAAAAAAATGTTTATGTACTGCTTTCACATGTAAAATGGTTATAGTTGGGATCAAACCAGGAATGATTGCTTGCAAAGCGTACATGCTAGCTACTACACTATTGCAATACTGCTTATACTTGATGTCTCTTGCTATTTAACTTCTTGTGCTGTTTAAGCTGGACTAAGCATAGCTATGCAATGAGCATACCCACACAGCTACGCTTAAAATTTATCGCATTTATAAAAAAAAAATGTTGTTGTGCTATTTTATCTTTACCCTTCTGAATATCCCTGCTAAAGCCAAACCTGTTATTTTATCAGTTTTCTGCTTTGTGGGACAATTGCCCCTTTTGGCTTTGTCCACATTATTTACTCTGAC
>NC_056746.1:668945991-669070991 GCF_019279795.1 Protopterus annectens
TCATGAGCAGTATGCTATGTTGCTTCAGAACTGTTCAAACAAATGATGACATCTGTCAGTGTTGACAGGTATCAGCATGAGTCGATCAACAGGTAAAACATTTTCTTTTGATGCTGGAAGATGAAAAAAAATATGCATTTTCTTGCATGCTATGGGCTGATTCATTTTTCCAATACTGAAATTACAGTACAACATTGGGAAGTTGCAGCACCTCTGAATGGAGAGGCATTATAGGGAAGATTCATCTACATGAATTGGTGGTAGCTTAGGCAGACATAATAGATCCCATGATATTTTGCAAACACAGAAGGGAATTTCCCCAGTGACTATACCAAATTTCTTCTAGTTAGAATGAATACCACCTTGAGACTTCCAGTGCTTGACCTATCATGGACTTAATGATATAGAAATGATGGAATGTTACAGGGTGGACAGGGATACCTTAGAGAAAATATGCAACCTCTGCTGCTCTCACCTGAGGCCTCAGAGAAATGATAGAAAACCCATCCCAGTAGAATCCAAAGTATGTGTAGCATTACATATTCTAGCTACAGGCACTTTTCAGAGATCTACAGTGGATATATTTTGAGTGTCAAAGGCCTCCGCCTCAAGCATTTTACATTTCTAAATGCAATGCTGCAAAACATGATGGATCATATCTAGTTTCCATGTAGCCCAGAGGAGACAGCTAAAACCATGCAACATTTCTGTGTCATAGAGCACTTCTCGGAGGTTCTGAGGGGCCATAGACTACAGACTTACTAAAATAAAAGCTACATTTAGTGAAAATGGAAGAAGGTACATCAACAAGAAAGGATATCACTCTATCAATGCCCAGGTAGTCTGTAATGCCCAAGGGATTGTCTGCAATGTGTGTGCAGGTAACCCTGGCAGCTTTCACGGCTCACATATATGGCACTCCTCTGACCTGTATTTATGGTTTTCTATTGGTGAATTTCTACAAAGTCATCTAGCCAGGGATGTAGGCTTTGCACTGGAACATTGGGTCATGACACCCATGAGAAATCCATACAACTCTACTGAGTAAGGATACAAAGATGCACATGCTCAAACTAGGAGTATTACAGAATGTGATATTGGCATGCTCATATCAAGGTTCTGATGTTTAGACATATCTGGTGGTGCACTGCAGTATAGGTTCATAGGTTCATGGGTTAGTACTAGGCTATCGGCCCTAGGGCCTATACAAGCCTAGCCATAACAATTCCCTGGCTATTTCTTCCCACACTATTTACTTCCCTGGACCCCTGTCTAGCAGGGTGACTGACGTGATCCCCGGGGTGAATTTCCTTTCTCCCATCCAATCATCAAGGTTCCTTTTGAAGAGGGCCAAAGAGGCCCATGCACCCTGGCCAAATTGCTCACAGGCTGTGACATGCTGCAGAATATAATTGCCAGGAAACAGCTCCAACAAGTACAACAAGGCCAAGGACCATAGTTCCCAGCACCACAGACTGGGACAGCAGATGTGGACAAAGAGTCTGAGGAAGAACCATCAGCTGCGGATGGTCCTGGCAGACATAAGCATGTACAATATGCAATGGCCCGGGCTAAGAGTCAGAGGAGAAAATACACACACACAAACACACACATACACACACACACACACACACACACACACACACACACACACACACACACACACACACACACACACACACACACACACACACACACACACTACCTGAGTGAAAACCAAGAAGCTAAAAACATACAAACAGTAACAGTGATGCATGCAAAGTAATCAACCTTTACTTACCCATGTAATTGTTGAGTTCTGTGAGCATCATTCAAATTCAGTGCCAGAAGACACAACTTGTAGCTGGAGCATTAAACAAGGTAAGCGATGAACCTGTAAATAAGAAGTAGAAATTATGACTCTCTCTCTTTCTCTCTCTCTCTCTCTCTCTAAGATAAAATTGGCTCAGCTATACAGGAATGTCAGCAAGAATTCATGTGCAATATATGCAACATAAATATTAATTTACTCAATACTGTGCATCAAACATTAAAGCTGCCCAACACAGACAACCCAGTAGTGACCAGGGCAATCTTATCATCATTTGTACAAAGTGCTGAGCAAGCACTAATTACTAACTAATAAGACTGCATTACTAATGTCACAGTACAAATACAATGAGGATCAAAACTGCATAACAAGCCTTTTAACTTGAGAAGGAAAAAGAAAAGCAAGCATTAGCAATATACTCTGTCCATAAGATGTAGGCAACCCTGAGTCACAAAGAAATTTGCAAAGGGCAGGGCACTGTCATCATCATTTGCTCATGGTGGGAGACGTGTGTGTGTGTGTGTGTGTGTGTGTGTGTGTGTGTGTGTGTGTGTGTGTGTGTGTGTGTGTGTGAGGTAATATGAACAAGATGAGTTGTAAAATTTGTGGATCTGCAGGTGTACAATCAAAGCTTTTGTGCTAGCACTACACCCAGAGACCCTGGATAGTTGTGAGCCATGCATGGTAGAAGATTCAGTTCACCGTCATTACCTCAAATCATGATAACTACCTTTAGCAGGAGTTGCACCATTAATTCCATGACCCTGACTGAAGGTTGGGGTGCTACCTGAATGTGAACAATGTCTGCTAGATGAGGTCTCCTCATGACTATGTCAACATTCACAACCACAGGGTCTACCACATCTGGGTGTACACACCTTAATCCCTGATGGATCAGTGGAAGTAGTGCCACTGGAGGAGCCAAATATGGCATGGCCACGTTGGCTAACACCTGATGATGTAGCAGCCCTCTGGCCATGTGGATGCTGACCCTCACACAGCAGATGTTCCATTACAGACACTGCATGATCCAGTATGTCTTTCATCTGGTGCAAGGAGTCACCCACATGGTTCAGGCAATCTTGCATGTCAGAACACACAACTTTCAGTACAATGACTATCTATTATGATGCCCTGATGGAAAATGCCTGAGCCTCCATGATGGCCATTCACTTACGTGACATGGCATGTACTGGAATGCTGACATCAGAGAGATGGTAGAAAGCATGCCTCCCCTGAGCACCTATACAAACATTCCTGTGTGCTACATTACCCTTGCAATGGCTAGGGAGAGACTCTGTCAGCCCTGCAGCTGGAGTAACCACACTACCCCGATCAAACCTTAACCTGGCATATGTCAGATGGCACCATTCCATGGGTATGCATAGGCATACTGACTGCATCCAAACTCTGGGCAGGTGATGTGGGAGCCACAACTTCAGTGTCAGATTGACCCTTTGTAAACCCAGATAGTGCCTCTTCATCACCACCAACATCTTTAGAGGCTACCAACACTCCAATATCATATATTCCATAGAGCTGGTGGTAGACTCACCTGTGATTAGAGTAATAAAACACAACAGATATAGAAATAGAAAAAATATATAGCAGACTTATTGTTATGTGACCCTGAGTTAAACAATAATACTTGCAAGTGCAATTAAAAAATATATATCATAGACTTCAAGAGAAATTATATTAATTAGTACAAGTATAAAAAAGGTACAACTGTGCCATTTGCAGGTGGTCATAGAACCTCAGTACCAGATGTGCTTAGATAGACAAAATGCAAACAAAAGGCTAACTAGGTCACACAGACAAACAATTTAGTAAAAATGCAAAATAAATAAATAAACAAATCCCAGGCAATATAGAGTTTATAATGAGTGATATCTTAAACTCCCTGTAATGGAGGCCCATGGGATATATGCAAATTATCTCTTTAGATCATCAAATGTTTCAGCTATATGGCTTCTGAATGCTCATGATGTTTAATTTTTTAATTTTTAAGTTTTTATGGGTATATTCAGACCAGTAAAGCCAAACTTCAATAGCTGTGGACATGCATGCTTCAGTCTTTTAGTGACCTAATCAGCATAACATAAGTGGATTGTTTGGCTATATTTAGAAACACAGGGCTTCAAAGCTAGCTGAATGTGCCAATAAAGACTTAAAAAGGGTTTAACATGTTTGCCACTTTGATATACAACTACAGAGGGTGTGCCAGGGAGAATATGCTTAGAAAAGAAATTTGAGATTACATTGAATTAGTAGGAGATAATACATTATAACAAATGTATGAATACGTGCTTAACAGGTAAATATACCTGTTAGTACAAAGTGTATATAAGTTACGTCAAGTGCATGAAAACAAAACACAGAAGCAATACATATCTAAATGCATGCAAAACATAATGTCATCACTTTAAAAAAGTATCAATAGGCAGTTACTGCTCACAAAAAAGGCAAGAAAACACTCTTTCTATTGCATATCTTTTTTCTTAATTTGACATGGTTTCTTAGGTTAACTGCTGCAGATATCAAAAACATGCAAACATCAGCTGTGAAGTGAAAAAGGACCACTGTGATAAAATAGATATATTGCTTCATAAATGTAAATTGCTAAATTGTCAAAGCTTGAGTATATGTGCTCTAATTTCTCTGTCTCATAAACTCATCTTTGTGTGCGGAACTTACTGACCATCTTCTTAATGTTTGATGTTTATTCCATGGTTTCAAGGTTCCAATCTAGAGTGGATGATATCTGTGTGAAACTAATGATCCTTAATGTCCACATTTTCATGTATAAGACCAAAGAGTTGAGACATCATCACACAAACACATTGTTTTCTACTTTTTTGCTTCATCCTTTGCATACATCTTGGCATTGTGCCACAGTGACAGTCAGTTCTCACTAGCAGTGAACAATGGTTCACTTCTGAAGGCAAAAACTCAAAAATGTTATTTAGAATGCCACCAGTAGTACAAATAAGACTGTCACCAGTGGACTTCTATCAGCAATCTGGGCAGTACTGAGTGAAGGAAATACACCTGTTAATTGCCCTTTTCTGTGGCTCAATGTGTTAATATACTTACATAAGTGTAACAGCAACAATAATTACAGATTTGATTCCAGCTTTTGATAATATGAATGCATGCACTATTCACAGTGATGCAATTGTTTTGTTGCTGGAGACTAACTATTCTTAGTAGTAATAAAATTGTATATGTATGATGTAAAACATATGATATTTATTAATGTGTGAGCAAATATAATTAGCAACATAATGAATGTGGGAATATTTGTAATATTCTGCATTAATTATCCATATTTCCAAAGTGGTAATCACAACAGTACTACATTTCCTTTAGAAAGATATAACTCTTACTTGTATATGATGTGTGAAAAATTCAGCTTCTGTAATGTCCTGTGTGGATCCTTCCTCACAAAATGTCATTACCTGAAGGTCTGATGATGTGTAACAGTTATGTAAGTTATCAGGTGGAAAACATTGTTAAAAGATGGAATGTGTGAAGGTAATGTAACAGGTGCTAAGTTCATTGCTTGATATATCTTTTATTTGGATACTGTTTTTTTTCTGCATTTGCTCACTACTTGGCATTGCACTCCCTTAACTGTGAGCAGTCACTATTACTGGGTGACAGTTCACTTCTGAAAGCAAACATTTAGAATTTTAATTTGGATTGCCATCTTCTTCTTCTTCTTCTTCTTCTTTAGGTTTTACCCAGTTAGAGGTCGCCACAGCAGATTACCTGCCCACTCATGATTGGCAGTGGAGTTTTACGGTGTTGAGTTGCCAGCCCAGCACCCAACCTTCCACAGAAGGCACACACACACGCACTCACACCTAGTCCAATTTAGAGTGTCCAATCCACCTACAGCATGTCTTTGGGATGTGGGAGGAAACCAGAGCACCCGGAGGAAATCCACGCAATCACAGGGAGGACATGCAGACTCCACACAGAAGGTACCCCAGCTGAGGATCGAACTGGAGAACCTCTTGCTGTGAGATGGCAACGCTAACTGCTGAAACACCACTGCTGTCCTTTATTTGGATTGTCATCAATAGTGCAAAGAAGACTGGTGCCAGTTTACTTCTTTTAGCACTTGGGACAGTACTGAGTGAAAAAAATATACCTGTAGATTACCTTTCTCTGTGGTTCAAAGCATTAATGCAGGGTTTGAATCCAGTTTATAGATAAGATCATTTTAATGCAGGGGTCAGAAAAGGTAGTGTCACTGACTTTATATTAGGAATTTAATATGAGATATAACTAACAGTTAAATATTAAATTTGCAGCACAACTCTGTGTAATGATTGCTAAGTAAGTCAACTCTATTATGTGTAAAGTACATTAAGCATAACAATAAGAATATTTAATTTAAACTACACCTGCATATGTATAATTTGCACAATAGTTACTATAAAATATGACTCAACACATGTTATTATTAGATGTGAAGGACAGTATGGGGGAATTTAATAAAGCCTACACTTTTTTTTCCATGTAGGCATTGTGCCACACTGCTAACATGGCTGCAAACATTTTTAGATTCAGTAAGCACTGCTGAGCAGCACACATAAGCCCGCCAACACAGAAACTTCCGTTGCATGAAAATCACCTCATAAGCATGTGTTTTTCATGAAAATGAGACAGGTAGAACAATTGAGCAAGCAGATAGGCAGCTCTGCAGACCCCATGTCAGTGTCTGTAGTGTACATGGAAAAATTCTGTGTACAGGAATGTATATAGATAAAAGTGCTGTAAAAATGTAGATAGATGGACAGAAATGGCATACTACATACAGACAGGAACAAAGCTATCCTCTGTGTGTCAGAAATTCAAGGAAATAAGTTAAATTAAATCTATTTTTTTAATAATCTGGGCATGTTTGCACTGCTCACCACAGTCTGCAAACATGCTTTATAAAAAAAAAATTAAAAAAATTGGAAAAAACAAAATTAATATGTGACAGAAATGTGTTTCAGAACCCTGCATGGAGAATCTGCAATGGTGCATTGGTGCTGTTGCTAACGTGTTAGGGCTTTGAAACATGTAGTTTCCAGGATGTGAGCATGGATCCCTATGCAAATGAGGTGGAGTTACTGAATAGCATAAAGGGGTAATTATGTCTGCATATACTCACTATGTAGGCAGAGGTCTATGTTAGTGTGTACAGAGAAGTTAGCTGACATCAGAGAAAGGTGTGTCCAATAACTTCTAAGCTTATTTCAGTTTAGCTGCGCCTGTTTGTGTGGCACACCGCCATGCTGAGCATCTGCTTTAGGAGGTGTGTGCATGAACTTCTAAGCTTTGTTTACTTATGGGACATGTGTTTTACAGTGTTTACGTGGCGTGCTGCTATGCTGAGCATGGAAATCTTGGGGGAGGGGTGTGAGTACTAAGTGCTAAGCTTTGTTTACTATGGAGCACGTGTTTTGCATGGTGCGCCACAGTGCTAGTGCATCAAAAAGCCAATAACATATTAATTAGTGTTGACCCCTGTTTAACTTAAACTAGGGCCATTAAATGATGCTAATGATATACTAGACAGGTGCAATCATCGTAGATAGCCAATCATAGAGTCATCACCTACAGCAGAGCACTATAAAGTATGCATTCACCCTACAATCTGATTCTTCCCCCATACTCTGCACCATTGGAGTACAGACTTGGGAATTTTAACTGAAAGAATGCTAGGGGCTTCTGCAGGTTTGCTACATCTGTATGCGCTAGATGCTGAAGTCAGTGCTGCTACTGATGACAATAGGCCTATACAGAGAAGGAGAAGAGTGTTCAGGCCCAGTGTAACCTTCCAGGGGGTTACATGAGCTGGACAATGTAGAGCCCTACAGGGTAGATAGGGACATACTACAAGAACTCACTGAAATCTGCCACCATCAACTCAGACCCAGAGCAAACAGAGGGGAACCCATACCAGTGGAAACAAAGGTATGTGGAGCCCTTAGGATACTACCTACAGGTACCTTCCAAAGACCAACTGGAGACATGATGGAGGTCTCACAGGCTTCAGCATCCAGGGTACTCCACAAGTTCCTGGATGCTATGCTACCACATGCCAGTGAGCACATCTCTTTTCTTTTCACCCCTGAGGTGAGGGCCAGCACTTCTACTGTGCAGCATACTACCCTGAGGTACTGGGTGCCATAGATTGCACTCATGTATACATCAAGTCACCACCCAGTGAGGAAGGTAGAATCTATGTCAACCACAAGGGCTACCACTCCAATAACTGCCAGGTCATGTGCAGTGCACAGGGAATTATCATGAATATGTGTGCTGGCAGCCCTGGCCATTATCATGACTCCTATATCTAACAGATATCACAGATGTCCCAGATATTTGCTAGGGGGGACATCCCATACAGCAATTTACTGGGGGATGCTGGCTATGCACTGGAACTGTGGATGATGACACCCATCATAAATGCACACACACCCATGGAAGAACACCATAATGAGACACAAAGGCCAAACTAGGAACATCATAGACTGTGTGTTTGGGCTTCTGAAGTCATGGTTCTAGTGCCTCAACATATCTGGTGGAGCCCTGTAGTACACTCCAGCCACATTTTCACAGATATTCACAGTATGTGCTATGATACACAATATGATCCTGAGGAAACAACTGCAGCAGACTCAGCAAAGGGAAGGGATACACACACCCCCCACCATTGCCTAGGTCACCACAGCCACACTCTCAGGAGGATTTGTAGGATAAACCCCCTAATGATGTCTTTGTAGGCAGACATAGGCATGCCCAGTATGCCCTGGCTTTGGCTAAGAGACAATGTATAGCACATTCACTGACAACATAGGGCCATAGGGATTGACACCTTCCTCATAATCACATACATATATTAGAATTGTTGATGCCAGACAATCCACACAATATGTACCTATCCATGTATTGGTTGTGTACTGCTTGCATCACACAGAGTCAGCCTTGAACTCCAGTTTTGTCAACTTCTGTAGTCGCAAGGTAAGTCTTTAACCTGCACACTACTTGTAAGGATTATTATAATATGGTAGTGCATGTATGGATCTGCTGCATTTATACAAGGAGATATAGTGGGCTATTTGGATAGCTGGAACATCCACATGTGACTAAAGATACCTAGTCGAATAGTATGTGTCCCCAAATAATCCCTAGGCCTCATGGTTGGAATATTCACTGCATCAGTCAAGGGAGATGTTAAACAGTGGGTCATATGATATTTGGACTACTGTCTACCCCAGCAGATCATGCGGTGCTGTTCCCCCTCCCTCAACACAGCAGTGTTCCCATATAACTGCTTTAACAGAAAGTCAGGAATGGTATGTCAGCAGATCAGGCAATCTCTGGGCTGTAACATAGTACTCTACCATACATTGCATGCTCCACGTAAAGCAGAAATAGCAATGTACATATTTATGTTGTTGAATGTGTGATGAATGACTTTTCTCTGTCTGGCAGTATGTGTGTCACAGTGGATTAGGGAAATTAGCATTGGTGCTGGTGTTGACGGTTCTAATCAGGAAGTAGTCACATCTTTTGCTTGTGAGGTATTATGTCTGTGTTTTCACATACTGTCATTCTGTGTGTGGTGTGACATTATGAACCTCAGTCACATATTAAGTACAGCATACAGGTGGGGAATGCCATGCACATTTTAGTACTGCAGAAACAGGCACAGATGTCAATGTCTGTGATATACCTCTCAACCTCTTATGCAAGCAATCTGTTCAAATCCCAGCAAAATGGGGGAACAAAGCCCTACAAATAGGGGCCTATTTTAAATACTGCTCTCATAAACTTAAAAAGTTGCTAAAATAACAGAGTTTGTTTTAACAGACATTTTTCTGAAGGATTTGAAGTCAGAAACTCAAAAGTATATAATTATTTAGTGACATCATTCCTCACTTCCTCCAAGTGATTTGCCTAAAAAACACAAATTTGATTACGAACAGACCAAAATTATGAGCCAAAACTCTGGACATTCTGCAAAACTGGACAGCTGAGAGGTATGGTTTGTAACACATAAAATCCCGGACTGGAATACAGATACGTGTGGCCTGGAGTCATTGCATAAATTCTGACAGTCACACTGGGCATGTCCAAACAGTTAAAATGAGCGCAATTCTGTTGCCCATTATCAGAATGACCTGTGATGTATAGATATGTCTATACATACAGGTATATACTTATACATATCCATCTGTCACTATCTCTCTCTGACATACACAGTATATCTATCACTATGTAGTGTCAAATACATATATACCGATATATATAGCTGTATATATCACAATGATACATAGACTTTCCCCATATTTCTGCATAATACATATCACACATGTACACAGCTACATATATATATATATATATATATATATATATATATATATATATATATATAGACCGTTCTACCTCAGTTAGACAACACGCCGGAACATTGACATGGAAATCGTGAGCCCCAGACGATCGACAGTTGAGAAGACCGATGCGACGGGACCCAGAAGATTGACAGTGCAGAAGACCGACCCGACAGATGAAAGCACTGACGCTGAGGATGCCGACATGGGAAAAGGCTGTGTAAGTATGCGGTAGTGACGGACGTTAGGGTGCGAGTAAGGTAAGTGTGGATATTGACGGTCTGTGGGGATAGGGGTGGGTTAAGTGAGTTAGGGTTAGGGAGCGGGTCAGGTAAGTGTGCAGTAGTGATTGTGTTTGGGTTAGGGGCGGGATAAGTGAGTTAGGGTTAGGGAGCGGGTCAGGTAAGTGTGCGGTAGTGATTGTGTTTGGGTTAGGGGTGGGATAAGTGAGTTAGGGTTAGGGAGCGGGTCAGGTAAGTGTGCGGTAGTGATTGTGTTTGGGTTAGGGGGATAAGTGAGTTAGGGTTAGGGCCGGTCAGGTAAGTGTGCAGTAGTGATTGTGTTTGGGTTAGGGGCGGGATAAGTGAGTTAGGGTTAGGGAGCGGGTCAGTTAAGTGTGTGGTAGTGACGGACCTTAGGGTTAGGGTTTGGGTTAGGGTTGTAGGTAGTTGTGTATGTGAGGTTTAGTATGGGTTTGTAGGGATTTTGGTGTGCTTGTGTTGTGCATGTGGTTTTTGGGCGGGGAATGTGTTTTGTTTGTTGATTGTTGTGATTGTGGTGTGTGCAGTGTATGAGGTTTCGTGTTTGTGTACCGTCAGTTATTTCATTGTCGGGCATGTGGGGTTTCGTGTTTTTGTACTGTCGGTTATGTGGTTTCGGTGATTGCATTGTCGGTGTTTTGGGGTTTCGTTTATGTCAGGTAGAACCATATATATATATATATATATATATATATATATATATATATATATATCCCTGTTAATTACATAAATATGTGTGTGGATGTCTATATTGTCTTACATACCTTAATAATGGTGTGCAAATCTGCACTATCAAACATCCATACTGTTGCTCAAAGGATCCAAACTAAAGGTGCAACAGTACATAATCCACTTACCTACAGACCCCTGTGCCTGCTGGATGTCATCATGTATAGAGATGCAGGTGAGCAGGTGGTGTAATGTACAATGTTGTCAATGCATGCATGGACAAGTCACATTGTTCTTGGCCTCAGGTTTGCCCATTTAACTGCAAGCACCCACATGTGGCCATACTGGTAACTGTACACACATAGCTAAGATAATAACAGTTATCCCACTGCTAGGATACTAGATGCAGATAACAATACAAAACAATATCAATCTGCATGCCACAGATGCTGTCCAATACAAGCCTAGTTTGTGTAATGCACAAATACTGTGCCTGCAATCACATATACAACAGACTCGACCTGTGGCATGTGTGATAAGTGCTGTCATCTGTAATGAGTAAGACTAAATAGGTAAGGGTTCTAATCTCACTCCAGGCTACTTGGGGGGTGTGTGTGTGTGTGTGTGTGTGTGTGTGTGTGTGTGTGTGTGTGTGTGTGTGTGTGTGTGTGTGTGTGTGTGTGTGTGTGTGTGTGTGTGTGTGTGTGTGTGCATCCCCCTGCATAACAGCTGCCATGCCCTCATGGGCTATCCATCTGCAATGGTTATGCACTTTTTGGCCCTGTAACTTGCTGTTGGCTTCCAAACGTCCCTCTTCTACAAGGCCTGAAGATGTCATCCACCTTAAGGCTACCAGCTGACAGCATTATATCAGATATAAGCCATGGTGCTTGCAATGAATACTGTGAATTGTACTGCATAAGACTAGATAGATAGGGGATCTTATCTCACTCCAGGTTACTTGGATTGTATGCATACCCCTGCAAAACAACTGCCATGCCCTCATGGGCTATTCACCTGCTATGGTTATGCACTTTTTGGCCCTGTAATTTGCTGCTGGCTTCCAAACTACCCTCATCTACAAGCCCTGATTATGTCATCCACTTTAAAACTACCAGTTGACAGTGTAGCATTTGATGTAAGCCATGATGCATGTGATAAATACTGTGATTTATAGTGTGTAAGACTAGATAGGTAGAAGAGCTAATCTCACTCTAAGCTACTTGGTGCATGTGTATGTCCAGATGACGTACATATGACCACCTTGGTAACGTAGAAATAAGCAGGGTTCTGCAGTATTTTACTTCTAGCATGTGATGTGCCCCCCCAAAGGACTGACCACAATAAGGCTGCTGATATTATCAAGCATAATATGTACTGAACTGATAGTACTAGCACACATGAGGTGCGTTGCGGCCATCACATACTGTGATCTATAGTGTGTATCATTACATAAGTAAGTATTCTAATCTACATACAGCCAACTTGCAGTATGTGTGTGCCTTGGCATGTCCTGTACACAGTGATTGGTAGTGGTGCTAGCCTCAATGTAGCCATGTTTGTGTGTGAGCCTGTTTCAGCATTTTACATCATGTTGTAGAACCACAGGAAGTTTGAAATTCAATAGCATAATGGCCATACTGCCCTCACAATCATAGACATCTTTATACCATCATTACAGGATCAGCACATATTGTCCCAGTACAAGAAGAACACTGGCAGATGCCCTGTGTTGAAATGACAGTTGCCCAGCCAATCAGCCCAATGGCATATGCTGAGGTGCACTGAGATGCTCTGTGTGCCATTAGGCAGGGTTCTGTCTCAAGGGTGTGTTTAAGTCTGGTAGACAAATCACTCTCACTAGCATATAGTATTAATGTCACATACGAGAGTAATGTCCTTACAGTGAGTTATCCATCTACTATGTGTCCTACAGATAGGCAGCATATGCAATCAAGCACTGTGTCCAAGGCACAGATCACCTTAGAGTATTGTGTATGCCACAGGTGACCATGACACTCATTGCAGATGATCCCCATTGAACACATACTGAAGACGCGAAGTGTACTTGTGAGGGACCATACTGATGTGTGCAATTGCCTATACTTCTTGGAAAGATACATCACCAAATGGTCATTGCACACAGAAATTGGCATGCTGAGGGAAGAGTACTTGGAGTTTATGAGTATGTCACCTACAGGTGACTGTAGCCTCAGCTATGCCATATGATTCCTGCCATACCACTTTAGAAACATGGTGATATGAGGAACACTAGGTGTAAACATGTGTGGCCAGGTCTGCATGCCCAGTTTGTTCACAACTGAGTATGTACATCACGTGTTGTGACTGATGTGCTACTTACTATGTACATAGGTCTAACTGATGGAAATGATACTACATATATATTTGCATGGAGTTTATGGCCATTAGTATGTCAACAGGCATGTGTTTGCAATACCCTCTTGCAGGATAATGACATACCACAGAGACTCTATGACTGTTCACAGTTTGCAGGCATCAGCCAACAATGTTAGCCACACTCAGTCAGCAGTCACATGGATTGCGGTGGAATGGATTACAAGCAGTAGAGGACCCAGGACTATGCCCTGTTGAGCACTGCTGCTTACAGATAAGCTATTGGAGGTGGAAGACCCTATGTTGCATATGCTTGCCAGGCCACTAAGTGACCCCTACATTGACAATATTGTGGATGCCTAAGTGGGTGCTTTGTAAATGTTGTGCCAGAGCAGGGAATATAGTCAGATGGCTTGGCTCAGTCTAGGGGGTTTTATGCCCTGATGTACCCTCACCCAGGTCTATGGTGACTGCCTCGGAACTGTCTACCACATGTAATAGTCATGCTCCCCTTAACACATCCAAACTGTGCACAGTCAACTTTGTGTAGAACACATATGTGTGTTGATCAGCTCCATGATGATCACCCCTATGGGCATACAGATATGAATGCTCAAAGAGTTATATAGTTATGTTGGTTAGTGGATGAACCACCTCTGTGCAAGGGTAGAACAGTTGCCGTTGTCCATTTAGCTGGTGTGCAGCCAGTGGTGTCACTATGATTGCAAGGGTTTCCCAATGGTGTTAGTCATCCTTGTCAGATCACATGTGGGATGCGGCCTGAAATGTTAGTATGTTCAATAGGTGCTGTGTAACTTACAATGAGAGGCCAGTTATGAACTGTTCTATATCTATGGAAGTTATGAGACAGGTTGTAGGAATGTTATATGTCACATGTGGTGGGGACAAGGGAGTGTAGTTGATGCAGACAGTGTGGGTGTACAAGTTAGGTATGAGTACAGACCCATCATATGTGGCATTATGACGTATGAGGTCACTGACAATCTGGGCATGTCCTTTGAGGTCAAACATGAAACTACACTTTGTGTTGTGGTTATACTTTGTTTGGGTGGCTATTTTTGTCACTTAATATGTCTACTCAACATCATTACAACACTATGTGCTTCTTTTAGCTGAGGAGGTAGTGCCTCCATTTTAGCAGGTGGCACCCTCACCCCAACTGTCACACAGCACTGATCACCTGTTATTGTACTGCCTGCTAATGGCAGTTGTCCACCAGACAGGTTTGCTGATCCATGAAAAGCTTGTGTCCCTCCTGCCAAGTTCATGCAGTTGTAATGCTGCTGACATAATGCATGGGTGTAGACGTCTGCATAACTGCCTGTTCTATCTGAAGGGGGTGGTGCAGTCATGCTGTATCAACCATCCCACAGGAGGTAATAAATGGCTGCCTTGACATATGCGTCTGTATTGTCTGCAAATGGGGTATGTACCAGTAGGTCTAAGGCAACTGATCTGTGGCCAGATCACACCAGGGAGGACATGACATGGAGGGGGGGTGCACTGGTTACTCATACTGGTAAACACATGATGCACCACATTGATTCCATATGTGGGGATGTCACAGCACTGCTGTAGGGCATTGTAGGTAAGGACCTGGACTATCCTTTGGGCAAATGAGCCACAGCACGACTAAGAGATACAGTGTGTACATACCACACTTCCTTACTGTGTTTGTGCTCTGTACAGACACCTTGCATGACTCTCTTCTTACCACATGCTGGAAGTAACTGCAGTACTTGCCTGAACAGAAGACAACTAGCATGTAGTGCCAAGTGGTATCCCCAGATCTCTGAGTCATGTCACCTGAAATGCCATGATAGGAGTTAGCATGGATATGAGCACTTGCACTGTCATACACCTACTTACACTGGATGAAACACTGTTACTTTTGCTCCAGGCCAGATCATGGCCACCGACTGTAACCAGAGGAGCCCATTGACTGTTACACTATGCAATGGATATTGGACATATGTCTCATTTCACAAACCATGGCCTGAAAAGGTGTATGACAATACTAGGCCAGCAGGCCTTGCTGGAAACTGTGTACATCATGTACAGAGTCTTATGTCAGCTGGTAGATAGGCAAGTGTCTGTCAGTCATACTCTGGGAAGATAGCATTGTGAGACTTATGTCACAATGATGCCAGTCACCAGTGAGGTTCAGCATCCTCCATTATTGGCATAACCCATCTACATATTCCCTTTCTGGAGTCACAGCCACTGTCAGTGACCTCTGACTGAGCACATTACCAGGTGATTGTATATTGGAAGCTGTCACAGAATCCCACACAGAACCAATAGTTATCCATAATGGTGTAAGATACAGCCCATTGTACTCTAAGCCACTGACAAAGACTAACTGCCAAAAACTGCACAATACTATCCTGTGGGAAATCATCCAGCCCTGCAAATTATTGTAGTGTCTGCACACCACACACAGTTGAGCCATTACACATGGGGTTATGGACACAGACACTAATGTAGCCTTTTACTCTCACTGGTCTGTAAGATGTGGAGATGCATTCACTGTTCTGCCACACATACCAACAGGTTTGGGATGTACATCCCAGACTGTCACTGCTATACTGACTGCAGCAGTCATCTCACCTATCATTGTGTGCAATGGCACCCTTGCTACGTTGCTACACAGCCATAGCATTCACTTGTAGCAGCCACATAGGTCCCGTGGTATAGCAATACACAGTGTAGATAACCTGTTCTATAGTGACCGTGTCATCACCGAACATGTGTAGCCTGTCTCCTAAATGCTTTGGAGGGTATGTATATGCTCCATACAAGGAAGTGTCAGATCCCACTGTGCATCTCCTGCATATCCATGACAGGATTAACACATCTCACCTGTTTGACACACCTACAATATCACTGTGGTATAAGTAGTACATGCTAGAGAGACAGGCATGTAACACAGACAGTATGCCCTACATGAAATAGGTCCCCCGTGTATGTGAAGCACACATCTGCTGTGACACAGCATGTGCAGTTTACAAAATGGGATACAGAACATGCCCATCATAACTGGTGTTGGGCAACTGTCTGTACTGGACACAGGATACTTGTAGATGGCCCATCTCCATCAGGACAGATTGTAGATGTGTGTTTTCTCAAATCCCTGGTGATACTTATCAAGGGTAGCAGACCTGTTCACAGATTAGGGATACACAAGTATGCTGAATGCCGCCATTGTCCTTTTTAACCTGTTATACACATATGAACCTACGGAGCCAAGCACTTATATTACTGTACCTTGATGAAAACATATTTGTGCTGTGCTGACATGCCATCCTGTGTTGCTTTATTGCTGCAGTGTATCCATAAATTATCCCAACAGACTCCTGAAACAGAAACATAAACAGGTCCATATCACACTTATCATTGTGTAACTATACAGCCATTACAACATCATACAACATAAGGTTCACAAAAGTATGTGGCATACTCATGAAAAATGCCATCATACAGTATCTGTCATTAACCACTACATGTGGGATGGCAAAACAACACTGAATTATACAAGTACATTTTAACTAATCTAGTAATCCTGTGCATTAGACACACAGCTTAATTTCCCTGCATCAATGGCAAGGATGCCAGGGATGTGGCACAGTTATCATCACTTGCATAGGGTGCTGTATGGGGGTGCATGAGGCCTAGGCTGACCCAAAAGGTTGACAACATGTGCGTGAGTCAGGAAAGGAAGCAGGTAAAATGGACTATGGAAAGGTGCTGTGTGTCTGTAGGTGACCTGCATTTGACAGCGGTGTGTGAGTGTATGCATGTACACAGTGCAGCTCAGTGCTAGCTCTACATGTGTGTGTGTGTTGGACAGCTCTGGACCATACATGGTAAAGTTGACAATTCACTATCTCTGGCCCCGAACATGGGAACTGGCTCTGCCAGGAGTTGCACTGGCACCTCCATGCCCAAGGTCTGAAGCAGTGATAGTACCTGACCATGACTGCTGTCTGTTGGGATCATGTGCCCATGGGAATGCCCTGGACCACAAGCCCATGGTCTGCCAAGTTGTGGTGTGGACAACACACTTCTTTCTGTTGCACTGGATATACTACCACTATGGAAGCGTGATTGTGCATGGCCATGTGGACTCTAAGCAGATGGGGTTGCTGACTTATGTCCATGAGTCTGATGCTCAACTCCAACCAATGTTCCAGCACAGACAGTGTGCAGTCCAAGAAAGACACTGTCTCAGCCCACTTTCTTTTCAATGCATCAGTCAACTGATCCAGGGTGTCCCCGATGTGATGAAGGCAGTCATGGATGTCAGACTGTGCTGCACCCATAACCCTAAGCATATGTCTGGTGTTCCATTCAGGATATGGCTGTGCCTCCATGATGCCCCAAAACATGCGCCGAGTGGCCTGTGATGTGACACCTGCAATAGGTGCTGGATGGACAGCAGGCCTCCTACAAGCACCCCCATCAATCCGACTGTGTGGGACCTTGCCAGCTCTCTGGTTATGGCCAGGGTCTACACTCTCTAGAGCCATAGTTACCATACTTTCCTGTTCAATGTCTTTACCCTCTGATTGTCAAATATCTGTGGCTTCTGGGGATTGGGTATGTGTGGGCATACTGACTGTGTGCAATGACAATGGAGGCAGAAGAGGGATGTCAACCTCTGGGACAGATTCTGCCCCCGATACTCCCACCTGTGTCTCACTGTGGCCACCATCATCATCAAAGTCCAAAGACACATTGGCATCAAGTTGTATAGGGGACAGACACCATCCCCCAGGTCACCTGTGATAAGAAAGAAAAAAGTAGGACATGAACACCTGCACTATTGTCCAGGAAAAATCTACCAATACTCATAATAACAAAGACCCACAACTGGATTAGTGGTCAAACATTGTTCTCTGCTTTCGTCCACAAAAGACTTCCTCAGAACTAAATACCACACTCAACTCAAGACCTTTATAACAATCGCTTCAAGTAAATCAAGTGGAAGTTGACCAGTAAAATTTACCTTTTAATTAATCAGTATGAAACTAGATTTGATAAAACAACACATAAAAACCCAGTACACCTGTCTTAACAAATATATTGAAATATATGTTTCACTGCCTAATTTATTTTCTTTCAACCTTTTGGTTTTTTTAAAGGCATTTTAGAGTAATTGCCTCATTTAAACCACAAGGCGTATCTGCTCTTAACTGTCACTGCCAAAGTGTTTCATTTTGTTCAGCTACACTCCTGTGATTACCCCCTCTATGATCCTTAGGTACCTGCTCCAGACTGGAAAATAAAAACACTCTACTCTGTCTACACACAAAATTATGTTTAAATAGGGCATTAGTCTGACCCTTAACTTTAATAGAATATAAATGTTTTTTAATAAAACAGTGGCATGCTTACCAGGAGCAGGACCACAGCTTTGGCCACTACCTGACAGACCTGTGAAAAGTTGAGGGTGAGGTAATGTCAGTACCAAAGCATGTTGCAGCACAACAAGGTAATATGTCCATATATCTCACATTTATAGTAGCTACTGTATTACGTGTATTGGTCATATTCTGAGTATGAGAGTACAACTGAGGTTAAACATTCCCCCCAAAGAACAAATACCTGACACCCATGTAAAAGTATGTACAGTCTGACACACTGACTGCTACACTATTACAATGCTGATAACAGTAAGTGTGCTCTTCTGCTGTGGAAACTGTGGTACCCACCTCCACAATGTATGATGTGATGGATGCCTGGGAGATGTCGTGTATGCCTAGGTTTGCCAGGAATTCATCAGTGGCTGAGAGTGGTTGTTCTGCTGCAGGCCCTCCACCAGTGACAGCATGATCCCTGGCTAGATCTGATGCCCTTCTTCATGCAGCATTGACCATGTCAGTTGCGCAATATCAGACCTGCTCGTATGTCCTGCCCTGATGGCCCATGCCATTCACATCACGGTCAAGGTCTGCCTACAATGCAGCCCACTGTTCCCTGTTTTTGCCTCCCCCCAGACAGTAGTATGTGATGATTTTGCCTTAGTCCTTCCAGTATAATTTCATTTTCTGCATCCAACAAGGATGCATGGTGTCTAGGGTACATGATTCCTGAAAGACAACAAAAGGGGAACACATTACATGATCACATACATGGAAGTACACTATGTAGAGATACAGTAAGGACAAAATGGTTGTCATTATCCACTGCTTGCTCACACATGTCATACTCTACAGTGTGCAGACATACTAAATGTGTGGATACAACTGTGATAGTGGCAATAGTCAGGTATTCCCATGTGTGGCATGACAGATACTGCTGTATGATCATGCACCCAACACTCAACTCTATTGTGGTGTGTCCCCTATGGTCAACCCCCCCAATAATATGTCATAAGAACAGTGCCACACAAATAGAAGTGTGCTATTGTGTGCCCCTATGACATATGACAATGCACCCTTGATGTATTGTATGTCCTGCGTAGGTGTAAGACAACAGGAGATCAATGGCATATCATTATCAGAGCCCTAAGACAGGCTTAATGCTGTAATCCCTATTCCCTGTCAGTATTCATCCATCTGCATCCTGTTGTAGACAAAATTAGTTACATACTCGATGGAGTGCAGTACTCCTCTGTTATGTGGTATGTGGTGATAATAAAGTTTTCACAAAGGTGTGCTTTGTTTGAGGAAAGTCTCATATAGAATGGTTCCCGATAGAAAGCTGATTGCCTTTTAAACATGTTTCTCATCAACAGGTGATTGCCTCTAAACGAATCTGTGGGATTGAAATGCTAATTGCAGCCAACACAGTTGATTTGCACTATCATCAGCCTATGACATTCAACAACTGTATAATATATAAGGCCTTCATGTAGATTAGGGCCCCTTTATATTATGTTGTGCTGGACATTACTAAGGTGAGGAGACTACAGCATCAGAGAGGGTAGGTCTGTAGCAGAAACCTTTACATAGTTATGTATGTGCTACAGGCTGCAGCTGCTGCTGCAGGTAATAGACATAGGCAGAGTGTGTGCACACTTTGGAGGATGACAAGCTGTAGGAGTAACTGTGGGAGCTGTGCCAGCCTTGTTGTAGAGGCAGAGCCAGAGTGAGGCTATCCTTCCCACTCTAAATAAGGCATGTGTTTAAGGCAAGTATGTTAGGCAATGGTATCACTAACAGAGTATTAGGCAACATGTTTGGTGTGTTCTTGAGCAGGATGGTGGGTTAATATTAGAATATGTTCACCATTTGGGCAACTACCAGGCCATATGTTACAGTCTGGTAGTAATTTACAGTGTGTACATGGGCAGGCCATGTTACAAGCAGGGACATCCAATGTGTATGCTATCTGTACACTGTGACTATCTGCACAGTGACTTTGGAAGGATTGTGTGGTGCACTGTGATATCAGTGGCCCTCATTTATAGTACCTGTGTTGACATTCTCTGTGAATGCATATTAATGCATGACGTGGCACTTTATGCACATATAGGTTTGCTATAGGGATATGTGAAGTGTGTTCCTACCTGCAGGTCTATGACTTCCATCAGTGAAAAGCAGACATGCCATTTGAAATGCATTGCGTGGATAAAGAGTGCATGACCCAGTCATTAATTGCTACCTTCACAATACTGTACATTCTCTTCTACACACCACTGGATTTGAACCCAGGACTGTGTGTGGCAAAATGTAATGTTTGCAAGGAAATTAACAGACTGAGCTACTGAATCACTGATGCAGTAGGTGTATTTGCAAGATATATGTGTACACATATAGGCTGTGACATACAATTTCTACATCCATCAGTATGTGCATGGCTTTATAAGGATGTATGTGTGCACCAGGTCCCAGTTGAACATCTATTTTGCCATTAACACATTAGCAGATGTCTTTCAACATGTTGATGCTGAAAGGCACATTTACCTGCTATCATAGGCCTCACTTACATCCATTATTGTCTTTGGTTTTCTAGTAGTGTATTATCTCACCAGAGTCCATGGTACACTCACATTTTTCTATTACTATGTAATCAAGTTTGCGTGGTGTGCAGCTCCACTGAAACAAGTTTAATGACTGTAACTGGCAATTACTATGTTTTATTTAACCCAGCTGTTTTAATTAAGAGTTGTGTGGTGTGGCAGGTTAATGCAGTGGTCTGCAGGTGTGATGGTCTTGGGTTTGATACATGGGACAGGTATTTATTTTGTAAGTGTGTATTACAAGTTTAAAAACACATATAGTCAATATAGTTATATTTAGCTGAGCTTAGCGAAGCTGCGTGATGTGGTGTTTCTAACAGCAATGCACTAAAAAATATAAAGAAAAGAAAAATGGGGAGATAGGAAGTGGTGAAAAGGGGTGTAAGCAGGGAGCAGACATAGTGAAAGGCAGGTAGGGATGTGCAGGAAGGATGTAGGGAAGAACCATAGCTATCCATTTCTTGTACAGCAACTACTGTGCACTTTGACAGAATTTGTACATGACTTTGAACTGTCAACCACAGAGGGAGGGTTGAGGACAACATAAATGCGGTGTCAAGCCAATTAGACCAAATTATGTGTGTGCAGTGGACGCATGTGTGAAATGGAGAGCTATGTATGGGACAATATTTTTTAGGGGGACAGGTGCCCACTTTATTTATTTATTTTTTGTTTAAGGTGAGAGTGCAATGTTGGATAAGGGACATAGGTATGTGTGGGATAGGTAAGTTGGGTAGGTGATGATGCATTTGCAGACAGACAAGACAGACAATACAGCAGACAGGGGTGTTGTATGACACATGAGAGGGATAAATACCTTGGATAGGGAGGGTGATGTAGGAACCAAGTCCCATGTGCCCCCAGATGGCAGCAGCATGAGTCATATCCCATCTCATGGGACTGTCAGTACTGCACCTTTACTGCCCTGGGGATGGCAGTGCTAAAGGCTGGGACCAGGGTGAGGCTGCCCCACCAAGCTGGCCAGCATGTCCTCAGTCCGGCACAGGTGGTGGTCAAACCCATGGTAGACTATTCTGCACACCAAGACCGGTAGCTCATCCTGGGTGACAACACCCCCCTTCACCACTGCTCCTAGAAGGAGGCCGGGCCATGTAATGTGGGGCGGTACTATCTGACGCCACAGATAATACAGATTCAGCAGAGGGGGCACCACCGGTCTGGGTCCCAGATGTGCTAGGACCCAGTGTCACGGCTGCTTGAGACAATGTAGATGGATCAGCTGGAACTGGCCTACCTTGTAGTGTTGTGGTAAATAAGGTATAGCAATAAATTACAGCTAGTAATAACCAAACCATTGTTAGTATTAACAGAATGGAACATCATTTTAATTAATCCAAATACATATTAATGTATATTATTTGTAACACAACAGTAAATAACATAAGTTAGTATGTTGATAGCATGCCAGTAAGAAGTAAACCATAAGGCCAAGAAAACAGTTAGTTTAACAAAATATGTTAATATGAAATCATAATAATAAATAATAATAATAAAGATAAGGGTTGGGGAGAGAATGAAAGAGAGAAACAATGCATTACCTACAATGTAGACTAAATCCCTGAAAACACTGATAATAAATACTCTACAGGAATGTAGTGTCAGTTTTTAGTACAGTGACTATAATTCTCCTATAGTTGCTGTAGCACATACATACCTCTCAAGCTGTTAGCATGGCTCATTATGGGCCAAACAATAACAAATGCACAACTACACAGAACACTTTCACATAATGTGGACTTCTATAACTACCAAGGTGTATTGTAAGCGGATTTGGTAATACATTCCATTCCACATAATCATTTTTCTGCAAATCCTGTGACAGATGGATTAGGCAGTTGTAATTACATCACATGAAACTGTGACACTTGAGAGGTATGTTTATGTACAGTATGTGATGGTTGTGCCCTGGCCAGCAATCACGGAGCCTAAATCCTCACCACTAACACCAGGGAGGTCATCTCCAAGAAGAGGAAAGGATACCTAATATACACAGTAAAGTACAATTTCCCTTAAGTACACACAGAGATCACAGTCAGTCTGGGGCTGGTTGCTCCTTTGCTCACCAGATCCCCAGTAAGACTCCCCACTGGTACAGAAATAGGGTCCAGGTCTCAGTCTAATTGGGCAAGCTAAAACCTCCAGTACCCTCTCTGTCCAACCAGTGCTTCGTGTCTCTGCCCAAGTAGCTGATACACACACACACACACACACACACACACGCACACACGCACACACACGCACACACACACACACACACACACACACACACACACACACTTTGAGAAGAGGTTATACAACCACACAGACTTTTCTGGGAAAAGGCTGGCACAGGTTCTCCAGCTGTGCCCCTATTACCCAGACCATACAGTAGTAATTCCTGCCACCACCCAGTTAATTATCAGCTACTAAAATGCCTTTAAAAGGGTGTCCAATTATTACTGTGCAATATTATAATCCAATGGTAGTATGACTAATCAGTCTCAAGGCTTATTGGAAGGGCTTATTACAATAAACTCTATAAATATATAATGTACTCTAAAGCATACTTTATCTTTACATAAACCAGCCACAGGTAGAAGGTTTTAAAAAAATATAATAATCAATAATTAAAACAGAAGACAAAAATACTGCACCACAGAGATATCAATAAGTTCAGAGATCACACAGAAATTCAAATAATACAGTAGTACAGGTCTGATTTCAAAGAAAAATACCTAATTAATCTTTACTAGCTTTAACTATTCCTACAAGAAATCACAGTGATAAAACTTACATGTGAGCATACATAAAGAGCAAGCAGTGCTGGGTTAAATGTCCAAGATCAAAATGCTTACAGTTTCTCACTGAGCAATGGTTTTTAAACACTAACTAACAGCTCTGCTGAGGCCCTCCCAAATAACATCAATTTGACACTTAGGTTTTCTCAGGCCACAAACTGCATTATTTAGCAAGCTAACACCTGCTCAGTAAACTACAACAATACAAGGCATTTCACATATACACTGTAGCAGAAACCAGAAAAGTAAAGCGCCATCCACATGTACATTCTGGTCATAAACTTAAGCCTTAAAACAATGGGCATGAAACCTTCATCCAGACACACTGGAACCGACTTGTAAAACATGAAAGAGTTTCATAAGATCTTTTCAACTTTAAAAGACACATTTGAAATACTTGGCTTGGTTTTCTTTACAGCAGATGGCAATGTTGCAACAATACTGAAGTTCACATTGTACAGTGTTTTCTTACATTTGAAAACACAAGCCTGTATTTTACATTTATTTATACAGCTGATAGAATTATGTATCAAATTCTATTTGACTAGGCTGGCAGCCTTCGTCTGTCTTTGTCCAGTCTTCACATAGTATCTAAAGTAGACATCCATCATGCCTTAGTTGTCAGGCATGGGAACAGAACCCAATAGCTGTGAGTGTAGGGGACATCTGACAAAAATATAACACTGACCGCAGCAGCTTAGTACATACATGCAAGAAATTCTGCTATTCTGGGAATATGTAGAGAGATGCATGTAGGAATCAACAATCAGCTTACCACTTTATTGGTATTGCTGATAAGTGTCTGTGAAAATGTAACCAATGTTCATAACATGGACTGCTTCACCCATATATCTTTTGTTCTTGGAGTGGAAGAAAAAGACAGTATTATGTGACCAAATTTATTTTGCATTCCAGAACTATTACATCACTATACTTGACTACAGTGACTGTAGAACGCACGTGCATAGAATACAGCCATACTGCATTTATTAAAAAAACATTTCTGTAGTAATCAACAATGCTGCTTAACACTTTATTGGTATTGCTGATAAATGTCTGTGAAGTCAGCAAAATATCTGCCCATAGAGTGGGCTACCTCATCCATATACCTTTATTACCTGAAGTAGGAGGTACAGAGATCATTATGTGACTGATATTGGCCTGGAGACAGCCTTAGACCATACTATGAGTTAAACAATGCAGTTTGCAGGCCATTAGTTTATGATTCTACAACTATTACAGTGTTACACTTGACTGCAGCAACCTTACCATAGACAAGCAATGCATACAGCTCTGCTGCAATGGTTATAACAACACAATCCTGCTGTACACCATTTTGCTTACTGTTATTGGTATTATTTATTGTTTATGGCAATACAGTTGTTATTGTTTATTTATTGCACTTAAGTCCTAATTGCCCATTTATTGCACTACAGTTCTACTTGCCCATTTATTGCACTACAGTTTTTATTGTGTATACTTTATTGCAGGAAATGCTTTACTCTTTCTTGCTTATTGCACTACAGTTAGCATAATAAATCCATACATACTACACTCACAGCACAGCCTGGCCAGGTGCCTGGCATGGGACTTGACATTGTGAGTCTTCTCAGCTGCAGCTGTTAGGAGAGCAGCACACCATTATGCATACCAGTTTTGCAGACATTCAGCATGCATAAACATACTTATATATTTGTGGGACATTCCCAGCTCTGGATTCTCTTACCCAGGTGTCAAAGATTCCCCCTCTTTCTCCTTTTTACATCTTCATAATGGTGATGACACTGCTCACCTCTGTGGGAGATGCCAGTGACACTGGTAAGTTCCCTAGCCAACCAGCCCCAGGCCTCTGCCTTACACTCCGAGCCCTGGAAACCACCCTGCAGCATTCTGGGTTCATGATTTTTATCAAGAGTCCAACAAAGACCCCAGACTCCTGAACACCTCATCTATGTGCCTGAAACCACACATCTTCACCAGCACTGCCTGCCATATCACCAGTTGATCAGACTCCAAAGACTATTGCAGAATTCCCGCCTATTGCACCTAATATAGGCTGTTTTCCCACCTTTAGACATCACTGAGCAACATTCAAAAAAGTGCTACATCACTTAGCACACAAACCAGCTAAACAGAGCTAAGCACTGCAAAAACTCAGACGACTGAGGTTTTAGCTATGTTTAGCACCACACAAACAAAAGTAGCCATTAGCATGTTTAATCAGTGTTCAGCACAGCGCAGCAGTGCCATATTTGAAACATTTGTTTTTAAAATTAAACATATATAAACAATTAAATTGCAGACATATTATCACTGTGATGGACTCAAACCCAGGACCTACTAAGCCTTAGACTGTATCTCTACCCATTTAGCTACTTGGCTACATGACTATTAGTAGTATACCTCCACATATACTACTGGGCTACCTGTTAGCATTGCTAAGCACCCAGTGCATCACATAAATGTGCTTAGACCCAGACATAAATAATTAATTGCATACAGTTTCTATTTTTAGATGTCTAGCAACTGTCAGCTATGAATCTATGAGTGCTGCTTGGCTCTCTGGTCCTCCACAATGTGCTAACAACAATTAAAAAAAACAAAAACACTTAAAATAAGAAAAATACATAATTATGATAATTAATGACATCCAGTTTCTATTTTTAGATGTCTGGCAGGTGTCAGCTGTCTATATGTGAGCAAAGCTTGGCATTGCTGCACTCCACGCAGTGCCACTCAAACATACAAAAAATGGGAAAAAAAATATTAAAATAAAATATTACACAATTGACAATTCACAGCATGTCAACAGCAGCAGGGAGAAGTACAGGGAGCATCACCCTGTATGCTTCCACAACCATGGGTAGCATCTACACTTCTCCCTACATGCATTTAATATCCATGTTCCTATGCTCTCCCTCGGCAGTGCTCCATCATTAATATGCTTGGTGCGCTGCCGAGGAGGAGCCGTGGCCATGTACACAGATAAATTCTGTATAGGCTCTACATGGATGTTATTAAAGACTGTATGAATGATTACCATTCACCCTAACAGACAGCATGTTTAAAGGTGACAATATATCCTATAACTCTAATTCATATATCATCAAAGAGCATATGAGGATTTCACACTGAAACATAAGTAAATACAATGAGCATTACACACGGTGAAGTGTCACTGCCATATTTCACACCTCCATTGTATTTTGAAGGGGCCATACCCAATTTCTCTGTGAGGCCATTTTTGTGCTTTCAGTTGTGAAAATGCAGTTTTCAGGGTTATCTGTCATTGCAATAGGCTGATACATGTGAGATCGGAACTGGACATCAATTCATTGCCATATTTCTAGATGTCCTTCATAAGAAATGGCAGATGAAGGTAAGGGTTGTGTTCCTTTTAGATCCCAAAGGTGGTGTGAAGAGGAGTCCAGGACCTATATGGCTCTTCTCCTAAAGTACTTCAAATGTAGCCTTCCACAGGGGAACTATATCAAATCACAGTACAAGGTTGAGGCTTAGAGTGGCTTGACCAAGACTTCCACCAGTGCAACTTGCATTCCACTTACTGATGAACAATATCTTCACCATGTTACCATGTTTGAAGAGGTGTAAGCAAGATCTACTGAGCCAATGGAAGGCAGAATTTAGAATTGAGACCACTCCTGAGTTCTGTAACTATAGTGACTCGTCACCAGCCAGTACAATCACTCAATATGTTTATTATTTTTCTGTTCTTTTTTTTTTTGCTCTCTGTACAGCTGCTGAGGGCATTGCTAGGAACAAGGAGGTGTACCAGGAATGATTGGCATGTCTCAGAGAGGCATGGGTTAAGTATGGCTAAGGTGTGAATGCAAGATCATACAAATCTGTAATGTTGTTAATTTTACCAAATTGCAGAGTATCAATCCATATGAGCTTAAGACACAGAAGTGAGTAGGCATACCTAACCTATATATCAAACACACATGCTTACTTAAATAACTCTTGATCATTGCATTAGGCAATGAGTAAATCTACTTAACTGTGTGTGAGTTCAATTCCCAGCAGCAGCAATTAGCTTTTTACAGGATAGCATCGTATTTATCTTACTTACTGCAGTTTCAAATAACATTAAACATTCCATTTTTGTAAATGGAGTTATTTGCTTGGAATGCATATATCAGATATGCCATAGTCACCTAAGCATTTTCATATTATTTGTAATAGAGAGATTGATGCATTTTATGACACATGAATGCCTTTCCATCAAATCTGGATGCACCAAATGTAAACATAGTTATTTGTTATATTTGCTTATATTTTGAAGTATTAATCTGACATATCATTGATGTTATTATACATGTTTTCTCTCCCCAACCTAGTATCTCTCTTTCTTTTTTTCTTTTCTTTTTTTGCGTGGAAGCATGCTGTTGCTGCAGCATGAATGACCATCAGCATGGGGAACCAGACCAGTCACTGGAGACTGGCCCACCATATCTCCAGAGGTGGCTGCAGTGATACCCCCATGTACAGCACAGATATTCAGCACATCTGTATCCCAACCTGTCAGTGTTGCCTCTACAGCATTTGCTACAGCAGCATCAGCAGCTATGTCTTGGCTGCTGATGCAGTGGTACCCTTCAGGAGTAGAACTAGTGGAGATGGTGATTTTGTCACATATCAGAAGGTGACAGGGCTGGTACAATGACATCATAAAGAGGGGGCCTTAGTGCCTGAACTGGAATTGTAGAAAAAGTCCTGCATCGAATTGCAAAGTCGATGCCCCATCTAGCACTGACCCAGAGATCTGCCACAGGAGATAGTGAAGTCAGTTCTGAAGGTGAGGATTAGATTCTCACTGTGCTCATGTTGGGTGTGGATTCACCTAGCAATCCCTGTCTATGTGCACATGCTACCTAACCTACCCCACCAACCTACCTAACAATCTTATTCTAGTCGCATTCAGCAACAATCCTCTCTATACAAAAACATCAAAAATGAGCACCTGTCCCGCACACAAACACACACAAAAAAATTACATCCCAAACATAGCTGTCCACTTCTCCTATTTGTCTGCTTGATACACTTGATTTGATTCAATTTGCCATATAAAATTATTCTGTTGTCACCCAGCCCTGGTGTGGTGACTCTCCAAATTCATCACATTCTTGATACAAGTATACCTTTATCTTGTGAAGAAGGGGATAGCTATGGTGGTCTCCTGTCACCATCCCGCGTATTCCTTTTTTCTTCTCACTGTGTTCTACCCTGTGGCCCACCCCATTATCACCACTGTTCAATTAACCCCTTTTTCACTCATTTAATCTGATCAAAAATCACATCATACACAAAATACATGACCAAAGATGGCTCATAAAAAAAAACAACACAAAACCTTCAAGCTTTGTCTGCAAAATTTGAGCAATGCTTGGCATTGTGCACCAGTACTTAGCAATGGTGAATGCTGTTCAATGTCCTACGGCAAAACTGAAGATTTTACTTTTGACCACACTAGAGCAATTATCTTCATACAATGTGCTTAGCCCAGCTGTGCTATAGAAATACAGACTAATAGCACTATTGTGAGACAGTTACTCTAACATATTTATCAAGCTGCTGGATGTAATGTACACCGATGGGATCTTACAGTTCTCATTAATGTGATAAGGCCTGATGCCTATATTCTCCCTTGCTTCAATCTTTTGTCACATCCCTCCAAATGTGTGATTTTAACTTGGTGAAGTATGAATTCGATGTGGTATGCTGTGGTCTGCAGACTGCTTTCTGCATAGCGTCAAGGGTTCGGAGCCAGAAGTATGTCAAACATTACTTAATTTTCTTATAATAGTGTGTGTGTAACTGTTACTACATGTGTTATCTAGCCACCATTATTCAGCTTGTGCTTTAATCATGTTTCTGCTCTCCTACCGCTGCTTGCTCAATCTTGAAAATACGTTATTGTACTCAGCATGACACAGTTATCATGATGACACACCTCAGATTAAAATACCACATCTTGGCCAAAAATGTCCCAAAAACCAACTTAATTCTATGTCTCTTTTCCTGTCTCTATCTCCGCCCCCATTCTGTCTCATCACTCGTTGTCTTCAGCATTTGTGCAATGCCTAGTACCGAGCAACAGGTGTAGCTCATGGTAAATGACAGTTCACATCTCATGGCAAAAAAATTGTGAGTTTTTGAATTAGTCTGTTGCCCCCATGCTACGGTGCTGAGCCTCACTGTGCTACAGAAAGACAGGCTGACATCACTATGAGGAGACAATTATTATCATATGTTGAACAGGCTACAGAACTGAATGTGCACCATATGGGATGTTGCAATTGTAACTACTGTTATAATGTATGCTGCACTCAAGCTTCCTTGCCTTATAGTGTTTCCATAGTCCCTTCAAATGTCTGATACAATCTAGGCTTTATGGGTTAAAACGTATATTACACTAGGCACATCTTAAAATATTGCTGATACATAAAGTGATAGGATGAATTAATTTGCATTGCCATATATTTTTAGAAGCCTTTTAATTATGGCACCTGCATCTATGTTATCATATGTTGACTGCAGTACTCAGAAATACCATACAAGCACACACAATTGCATAAAAAGCAGAGTACAACATGCCTCAAATACATGGACAGTCACCAGTAATGAGGGCTGTCTAACTATGCACCTATATTATCCATATAAGTACTTCACTGAAATTATCTGAGAAATGTATAAACCATGACACAGAAAACATTATCATAAGACACATCTATGCTGAAATGAACAGAATCAGAACTATTTCTGTGTCTGTACTCTATTTGCATGAAGGTTATCATGGAGCAGTCTAGACTACCGTTAATTCCTGGTCTAATTTCAAAACTTCAGAATATAATTAAACATGCACTTATATGTTGCCATCTGTTTTGCAAATGAGTTTGTCAGCAATACATTTTAGGAAGGTATTTTAACAAAAAGTAAGTAATGTCAATGGCCTGTATTCCTTGTATATGTTGTAATGGACTGTTGTACTCAAGATAAGATGAGTTAACTGTGATGTTGTTTAAACACTTCATTACGTAAACATACACTCCAACACATTAGACTTGCAAATGATTTACAGTGGTGTAGGAGCTTTACATACAGTGTGTTGTTCACAATAATAGGTCTCATTCATCATTTTTTTAAAGTTTTTTATTAGATTGGACACTCTAAATTGGCCCTAAGTGTGAGTGTGTGAATGTGTGTGCCTTCTGTGGAAGGTTGGGCGCCGGGCTGGCAACTCGACACTGTAAAACTCCACTGCCGATCGGGAGCGGACAGGTGATCTGCTGTGGCGACCCCTAACCGGGAAAAAGCTGAAAGAAGAAGATTATATTTTAACTAAACAAATTAATCATGGCAATAATTGTATTTAGGAATTTATGAGCATAAAAAAGAACAATATGAACAAGAACAAACAAGAACAACTATTAGAAGAGTGTCTACTAACAATGAAGATTCTCAAAAAATTCCTATACATTACTATTGATATGTGTATACTTATTTTTGTTTATCAAGCAGTTGCTTGAAATTTGCCCACATATTATAGTAGGAGGTGATTCTAGTAGATCTTGATTTAATGGTGATAATTTCGAGATGACATACTTTGGTTACAATATTTGTGAATTCTTTGAAAGAGGGTCTATCTTCATTCTTCTAATTCTTGGTTATAACTTTCCTCACAACTGATAAAATGGACCATAAAAGAGGGCATTTCATTCTTTAAAAACAAACAGGAATTGGGGTATTAAAAAGAATTAATGACTTAGATAAAACAATATTGTCCTCAAATAAAGCCTGTAAAAATATTAATGGTATTCCAATAAGGTGTAAGTACAACACAATCAAAGAACATGTGTTGCTCCTGTTTACTTCTCCAGCAAACTTTCTTCTTTTTAAACATTAATTCAATTTTATGAGGCATGAAGAAAGATCTTTGCAAGAATTTCCAAGTAAAATGTTTCCATCCAAGAGAAGAAGCTGTCTGTTTGGAAGATATTAAAACTGCTTTTTTATCCTCCTTACCTGGAGGTCTGTTATTAATGTGAGTAAAATAGTTTCAATAAATGTCATTGCAACATTTTGTTCCTTTTCTCACCACTCTCTATAATTTGGATAAGAGACCCTCTCCCAGTGTGTTTTGTTGTACTAATAGTATTAAAAATTCAATTAATTTTGGGATAAGATCTCTTACTCTTGGTTGCATTGACTAATTTTACCTTGTACATATTGTCTGCCAGATTGTACATTACTTATGATATAATCAACATAATGCATTTTTGCTATGTATTAATTGAAACCAATATATCACATTTTTTTCTTTAAATGTAGTCATTGTGTCTAACTTTGAAGTGAAAATATTATTTTGAGTGTATGTTATAGGGAAAAGAAGAAATATCCATGCCTTATATGTTGGACTTCTATACATTACATTTCTAAATGTATTTACTGTAGTAGAAATAAAATAAAAGTCAGTTGTCTGGTAACTCCTTTCTAAAAAGTAAAACAGAAGTAAACAGGAACTTCAAGCAGATTGGCAACACATGTTCTTTGATTGTGTTGTACCAACCAATGTAAACTGTTGTGCAGTATAAGATTATGATTAGAGTTTATGTTATGCTTGAATTTTATGAAAAAGCATCCTAGAAACTCTTTCCACCTGATTGTATAAATATTATTTATCCAAAGATATATTGTTTTTATATTTGATAAAGAATATAATTCTAGATCTGGTAGTCATTTCTTGATGTGTGCCATGCTACAAAATCATCACAAAGAGTAATAGAACCCATGCTATGATACTTTCTTGTGGTTTTGTGCTGGATAGTTCATGTTATTGTAGTCTTTGGTGTACTTTCTTATGAGCATGCTCAGTATAACGATGTATTAGATGCATTCCATGAAGCACAAAGAACATTATGTAGTCAATGTTCTAAGACTTGTAGCTTGTATTTCTTTGTCAAAAAGTAGCATAATTAATTGGCGGAGCCTGAATGGCTAATTGAAAGCAGTAGTATTTTAGAGCTCCATATAACTAGTTAAATAACACAGGAAAAAAATATTCTTTTTTTTTTCTTCAAAGTATAAAATCTTAAAGATAAAGAACTAATTTACATAATTAGAAACTTTGGTGAAGTTTTACAAATAATTTCCTGTCAAAAAGCTTGGAGATATATTCACTTGTTAAAATGAGCAACTCAAAGAATTCTCACCAGGATGCTGCTGTAAAGAAGGAACTACAACAGATGGCATCTACCCTGCAGGAGTTGTCTTTGAAGATGGATGATTTTAAAGAGAACCTGGAAAATCTTAAAACAAGCAGTGAAAAACAGGCTGACACCCTCAAGGAAATGCTACAATAACACCAGACAAGGATAACAGGAATAGAGGTTTCTCTAAATGACTTAGAAAGCAGACTTAAGGAAGAGGAAACACAGAAAGAACTGCTTCTTAAACAAAACTCTTGGTTGGTTAATAAAGCAGATGACTTGGAAAATAGGGAGAGCGGAAATAACATCAGGATTTTTGGATTACCTGAAAACACAGAAGGTGAGGATATTATTTCATTTTTATCAAGCTGGATCCCTGACTTTTTACATTTAAAAGAAGGACTTTCCTTTCGCATAGAAAAGGCACACAGAGTTCTTGGGAAACCTGACACTAACTCAAACTCTCCTCCTAGGTCAATAATTATCAGATTTCTTTCATACATGGACAAGGAACTGATTTTAAGATCTGCTTGGAGGAAGGCAACTCTAAAATATAAACAGAGCCTGATAAGATTTGATAACAACTATTCATCTAGAATAATGGAACAAAGGAAAAAAGTGTGACCAATGATAAAGTTTCTGAAACAAAATAACATCAAGGCACAACTTGCATATCCAGCTAAGATAAGAATACTGTATGCCAACGAGATGAGGACTTTTATTGACTTAGAGGAAGCCTCTTCATTTATTAAAACTAATAATGTGATTACTTTTCCAGAAGATAGAACAAAAGAAACAAATGCCTGGACAGATGTCAAAAAGAAGAAGCAAAAGACTGATACTGTTACAGCCAAATCTCTCAAAGCATCTACTATGATATGAATCATTGATATGAATTGTTTTAACATTACTTTAAAGGACTGATTTTACTGCTTGGAATTTTAAAACAAAGGTAACTAACTACTGGAATCTTTATCTATATTTTTTGAAAATAGATGACACATGAGAGTTTTCACATTACCTCAGATATGTAAAACAGGATACTTTTCTTTCACAGAAGGAGGGTTATATAGCACATAAAATATTTATACTGTAACTCAACATACATAGTATATGTGTATTTTCTCTTAATTTTCTCCTTTCTTATGTCTTCTCTCTTTTCTCATTTATTTTAACTGCATCTTGTCTCCCTTTCTAAATTCTCTCCTATTTGCTATACTAATATAGTCTGTATATATTTAATAACTCACTATCTATACATAGATAAATAATCGTCTAAAATAATCTAGTTTTAAGGTGGACTAATTGGAATAGTGAACTTAATTGTTATTACAATATTTATTAGATTAATGATAGTCACTGTTATGCTTATTGGGATTGGGGACATGTTCTTGATTAACTCTAAAATGTTCCATTCATGTACATATGTCCTTTGAATTATTTCCTTTTAGTATTAACAAATACATAAAAAAGGAGGGAAAATGTACTGTTGGTTAAGAGAAGTGAAGCTTTCTTCACATTCTATTCACATTGCCATAGCAACAGTAAACAATTGCTGCAGTTTCTAAGGACGCTGTGAATCTACAAAGTGCATTTAGCTTCACAGATAACAAATAATATGAAAAAGTAATGTTGTTTAGTTATTAAAATAAAAAACAAACTAAACAAGGTAAAATAAATACATAATAGGATTATTTCTAAATATTTTATGATTTATCCTCACAGGATTACATATTCCTGGAAACACAACTGAAATGTTCCCAAACTACATGTGCACTGAAATGTAGCTGCTTGATAAAAAAGTATTACTCACTTTAACATGCTGATTTCACAAGCTGACTGCACTGTAAAAGTTACATTTTATATGTTACTTGAAACTGTCAGTCTCTAGAGCACATGAAAAGATACATATTACTTTTTGCAACATGTTGGGCTGGATTCACGAAGGCTTGCATGGAGTCTAAGAGTAGAGTAAGACTCCAGCAAGCTAACATGTCCGCCGAGCGATCCAGGAACAGCCGGCAGGGGCATGCAACTGAGCTCCCTAAACTAGTCCTACACGGACAGGGCTGGGATATGCAAATTACCTCAATTGCAGGTGGAAGCCATGCAAATGAGGTAAATTTGCGATCCAGGAAACCCGAACCTGTCTGAGTAAGAGTAGTGTTATCTGCAGAAATGTACTCAGTTAATAACTGAGTACGGTTCTGCAAATAGCAAAATGGAGCCGTGTCAACAGTAAAAAAAGCATGCAATCACAGGAGGAAGCATGCCAATGGCCAGAAATATGGCCATTGCCAATGGGAAGTGATGTAAATTATAAAAGAAATAACTTTTTTTTTTAATCCTGATCTCCAGGGTTTAACCATAGCGCAGCGCCGTGCAAACGTGCTGTGCCCTAAAAAGCAGAAAATGAATAATTAAGATCCACAAATGTGGATCTCATAGGTAAAATTAATTTACAATGCAAGGGAATGGCAGGCTGAAGACAACATGGCCACCGAGTAGAGGTTGCTAAGGGGGGAAGCTCAGTCTAAGTGATGTAACTAAGCATTAGTAGGCAATCCTATGCAAATGAGAGTTATGATAGTGAATCGCAAGTTTACATAGCAAATGAGCACAGTCAGTGGAGTGTAGGAGTATGATAAGGGGAGTAACAGAGTAGAAGATAGGTGACATCATGAGGGGCGTATGTATGAAAGGAGTGCATCTCATTGGAGCAGAGTGACATGTCAGCTTACATTTACATAATAGTGAAAGAGGTGTGCCAACAGGTAAGCCAGGTAAAGTCAAGAAATTGAAGGTGCATGCTGTGGATAACATCAAAGTTTCTTGCTGAGCATGCATGCGCGCGTGTGCGCACCAGTAAACCCGAGTAAGATAGTGTGCGTGCGTGTAAGCGTGTGTGCATGTGAGTAGGCTTGAGTAAGCATATGTAAGGCTGTGTAAACAGTTGCAAGCGTGTTTGCACTGGTGTGCATGCGTTTAACAAGAATAAGCAAGTTTTTGTCCTTGTAAGCATGTGTGGGTGCGTGTGAGCTGGTGTGCGCATGTTTGCTCTTGTGTGCGCGGCGCTGCCCCCTGAGGAAACAGAAAGGGAAAAGGAAGCACAACAAATAGTAGGAAGTTAACCAGGGAGTACTAGCAGAGCTAGCAGGTGAAAACAATCAGAATCAGCCAATTACACAGGCAGTACACTAGGCCAGCCGAGCCCAGCACTTAAAACTCAGCAAAAAACATTCCAGTATGTTTTTCTCAGACACACTGCAACACTGCAGTAAGCTAATAGAAGTGAAAACTGAAAAAGCTTTACTAAGACAAAGAAATGTTAGGGGCTGCCATTGCTGTCATAAGGTGACATATGCAACCTGCTGAGAGTGGTGACAATGCAAATGCTGCTGAGTAACCCACAGTGAGGAGACAGAGAAAAGTGTGCAGACCCAGGGTAACCTACCAGGGGCTACATGAGCTGGAGATAGTGGAGCGCTATAGAGTGGACAGAGAGCTCCTGCAGCAAATTGTTGAGCTGTGCAGGCCATGCCTCACACCCAGAACCAACAGAGGGGAACCCATCCCAGTGGAAACCAAGGCATGTGTTGGCCTAAGAATATTAGCAACAGGTACCTTCCAGAGACCAACTGGTGATATGATGGGGATTTCACAGGCTAAAGCATCTAGGGTACTGCAACAGTTCCTGAATGCCATGGCAGCACATGTCGGTGATCATGTATATTTCCCCAATACCCATGAGATATTGGCCAGCAATATGCATCTCTTTCAGAAAATAGCGGAATACCCTGAGGTAGTGGGTGCAATAGACTGCACGCTCATTCGCATCAAAGCACCAGCCAGTGAGCGGAGTAGGGTCTACTATAACCGCAAGGGTTACCTCTCCATCAACTGCCAGGTTGTGTGTGATGCCCAGGGCATAATAATGAATGTGTGTGCTGGCTGCCCTGGAAGCTACCATGACTCCCATATCTGGCATCTGACACAGCTGCACCAGACATTTGCCAATGGGGACATCCCTCATGGTCACCTCGTGGGGGATGCTGGATATGCACTTGAGCTATGGCTGATGACACCCATCAGAAATGCACACACACCTGAATAGGAATGTCATAATGAGGCACACGCACAAACACGAAATGTAATCGAGCATGTGTTTGGGCTGCTCAAGTCACGGTTCCGGTGCCTGGACACATCTGGTGGAGCCTTGCAGTACTCACCAACTACATGTACCCAAATAGTCATGGTATGTGCTGTGCTACACAATATGATCCTGCGAAAACAGCTGCAGCAAGAGCAGCATAGGGCTGGGCACAACAGCCCCCCACCATTGCCAAGGCCATCACAGGCAGAGCATGACTCGGAGGAGGAACAACCTGAGCTTGCCCCAGTAGGCAGAAGGAGGCGTGCCCAGTATGCTTTGGCCTTGGCAAAGAGGCAACGTATAGCATATACACTGGCTCAGTAGGAACCCTGGAAATGATAACTCTCTCTGACTCACACATATAGTAAAAGCGATGCCTAACTTGACACTACCTGTTAACAAACATGTATAGGGAGTGTAAAATGTGCATCCAACATAGGCAGCCCTGCAGCACCACCTGAGGCATGATTGCTATGTGTTAAGCAATATAAAGCACTGCTAAACAGCTCTCACCACTATTTAGTATATGTGAACAAAATTGCACACACTAAGTAGCACAACTACAGGCAATGTTCAGCAATATTGTGCACTGTCCAGCAATGTTGGCCAACATTGAGCAATGTTGTGCAAGTCTGGTCAAATGTGGGTATAGTTCATCAAAAGCAGGTTAACAGGTTCATATTTGTTTCACTTTTCTTGAAGCAGTCTGTTCTGCCATGTATGGAAATATGAAGCAGTAACAGTCCTAGAACCCAGGATACAGTGCACTATAGTCAGAGAACAGAACCACTAAACCATGACAGTATGTCAATGGTCAGCTTGCATGAAAAAATGTTGATAAGTCAATGCTAAGTATCTAATGGAAACCCTGCATGCATAGCATAATCCCTGTCGAGTAAAGACACAAAGGTGAGGCCTGCAGTAATAATAGAACCTGATATTCAACACACATATAGTATAAATGTTAATATTGTTAATGTTCACACACATCAACAAACGTAGTGGACCTCAGACAGCAACATACTGCAAGGTCACATTGGGCATGCTCACACACTTGAAACTATGAGACAAATGTCAGGCAACAAAACACTGAAAGTCTGAACTGGGCATGCTCACACACTTAGGTAAAGTTTGAGTACAGCAGTGGGCCACACATATCCCACAGTTGCAAGTGTCAACCCAGGAACCTCGCACTATTCTCCAATCCACCATGTGCACACAGTGATATGACAACAGACACAATATAAAATAGTGAAATACTGTCACAATCAAATATGTTATGCAGAAACCTAGGTTGTTCATAGGAAGTGGTAAAGCAAAGAAGAAACAAAACCTGCAATCAGTACCATCACTGAACAATGTGCATCCTGAACATTAGCATAGGTTCAGAGGTTGACACTAGGCTATCTGCCCTAGAGTATGTAGAAGCCTAGGCACAATGTGTTTGTAGTCTGCAATCACGCTAGATCAGTAGACTGTGCTTGTCAATAGTAGGTCACACAAGATATCCCAAATATGTTCATTTCATTCTGCCTCTGTCTAGCAAGGACCCATAACATATCCCAGGGCTAAATATACGATCACCCGTCCACTTGTGAAGATGTCACCTGTAGGTGTTCAGCGTGGGCATGTGCATATGTGGTACTGTGATCACATTCCCGAGTGAGTGGAGCCTCTGTGATGGTAATATGCCCCTCCAGCATGTCCTATTAACATCATTTCTCATGTACCTGTCCCTGGAGCATGCAGCTGTAAGGGACTTTGATATCCTCATGAGGAGCCTGTCCATCAATGCTGTGATGGACATGGCATCACAGAAAAGGCACAGACTGCATCCAATTAGGCAGTAGGCAACTGAGGAGAGCTGGGGTCACCATAGCCAAACTGTGCATACCATCTGTGTGAGTCCCTAGATCCACTTGGTATATAAATCTGTGTACAGTCCAGTTGCTGCAGGTGTTAGGTAAGGTACATCCAAAACGGGCCATTGTATCCAAGCATGTGCCAGATAACTACAGGGTCACAATGACCCCACCTGATCTGGATGTAAAACTGTATGGGATAAGGTTGCCTAAATAGAAGGTGTGTCCAACAACATTGGCAATGTGAATGTCATAGGCAAGAGTACTAAGTATTCATGTCCACAAATCACAAACCACACACACTGTATGTGATGTATCATCACCTATGTGGTAATGTGTGTGCATGATGTTACTACCAAAGGTGATGACTATGCATCTAAAGTAAGTTAGCTGTAGGGCATGGCTCTGGCACCAGTCAGTCATCTCTGGGAGACCCTTTCTGAGGATGCCTGTGCCAGCTGTGGAGTCGAATATGGCACACAGTTTGCAGCCATCTGCAAACATGGACATCCATATTCCCCCTGTGTTAGCCAGTATGTATCAGAAATATATACAGAACAAAAGAGGTCCCAGGACTGAGCCCTGTGGGATGCCACGTGTAACTGGTGTATAGTCAGACATGGCACCTGCAATACTGACCATGTGTGTGCTATCCATGATCCAGTTAGCAATCCAGATTGTGACATATGTGTAGATATTGAATCCGGTGATCTAATGTGTAAAGGCCAAGTGGGGTATTGTGTAGAAGTGTTGTACGAGCTCCAGGTAGGCTGTGTGGACAACCCTGTGTATGTCTATGGACCTGTTAACTGTTTAAAGACATCAAACATCTGCAAGGGGCAAGATATGCCCACAACAACATCACATTGTGTAGGATCCAGTGTCTGTAGGTTCACAATGTGTATGTGTATGTGTTCCATGATGATATACTCCATAGCATAGCAGACCATGATAGTTAGGCATATATTGTGATAATGTCCAGGGTCCTTTGTGGCACCAGCACTGTGTAGCGGGTACACCATAGCTGTATGCCATTCCATGGGTACACATCCTGTAGTAACTGTGATATTGAACAGTGACATAATGTGAGTGTGAAGTTTGTCATGAATCTCGTGTATGCCACGGTCTGGGACACTATCTGGTTCCACTGATGCTGTGTTGTCTGGTATGGAGAGGGCAGCACACACATGTTCAACTGTGATGTCAGGGTGGCTACACCATGTTGTGATGGAGATGTGCACTGCAGGGGGGATGATGGAGAAACATTCCCACTGAACCTGTTGTCTAGGATGTTCACAATGTCAGTGGGTTCATTGTATCATTTGTAATTATGCAGTAACTCACAGCATATCTGTGAGTTCCCACACAGGTCCCTGACATAACTAAATAAGGCCTTGTGATTGTCCACAGTGTCTGTTGCAAGTGTCCGTTAGAAGTGGGCCTTAGATGAATCAACAACTGATCATAGCAATACCATAGTACTGATCAGAGATGCCTACCAGATTGTGATTGTGCTCCATAATGTAGTAGCCTCCTCCTGTCCATGTACAGCTCAGTAATGGCCATGGTCCAGTAGACATGTCCTCTGCCTTTGGAGGAGTGAGTCTTGTAGTTATCTGGAATAGCATGATCCATGAATTCCAGTAGTTGTCCATAGAATGTGCTTGTAAAGTGTGTAGTTGTCTGAGCCATAATTAACACTGTCCCAGGGTCATTGAGGGATACCACCTCAGTTTGTACAAGTGCGATGTTTGCTCATGAGAAGTATGTCACTGAGATCACATAGGATGTGTGTGTGTATGGGATATGTATGTCTAGTGAGATGACTGTATGTTCCGACCTTAACAATTACAGGTATACCTCTGCTGTGGAACATAGAGTCCCCATGTGTGTGATGATCAGGTACCACATGTATAACCCCCTGTGGGTGTGGTGACCAGGTCTGCCCAGGCATTTCAGTGTAACAATCTTAGCAACTGTTGTTCGAGGGTGTTACTGCTTGAGTAGTATACCCAGTCAATGTTTGTGTATTTGAAGTCACACAATATAATGGTGTTTGGTGAGACCTTCACATTCCCCAGTGTTCCCAGGAATAATGACTGTTGTGCCCATGTTTGGGAGTGTGGTCTGTAACAGTCTACAAACTGCAATGCAGTTTTGACCACTCTCAGTTGCACATTTACGTTCCCCAATGCTTTGTGTACTGCTACCAACCTGGAGGTGTGTGTATGAATGATGTATATGGAATCTCCCCTATTGTTGTTGTCCAGACCAAGTCCTGTGTCTGAAAACCATGGTATGACGTAAAACATGTTAGTGCTGCTGTGCTTTTGTGAGCCTGAACCAGGTGTTTGTTACTGCACATATATCGACAGATTCCATACTGATGTGAGTCCTGAGTGCATGCAATCTGAGGGTAAGACATCAGTTGTTGAGTACCATCACTCTCCGTTTCCTGTACCCTGTAATGTCTATGGCTGTGGTTATGTCATCTGACCCTCACTTCAAACAGCCACTATGTGTGTGTCAAGAGCTTAAGGCAGTCTGTGAAAGCCTAGGGGTGACAGCTGCATGGGGTACATAGCAAATGTGCATGGCATGTTGAGCATGTAATCCCAGGCTGACAGACACTGGATCCCCTGTGAATGACAACAATATGTTAGGCAACTGTTAAAACTGATCATGTCATCTGTATACTGTGACATAGTACTTGGTGAGGGTAAGATGCTACACAAGGTCAGGGTCATACTGTCCTGGCCTACATGATCAGAAAGCTCCTCTATGTCTCTTGTCATGTAGTCCAGGGAGGAACGTCTGAGGGTCTACACACCAGAATGCACAATGATGGAGCCATAGTTGTACTTGCAGTGGACTGACAACAGTGCATGTGTCATGTGGCATATCCTGGCACCCGACACACAGCACAAAGTGACCTTCACCTTGTTCAGCCTGGTGAGTGGGATGTCAGTGTGACCGACAATTACACTCACCTAATACAGTTGTATGAGGTGTGTTGTGTAGGCCTAAGGGCAGTGACTGTGTGGCACAATGACTTTGTGAACTATGTGATGATATGTGTGTATGGTTGTGTGTAAGCAGTTGTTTGTGTTTCTGCTTTGGATGTCTCAGCTGCTTAGGCAGAGTACATTTAGATGCCCCAAGTATGTAATTGTGTGTCAATGTATATGGTTTGCTGTTGCCATAGGTGCATGTGTGACTGTATTTGTGGTGTGTGTGGTTACCTTCACCACCCGATAGACTGTGCCAGTCATGGCTTGGGAGAGCTCAGCCTCCTGTCCATCTATACAATTGCACCTCTCACAGATATCTGAGTTTGTTGGTAGGAGGATAGTGTTACCTGTGTACATACGGCAGTTGTAACAATGCATCAGAATTCCAATATGCACCAGCTGGACTGGAGAGTACACACAAAACCGACCTTTGGACATGCCAGGATATGATGATGACATACACTGTCGACTGATCACAAAGGATCAGTAGTGTGTCAAGTGTGTAAAAGAGTATAACAGGGTTTTAGTGTTCAGGTTTGTTGAGCTGTGGAAAGATAATCTGCAAAGGAGTACAGACAGAAACATTACACCTCCTTTAGCTAGGTGAGAAATATCGACCCAGTAATGCATGTAGTGTACTGTATTAATGTGCATCTCTCCAATAGTATAACATAGTTAGGTAGGGGTTTGAATCCTGTGAATGTGTATGTATAAGACTGCCTATGAAACGAGTGGCCTTTTTGGAGACTGTGGAAACACATTAGGAGTGGTGAATCCCTCTTTACCAAGTGTGATGATGTCAGTATCCTACAAATAGAGCTTTGAAATGAATGCACCCAGTAAAACAAATAGCGCGTCGTGTTAATGCGTATCTCACTAGAGTCATAACATAATCAGGTAGGGGTTTAAGTCCTGCAAATGCCAAGTGTGTGATTTCCTTTGAGAAGGAAACAGTAGAAACACATTTTAAAAAAAGGTACATTACTTTTTGGAAAGTCTGATGATGTCAGCATCCTACAAATATTCAAGGAGAAGAGAACCCACCCACTAATGCATATAGTGTGCCGTGTTAATGCGTATCTCTCCAATAGCATAACAGAGTTAGGTAGGGATTTGAATCCTGCAAATGCTGAGTGTGAATATGTGTGAGACTGCCTTTGAGAAGAGTGGCCTTTTTGGAGACTGTGGAAACACATTAGGAGTGGTGAATCCCTCTTTATCAAGTGTGATGATGTCAGCATCCTACAAATAGAGTTTTGAAATGAATGTGTCCAGTAAAGCAAATTGTGCATCGTGTTAATGCGTATTTCACTAGTGTCATAACATAGTTAGGTGGGGGTTTGAGTCCTGCAAAGTGTGTGTGTGGGGGGGATGTGTGTGATTTCTTTTGAGAAGAGTGGCCTTTTTGGAGACAGTGGAAACATTTTAAAAGAGGTACATCCCTCTTTGGAAAGTCTGATGATGTCAGCATCCTACAAATATTCAAGAAGAACAGAAACCACCCAGTAATGCATTTAGTGTGCCGTGTTAATGTGTATCTCTCCAGTAGCATAACATAGTTAGGTAGGGATTTAAATGCTGAGTGTGAATGTGTGTGTATGTGAGACTGCCTTTGAGAGGAGTGGCCTTTTTGGAGAATGTGGAAACACATTAGGAGTGGTGAAACCCTCTTTGCCAAGTGTGATGATGTCAGCATCCTACAAATAGAGCTTTGAAATAAATGCACCCAGTAAAGCAAATAGCGCATCATGTTAATGCGTATCTCACTAGTGTCATAACATTGTCAGGTAGGGGTTTGAGTCCTGCAAACGCTGTGCGTGTGTGTGCTCCAGGTGGTCAATACAGTGTGGTTTTTGCTTTTACTATGGTATGACATATGTTTCAAACAGTACATGCATTGCACACATCGGGTATTTGTGTGTCAAATAGATTTGTGTACATGTGACCTCAATCAGTACATAGGTGTGAAGCCTGCATACTACATGAATACATTTGTAACCTTCGACAGATTGTGCTGCTGCTTCTCAGATCATAGGCCACATATGTATGTCTACATCAAGACCGGCCAATGTAGTGACCCATGACCAAGGACACCCCTGCCACACACATCCATGACACGTACTGTGAGTGAGGGTAATTGCTGGGGTATATGTCAGACATGTTCATACACAGCAACGACTGGCAATAATGGACAGTCATGATAGGTGTGCACCAGCCTTGTGGATATGCATGCAGGCCCCTAATGTGTTATGTGAAACACCGAGGGACCCCACAATACCTATGGATATGTGGATACCAAGAGACAGATTACATAACACGTGTCTGTCTGTACACATTGGTACCAACATACGTGTTCAGGGCTACCACCTATGTGGTACTGTCGGGATAGTATGTATAGTAAATGTGGATGACCATGCCATAGACGGCGTACTGCTATACAGCATGTATTGGACAACAGGTATCTGTCTGTATGATACCCTTGTGTAGGCTATGCATCCCATCCGGGGAATGCAGTGTAGGCCAATGCATGCATTACCAGATGTGGATGGACATATCCCTAGTATGTTTGCATGTACCAAAGAGGGCATTATGCCACACAGGTGTGGTCCCATACCACTGGTTACTGTCATAGTATAGTACTGGAAGAATCCAACTGTTGCTGAGTTCCCTACAACTGTGAGTCATTTGTCAGGACATCATCCAATGATTGATTATAGTCATGTTGTTCAGGTGATGTATATTGCCAGACTGCAGATCATTGCCAGATATCAACGATATCACCCACAGCAAAGTGCCAACCCATGCAATACACACATGTGTGCCCATGTTAGTACATATCTGTAGTAGAATGCATACTGGCCATCGAAAGATACCATGAGATTGCACATCCCATGTGTCCACTATGCACGTACATGCAGAAAGTGCGCACACACCATGTTCACAGATGTACACCTGCTAATTTGTAATGCACACATCACACACGTACTGTCCACCCACTAACACATGCTGTCAACACTGTACGCTTCATCCAAGTGGCACATGGGTGGACAATACATACTCAGACCTAACACTGGTGTAAATAATGCTACAATTACTATCAGAGCTGTGATACATAATGCCTGCTCAGATATACCTACAAAGATATCAGTACACCTTCCTGTTGGCAACTTGCTACTATTGCTACACTGCTATTATGTCACCCTGTGCATCAGAACCATGTTAGCCTATTCCTGCATCAATGTGACAGATGACAGAAGGAGGCACGGGTGTTGTCATATGCACAGGGTGTGTTGTAGGTTTGCCAGACCCCAAAATTGACCCATCCAATCAGCATGACTGTGTGTGTGCTTGTGTGTGTGTGTGTGTGTGTGTGTGTGTGTGTGTGTGTGTGTGTGTGTGTGTGTGTGTGTGAGGGACAACAGTACTGCATGGCCCAATGTTGATGTAATGTGTGCGTGTATGTGTGAGCCCTAGTTGTATGGTAAATGTGTGTGTGTCTGCATGCACACAACTCCACCATGTGGCTGCCATATATGGGCAGTTGTGTGACAGCCACAGACTGTACCTGCTAGGCCATACAGATCACTGTCTCCGGACATGGACTCTGTACCTGTGCCTAGCAGGGGTGCTACGGGCAGTATCAGGTATCAACCCTGACTGGGAGCTATCATCATAGGCAGAGGTATGATGACTGGACCCATGTCCTTGCTGGGACTGGCCAGCGCCACGTGCATGTGGTCTAGTAGGATGGTCAATGGACAGGCCAGCCCTAGCATTGCTGGGGCTGGTACTGCCACTATGGGAACAGCTGTGATCTGTGGTCCATCTGCGATGAATGGCAGCTGATGCTGTTGCTGGCATGCATCCATATCGGCCTCTCATCCTTCCCACATGGTCCTGGCTCATGGCTTACACATTGTGGAGGACATCTAATGTCTCCCTCCAATGGCTATCAATGACCTCTGTGTAATTCCGGATGGCACCGGCAAAGTCACGGATGCTGTCATTGATAGAAGTGTAATGGGCCCTCTGCACCCTTACTCCCTGTTGGGTGTACCATTCCACATGTGCCTGTGCCTGCATTACAGCCTGGAACATACTTGAAGTTGTAATACCTCCGGGGGCATGTCTGCCAGGGGCAGTACGACCAGTGGTGCTCCCCCGAGAACCCCTGGACATCCGCCTATGTGATACCATTCTGGTAATCCAGTTATGGCTGCTGTGAGGGGATGCATGTGCCATAGGTACCACACTCACCTGGTCAATGCCAATTGTATGCTGTCCCTCAGCTACGGCCATTTATGACGGGGGATGTATTGGCAGTATGAGTGTGTGCATAGATGGGGTTGACCGCTGTGTACTGTCAATTGGTGGACCAACAACAGACTCTGTCAGACCTTCCTGTGCACAATACATGTCTCATCATCTCCACTATTAGTGGCGGTGACATCAGGTTCCCTGCTACACTCAGCCATGCCTAACACAGCACCAGTGGAAGGAAGACAGGAAATACACTTTACAATCTGTACATGATGTTAGCACACATGCACACATGAACACATGAACACATGCACACATGCATACATGCACACATGCACAAAATACACTGCTCACCAAAGCAGATACACACACACACACACACACACACACACACACACACACACGCACACACACGCACACACACACACACACCAGTAATCCAACACATACACAATAGTGGGTGATGGAGGGTGACAGCATCTCAAGGCAAACAGTCACCACACACGTGTCAGCAGGCAGACCATGTGTTGCACAACACAATGCAGTGCAAGTGTAGACAGCCCTTTCTAATGACATTATACATGGCTTTGATGCATGTGTGTAGTTGTGCAGTGATTGGCTACACCCTGGAACACAATGTGTACATGAACACTACATTGTTGTGCAAGTATTATCTGCTCTGCAATGTCATGTGCACCATCACTCAATGGCTTACATACCATGGCTGCATGTGTCATCTGTGTGACACATAGATTGACATGTGTGATGACAGTGGCTGTATCCATATCACATAATAGTGGGCACAGGTATAGCAAATGCATGCAATGTATAGACATGGGATGAGTGGAGCATGTAGACATGAAGGAATCCCAATGCACAACATGGACATTGCACAGTGGTTATGGTGCGTGTGGGACATATTGCAGATATATTGTTGCCAGCCATGACATGGCATACTACATGACTGCAACATGTAACACCACACATACCCAATGTGTGTCATGTGACCTATACACCCAATAGCATTCCAGGACATATATGTGACATTTTGTACAGATGGCAGCTGTTGTGCAAAATGTGTATACTATCATATGTAAGCACACACACAACATGCTATGCATGGTGTGTATAGGTGCATATGTTTGCACACACAGAACAATGAGGTGCACAGCAATGACTGCTATGTGTAGTACTGTGGTCACTGTAACTAGATGGGGTGTAGTACCATGTGCCATCATCATCATCATGCATCTTGTGGTTACCCACGGCTACTACTGTGTGACAGACCACTGCCTAGCATGCTGTACCTGAACTGCAGTGCCGTGGATACGTTCAGTATTACACAGCCACTTTGTACATGGGTGTATGAGGTGCCCAGTAGGGAGCATTGCCTAACATGACTGTGTTATGTGTTGAAGATTGTTGCACAGCCCCATGATAGGCCTCTACCCCTGAGGTACATCATGTGTGTGTGGATGACATGTGGGATACTGATGTGTGACCTTACAGTGGGTGTGTGGTTATGCCATATGTAGCATGACTTTGTGTACTGCATGTGATAAATGTCTTATGTTGTGTACATGTGTTGCAACTATGCCTATCCAATGTGCAGTACTGGGTTGCCACAACTGTGTGTCATGCTCTGTGTATTGCATGTCAGTGAGGAAGCTACTGACATTACTGAGCTGTGCAATGTCTCACAGCAAACATGCACGGCATGCATTATGAGTAGTTGTGTTACGTGTACATGGCCTTCATCTCATCTATGACATGCACATTTCATTACCAACATTGCAGGTATAACACACTCACCAGCATGGATTGGATGCCCTGCCGTCACACCAGAGGGACCTATGAGAATATGAGAGGGTTCATCATTGGCCACAACTGTGGCATTGCTACAGTGGGTATGCTAAACTGCAGTACAACAACAGTCAACAGTCACAGGTGTAGGGATATTATACAAACTATCTGTATTGCACAACAGTAGGCAGCAGAACTGCTAAACACACAGTACACATCTCATGTACACATATTCTAACAATACAGTTAACTATAGTCTACAGATAGGGCATATTACCTGCTTGCTCCAGGTGGATGTGCTGGGTGGCTCTGGCCTCCATTACAACATATGTCAGAGGTTGCCGTAGCTGTTGTCCAGGAGCCACCATGCTTAGGAGCAGCTCCTCCGCTCTGGTGAGGGGGGGATGTATGGCCACCCCACCACCAGTGGCAAGCTGCTGTCTTTGGATATCAGATGCATGCCGCTGGACTTGTCTAATTACATCACTGCAGTGATGGCGTACCTGCTCATATGTCCAGCTATGCATGCCTATGTCATTTACCTAACTAACAAGCTCCTGCCACAGTGCAGTCCGCTCCTGCTGGTGTTGGCTGGTTCTGGAGAACAGCATGGTGTACTGCTGCAAATGGCTGTTGACTCTCACCTCTTCCTCATCTGCAGTGTAAGCTGGATTACGTTGGTGGGCCATCTGGCTGAAAAAGATATGAACAATATGTGTGAGAGTGTCCTGTGGCACAAGTTACACCTTTACCAACAGATATCACTTTACTGACATATATACCATCCTATTGTCTGTCAGTGGTTACACACATTCACGAACACATATTGGTTCTCAGGCCACAAATAACTAACACTGCCTGGCAGACTCGATATATCACACCACTATACAACAGTACCCAACACACTGTTTGTGACACATTGCACAACCTCAAGACAGGGGTGTATATCACACCAATGCATGAACAGAGATGTCATCCATTGCAATGGATGTGAAGTACAGGTACAGTAGTACCACTCAAACACCCTATTCATTGATGCCATAGCCCTGCCTAACAGATGTGTCCAGTTGTTACTATAGATGGCATACTGCTGTAACAGACTATAGATGGTGCTGGATACACACATCAACCCTGTAACACACATATGATTGCAGCCATTGTACAGGCATAATCACACACACATCAGGCAAACATACAATGCACCACTGCATGCCAACACAGATGAGCAGTACCTGTGTACCATACGGTGCTGTGTATCACTACTTACACACCCTTATGCCTGCAGTCTGTGCAGACTACAGGAAACACACATGAAAGTATTTCAAAGCAATGTGAATGCACACCATACTGTGCTGTTTAGCCCTACATCTTCAGGTAGTACTACAGTTCATATTGGTGATGGATTCACCTGCAGTACCAGTCACTAAGCATACATGTATTGCTTTAGCCTACAATGAGACACCACATTCATCAACAGAGAAGTATGTCACATCATATGCCATACTACTATGTCTGCCTAACAGTACATTACACATCAGTTGCTGTCCTCACAGCTAGGTTAGGCACTACCATGTCAGATACAACATCACACTAAGCTATCACACATTTACACACCTTGCACACATTCAGCATTACACTCATTCAACCTCACATAGCAGCTATTGCATTAAGTACATGTGTGAGTGCATAGTGTCATAGGTAGGTGATATGCAATTGGCCCTAGGGCCTACAGCAGCCTAGCCATATGCTACCCTGGCCTTTGACACACATGTACTTTGATTTCACTTGCCCCTGCCAACCTGAAACACAGAGGTGTTTCCTGGGGTGTATAAACAATCTCCCACACAATCTTCAGGGGTATTTATAACGACTGCTAAGGAGGAGCCTTGTTTGCTATTGCTATGTGGTCTATTCTGGTGTATGGCATATGTCTGGATGGGAAACTATCCCTCCAGCATGTGCTGTTTAGTGAGCTGACAAGGTTTAGGGCCCTAGAGCGTGTAACCCCGAGGGGTTGTGATATGTTGCCATGGTGGTTGTCACCCAGCTATGGGTGTGACATACCTCTGTATGTCCAGCAGAGGTCACCTCTGTGTGGCCAGTATGCAATACAGTGTAGTTGTGGTTTTGTGAGTCAATCTGTATAGGGCATCTGTTTGCGGGCAGTGTTACCCTTCGGGAGGTCTGTCTGTGGCCTGTTCATCTGGTGTAGTTGTCATGTGAAGTACATACCACACAGGGCATTGTGATGAGTAGAGGGGAACCGTACCCTACACTTCCATAGATGACACACCTGTTGTCATGACACATACCACACAGACAGATTACAGGTGTAGTGTGGCGCTGTTTTCATCACAGTGGATGCTACTGTCCACCTGTGTCCCATGTTCCCTTATCACACCTTCAGTGTTAGGTAGATCTCTGCCTATGTGTTAGTTAATGGGTACACTGTTTTGGGAAGGTGGAATGGCACTGCAGTATCAACAATTATCTACAGTCAATGCCTTGTTCACCACACACCTGTTGTGGTACATATGGCCCTGTGGCTCTGTCTCTCTCTCTCACTCTATATGTATATATATGTATATATATATATATATATATATATATATATATATATATATATATATATATATATATATATATATATATATATATATATATATATATATATATATATATATATATTGTATATATGCCTATCTATACACATACATGCACACATACATTTCTGTACACATAGATGTACATATAGGCACATGTACAGTCCACCTTTCATGGTGGGGATCTCACTTATGCGACAGTTGTGGGATGTACAGGTATGTGATTTCATTGCACAGTGTTGTGCAGAATGCATGTGGGTGTCCTCAGCCCTTGTAGCATTAGCAGGCCTCACTGTCTGTAACACATCAGATCTGACAAATCTGCCCCACAGCATTTAACCACCACATGACATATATCAACACTACCATAGCTGGCCTTAGGCATAGGCTGACTGGGCGGCCACCTAGGGCACTGCTCTAGCAATGGTGCTTTTCCACTATTTATGTGGACACAAGGATGGGGGCACCAGGAAGTGTGGTGGGGGCTGCTGTGGGGCCCTTTTGCCTAGGGCACCAGTTGAGTTAAGGCCACTCCACCGCACTGCATGCTGTCTTCTAGGCCACAAACCACAACCTACATGGATATATGCACATATCAACATTCACTGACAGATAGCTGTCCACCCTTCACTAACAGCTGCAGTGTGTCCCTTGCCCTATGCACATGTGCAGATACAGATAGATGCATACTGCTGCCACACATGGATGATTTGCAGTGTGTGGAGTATTCTTCAGGAACATCTACAACATGTCAACACATACATTTGAGTTACATACCTTACATATGTATTTACCTGCTCCATGTGTTACGGTTTTGTATTTATTTTTTTTTTTGTCTGGTTTGTTTTGGGTATTTGCCCTCTAGTTCACCTTCTGTTTTTTTTTTTTGGTTTTTTTTTTTGCCTGGTTTGATTTGGGTATTTGCCCTCGATTTCACCTTCGGTCTTTTTTTATTGGCTGGTTTGATTTGGGTTTTTGCCCTCTATTTCAGCTTCGGTCTCTGTTTCTGTCTCTCTCTCACTCTCTGTCTCACGACACCTGCAATGATATAATTGCATGTGTGGACTGCAGGTGCAGCCTGCTTTTCTAGGTATCTGCACTTGTGCATGTGACAGCATCTGCACCAATTGCTACCCACCATTCAGTAATTGCATGCAGCCTGCTCTTTGGTGATTGCATTACTCACTGTGATTGCAGCCTACTGCTATAAAATTCTAGGTTAGGTAGGCATAGCCCTTTCAGATTTCAAAGGTGGGGCCCATTCTTGTTTGCTCTGGACACTGTTGTGTCAGTCTGAAGGTTGGTATATGTCTCTTATCTGATGCTAGGGTTGTAGCCGGTTATGTGCATGTTGTACTCATACCTGCATGTTGCTGCTTCCAGTGCACACATCTCAGTATAGACATGTACACACCCCTCCAAATGCTAACACAGGTACATGGGAGTATGTACATTTTTCTCACTTACACAAATAACTGCCATACAAATGTGGTTATTGCACTGTATTCCTGTGGCCAGTGTTTATCCTGGTCTGATACTGTGTGTTGTTTGTAAGGTGCTACTGTAACATTATTCCCTGCTAGGATGGCTGTTCTCCTTTAACAGTCATGTCATGCAATTCTACAACCACTGCTGGTAAAAACACACAGAAAAGAGTTTGTGTTATACCATTCCTAATTTCCATTTACATTCCCTCATTGTAATGCATGATATATTTATTTCAGAACCAAGTTATCTGCATATCTGTTGTGGCTTAGTGGTAATTCATGCAGTCTATTGTGTCCAAGGTCTGGGGTTCGAGATTGACAGAGGTGTTTTATTTTGCTGCTGAGCAGAACAAGAGCCCTGACATAGAGTGACTAAGGCACTTTTAAGCAGTTGTAAGCGGGTTTGCGTGGGTATGCGTGATGCTTAGCGATGCTAAGCTTAGCGCACACATGTGCACATTTGCTTAAACTCGCTTACTACTGCTTAAAAGTGCTTACTCCTGCTAACCCCCGTGCTAATTTCTTTGAAAGGAAAGAAAATGGGGAGATAGGAAAGTGGTGAAAAAGGGGGCACAAAGGGGAAAGACAGTAGGAAAAAAAGCTCGGGATGTGCATGATGGGTGTAGGGAAGGTCCATTGCTGCCCATTTCTTTAACAGCAACAGCTGTGCATATGCAATGCATTTTGACTTAATTTTGGATACTTCCACCCCTGGGAGTGGGGTAGCGACAACAAAGTATGTTGTACTGCCAATTGTAATTATCAGTTTACATGTCCAGCAGACATGTGTGCGAGATGGGCAGCTATGTATGGGGAGTAATTTTTTTGTGGGTACAGATTGCCCTTTTTTTTTTTTTCAGGTGAGAGTGGAAAGTAAGGTAGGGGAAGTAGGTATTTTTGGGGAGGAAGGTTGTGGAGGTAAACAGACAAGACAAACAAGATGCATACAGGGCCGGAGTATGACACATGGGGTGGGTGAACACAATTGACGGGGACGGATGTTTGGAAATCGCAAGCCCATGAGCCCACAGATGGTAACGGTGGGACTAAGATCCCCACCCATGGGCAGTCACCACTGAACCTTCACAGACCCAAGGATCGCTGTGCTGGGGGCTGAGTAGGAGGGGCAGGCTCACCCGTGAGTCGCGTCACTCTCGCCTCGAGCTGGCATAGGGGATCAGCGACTAAACGCTGGATCTCCCTATGCACCACAACCCAGGCCCTTCGGAGGGTGACAGGTGGCCCTTCTCCACCCAAGCTTGCAGGGGGGGTGAGCCCCATCCCCTGCAGTGCTTCCACCCAAAGGTGGCACATGACCAATGGAGGAGGGTAGCCCGGGCTGGGAACCAGACATGTTGGTGCCAGGTGCAATCACCAGCTGAGGAGGGACAGGTGGGTCCGCTGGGACCGGCCTTCCCATACATTCTGTGATTAGGTGTGTTTAATTACAAAATTGACAGCAGCATTCAAAATGAGTTGTAACAGCATGCAGTAATATTCCCATTAACCCAACGCACCAGGGTTACAACAGTTGAACTGCAAGCATAACACATGCATATATTGAACAACAGTGGACATTACATTAGCATGCAGGGATGACTGGTGGCAACAGGCCACCAAGAATGTGGTGTTTGAACAGGGCACATGCATCAAAGTAAAAACAGATTTATATTGAACAATAGGACAATGTTCCAACAAATGTTATGAGATTACACATACCCATTGAAGTGTTGAATTGCATTGTTTATGCACATGGAGTAGGGGGGAAAAAGAAACATCCATTAACATATTATTAGCAATTTTACTCTACAATACATTACTATTGACTGCAGGTGTATATCCCCTACATGCATTATTTCTAGGTAACTGACACCGACACACTACAGGTATTAGACCTTTATTATTCACATTAAACACTCTTTTCTACAGGCTCTCCACTTAATTTGATATTACAGTGCATACAGGAGACATATTCAGGACATATTATACCTTTATTGATAGGTTACAACAATCTTTTTCAGGCTTGCTCACTTATTTTATCTGACAGTACATGCAGAGATAGCATTCAAGACTTTTTTTACCTTTATTAATGGGTTACTACACTCTATTCATGGCTCTCTGACATTTGTTGTATAACAGTACATGCAGAGGATTTATTCAGGGAATTAATGTTATATGCTTCCCAGCTACTGGCACTTCATTCATCCACTTCATATGGGACTGCACAAATGTGGGTTGACAGCAAATGATACAACAGTACTGTTTACTGAATGCAAGGGTACAACAACATTTCAAAGTAAGTGACACAGACACACTCCAAGTATTATATCTTTATTAATTACATTGCACACTCTTTTCTACAGGCTCTCTCCTTTATTTCATATTACAGTGCATATGGGAGACCTATTCAGGACATATTATACCTTTATTGATAGGTTCCAACATGCTTTTTCAGGCTCGCTCACTTATTTTATCTGACAGTACATGCAGAGATAGTATTCAATACTTTTTTTACCTTTATTAATGGGTTACTACATTCTATTCATGGCTCTCTGACATTTGTTGTATAACAGTACATGCAGAGAATTTATTCATGGAATTAATATTATATGCTTCCCAGCTACTGGCACTTCATTCATCCACTTCATATGGGACTGCACAAATGTGGGTTGACAGCAAATAATACTACAGTACTGTTTATTGAGTGCAAGGGTGCAACAACATTTCAAAGTAAGTGACACAGACACACTCCAAGTATTTACCTTTATTAATTACATTGAACACTCTTTTCTACAGGCTCTCTCCTTTATTTCATATTACAGTGCATATGGGAGACCTATTCAGGACATGTTATACCTTTATTGGTAGGTTACAACACCCTTTTTCAGGCTTGCTCACTTATATTATATGACAGTACATGCAGAGATAGTATTCCACACTTATTTTAACTTGATTGCTGGGTTAGTACACTCTATATCTGGCTCAGTGACGTTTGTTATATAACAGTACATGCAGTGGATTTATTCAGGACATTTGCTAGCTGTATTATTGGGATATAACACTTTTTTCATGCTCTCTCACATATATTATATAACAAAACATGCAGAATATTTATTAACCTGCCTGGTGGCTCAGCCTTAGCAGCCTATCTGCATAGGCTTGCTCATTCATAGCACAAACACCTGCAGCTGTGGAGTAAATGAAAGCATATTTAGACATACCTATGCATTATTTAGAGTATATTAGCTTGTCTTACATTCTGCATTCCATGGCTACCTACTTAGTAGTGGGGCATCATGCATATGATGGGCCTCCTGTATCCACTGGTTCAGAAGGTCCTGCTTCTGTCTCTTCAGGTCTGCATGGTGGTGACGGACCTGATCACCAGTCCGAGGGATGCCTGTGGCACTGGTGAGTTCATGAGCCAACCGGTTCCAAGCCTCTGCCTTATACTCTGTTCCTTGGAACTGGCCCTGCAGGAGTCGAGTCTCATGCCAATGGACTAGGAGCCAAACCATGTATCTTGACTCCTCGATGCACCAGCATTGCGCTCTAACGCGTGTTCTCCCTCCAGCACCAGACATTCTAACTGCAGATGGGAGCTACAATCAGTCATGGCGAGTATTCCTGCCTATGCAGCTTAAATATGCTGCATTTCCCACACTTTTCTGTGATTGGCCATTTTTGACTATTCTCGGCTGACTGCAGACCTGCTTAGCAATGGTTAATCTAACATTTATTACTATATATATATGTTAACAGTGGATGGTTTTACTAAGCTGTCGTGGCTTAGTGGTTCAGTACTTTGATTATGGTGCACAGTGTCCTGGGTTCAAACCTTATCATTGTATTTTATTTTACTACTGTCAAGACAAGTTAGGGGGCATGGCTGTGTGTAAGCAACTTTGCTCTATGTTGCTCCACATTGCCTGACGGGGTGCTGGTTGGCGCGGCGCTCACCTCCGCACAAACCAATTGCACTGGGTAAAGCGCTATTTAGCTTTGGTCAACTATTTTGCACTGGGTATAGCGGGATTTAGCTATGGGCAACTACATTGCACTGGGTAAAGTGCGATTTAGCTAGGGGCAACTATATTGCACTGTGTAAAGCGCGAGTTAGCTAGGGGCAACTACATTGCGCTGGGTGAAGCGCTGCTTAACTGCGGGCAATTTTATATTAGGATCCTTTAAAATATTTTATTTTATGCACTGATACATTGGCCATTTCACTGCTTCTTAGTTATGTTTAAGCATATATGTTGGGTATTATTCGATATACTGATTTAAAAAATAAATACGACAGGGAGTGGTGGGACTCGAACTGTGAATGCCTCTTCTTTGTGTGAATGGTCTACCATTACGCTATTGCTATTTCATGTGACTTGCATAAACATTCTTTCTTATGCTCTTCCATGTGGGAATTGCTGACTGTAGCTAAGCAATGGGCACACACACATACACACGCGCAAATACGGGCAGCTATTTTGGGTATTTAAAAAATAAATTATGGTTATGCGTTTTAGATGTGTGATGGGGGTTTACATTATCAAACAGTGAGGTGTTGGGTGCAGGGACATTTGAGCGGACTCGCTCTTGTTTATTTACTTTATTTTTAAACACTTGCAGGGGCGTGGACATTTGGACTGCTCGGCAGTTGGACACGCCCCCTGCTTTCTTACACGGTCCATGTAGGACTTACGGTTGGGTCAGTGTGCCCTCATGCATATTCATGGCATGCTGATGTCATACTGTTCGACTGCAGCCTCTGTGTAAGACTTATTAAGTCTTACACTGAGGATTCCTGAATCCGGGGGGTTATCTTTACAGTTACCTCACACTCTGTACAAACTCACTTGGTAACTGATAGCTATTCATTTAAAATATCAGTTTAAATATTAAATGTACCCTTGAAATGCTATTGACATTTTGACAAAATAGAATCTGAAGTGTAAGATGAATGACTTGTAAGACGTGAAGTAATGCATAGATTTCAAAGACAGTTCTTGACACTACAGTAAAAGTAAAAATATATATTCACAAGGAAGTATTGAAATGTTTTAGTCTTCCAGTTAAAATAGCTTACTGTCAATGTTTTGCGATATCAGAAAGTTTGAAGATCTAGGAAATTACTATTCTTTGTCTTTATAATGATTACTAGACAGATGTTAGACTCTGCTTAGTTTAATGAATTGTGACATATGTTTATGAGGAAAAGTGGACTCAATTACTCACATTGGACTACACATTCCTGGAAACTTAACTGAAATGTCCTCAAATGATTTGTGAATTTAAATGAAACTGCCTGATAAATAAGCATAATTTACTTTAACAACCTGAGTCCAAAAGCTATCTGCTCTATATATGCTACATTATATATGTCACTTGCATATGACAGTCTCTAGAGCACACGAAAAAATACATATTATTTTTGCAACATGCTACATTTGCACTAACCATACATTCTAAACTAACTCAATTGGCAACTGACAAATTATTTATTTGAAACTTCAGTCTAAATATTAATTGTGCCCTTGAAATATTGTTGCCGTTTTGACAAAACAAAACCTGAATTGAAAAATGAATTATTTGAAGAAGTGAAGTATTGTACAGATTTCAAAGACAGCTATTGACACTACAATATACGTAGAAATGTATATATGCAAGGAAAAATTGAAATGCTTTATACTTTTAGTTAAAATAGCGTATTGTTAACTTTTTGCTTTATCAGAAAATTTAAAAAGCTAGGAAATTATTTCTAATTTGTCTTTATAATGCTTACTAAAGTGATGTTAGTCACTGACTTGTTTAATGGATTGCCAGTCATGTTCAAGATGGACTACTGAATGTTATTTCTGTTTACCTATGTTTGCTGAATATTTTTTATTAGTACTGATTTAAAACAAGGGAAAGAAAGGGAACGATAATCTCTGTTTTTGGTTAAGGGAGGACAGGCTTAAGAGTATTCTAACTGCCCCGAGAACTCTCTAAGATGCTCTAAATACCTTCACATTCATTCTAGACCTGATGTGATTACCCATTCTGGAAGCAGGAGGTGCCCTATGCAGGATGGGAATTGTCAGGGTGATCATAGTTCATTCTTAGACTCTGCTTTGTAAATCTATAAAAATGTAAAAGCACTGCACACTCGAATATAGAACACCTCTACTCTGAGTCAGGATACCACTGATAAGCCATGTCTTTTCATAAGTGTAAGTTGAAGTTGGTGAGCTGAAGAGTGGGAAAGTAAAGGAAGACAGTACACCTACAGTAAATTCATATTTCATTGGTAATCACTCATTGTCTCCTGTAGAGTCCTTTTATTCAAACTATTTTAGTAATAATCTATTTGTTGTTGACTTATTAAGTGTATGCTCCTCTGTTGCATTTAATTTATCCAAAATGACATATCTGACATGTTTGGGATCTCTTAAGGGTAACTACATAATGGATATTTTCTAAGTCAACATAATAATTGTTTATACTACTAACATTCCATCCTGATATATAAAATACTATAGAACAATAATAGAATAATATAGAATTTCATATCTCTTTTTAAGAAAATTCTCCACATAATAATTTAACATATGGAGCTCAGTTGATATTGTTGGTTAAAGGTATGGGTGATAATCCAATAGATCTATCTTTATCTATTAGATTAGGAATGACTTTCATTCCATGTTTAATGGGAAATTCATATTTACTTGTATTTGATACTTTAGAATTAATGTTTTATAGAAGGACTTATTTAAAGCCTGACCAGAATTTTACCCTGCTTATATTTAAAGAAAAAAGAACATTAAATTGCACTCCCAAGTTTACACACATAAAAATAACATCCAATGTTTTCAGAGAATATGGTATAACTACTATAATCAAAATAAAAAAAAAGACGCAAAAAGTTTCTTCAAACAATAAATTGAAATGGATTTAACATTCTTATCATTAAATACTAATGGCTTAAATAATGCAAATAAAAAATCAAACTTACTAAAATATTTAAATCTAAATAAGGCACAAGTAGTATTTCTCCAGGAAACACATTTTAAGGCTATTGATAGCTTTATTTGGGACCCTAAGGACTATACAGTCTTAGTTCAATCCTCCTATAGAACAAAGACAAAAGGAGTATCAATTCTCTGGAAGAAAAACATAATCACTCCAAAAGTTATTTATAAATATGAAGACAAAGAAGGTCTACTAGCATTTGTTATAATTAAATTTAATAACAGAATATGGACCTTAACTAATCTATATTGGTTCCCAGGAATTGGAGCAGGAACGGTTAAAAAAACACCTAGATTTTATTTCCAACAATTGTAAAGGAAATCCTATCCTGGGAGGAGACTTTAATGTTACCTTAGAAGCTTCTGAAACCACCAAGAAGTCTTTTCGCATAGCAACTATTTCAAAATCCTTAAAAAATGGATTGATTCATTTTATTTAATTGTCACTTTTAAAGTAAAAGATGATAAATCCTTATTATTTTCCCATAAAGACCATATATTTGGAACACAAACCAGAACAGACAAATTATTCATTATTCAAGATTTAAAAACAAAAATCCTCAACTTCTCAATAGTTCCATGCCCCTTCTCAGATCATGACTGTCTGATAATGAAGCTCCAAATACAGTTTAAACCTTTAATCCTCTCAACTAGAATTCCATCATATATCACAAAAAATAAAGAATTCAGACCCTGGATGTTGTCAGAACTACAATTATTTCTTGAAATTAATATAATACAACAGAAATCTGTAGAGTCATGGTTTAGGACTCATTAAAATTGTATTTATTTGGTAAGACCCTTAGTTGGTACAAAAACAAAGTTAGAGAGTGGGAATCTGAATCATTAGAATTGCAAACCAGACTCTTGACAGCAAAATCTAAAAAAAAAAATCAGAATTGTCCAGAAGTAAAAAAAAAGAAACAGAGGAATTAAATAAAAAAATATAATGAAATTCTAACACACAAAACTTGTCTAGCCTTAAAAAAATTAAAAATAAACTCATTAGCCACCTCACCCAGATATCTACATAATGTATCTACAAGAATTAAAATACAATCTATAGCAAATAACATTAGTAGTATATATCATGAAAAGAAAGGGAAAAAAGTATCAGATATAGGAGACATCCTTGAAGCATTTTGGTTCCATTATATGGAACACTTCAAAAAAGATTTAGATACCAACCAAATAAACTTAGATACAAACTTTATCAATATAAAAAAAATCCCAAAAACTTAAAACTAGACCTACAAAAACCTATATCCTACAATGAAATTGCTGACAAGATAAAAAAAAGTAAATCTAACAAAGCTTCAGGGATAGATGGTATAATTACAGAAATTTACAAACTCTTCCCTTCAACAGTAATCTCCCTTTTTCATAAAACTTTGCTAGAAGTCCATTCAGAAGCAAAAATACCACCCTCATGAAAATATTCTCTCATAACACCAATTCAAAATGATAATAAACCATCAGACCTTTGCACCTCATACAGACCTATATCATCACTGAATAATGATTATAAAATATTCATGTCAATACTAGCTAACAGAATGAAAATCCCACTTTCAAAGACAATTAATAATGATCAAACTTGATTTTTATATAACAGGCACACACATGATAATATTAAAAGGATACTTACTCTTATAGATTATGTGACTAAAGAAGATAGAGAAACACTTGTAATCAGATTAGACATAGAAAAAAACTTTGATTCTCTCAACTGGGAATATCTATTTAAAACTTTAGCATTATTTGAATTTCCTCCTCCCTTCATCTTATTACTAAAAACATATATATTAATAACTTAGCCTACATTAAATTAGGTCCTTTCACCTCAGAATCTATCCATATAACTAAAGGTACTAAACAAGGATGCCCCCTTTCTCCTATTTTATTTGTTTTGGCTATAGAAATACTTGCATAAATAATAGACAATAATCCAAGAATAAAAGGAATAGAAGTCTATGACCAGTCCATATCTAAAATAATGCTTTTTGCTGATGATATTTTATTAATGCTATCAAACTCCAGAGAGTCATTAGGAGAGCTAGAAGAAGTAATGGAGAAATGTTATAAGATTTCAGGTCTATACTTTAATAGATCAAACTCAAATTTTCTATTTTTAAATAAGAAAAAAAAAACCTACAAGTTACAGATAAATCCATCATAGGAAAACAAGAACTTACACTAAATTATTTAGGAATAGTATTATGCAAAAATATAAATGAAACAATATTAATAAATTATATTGATGCTACGGTAGTGCAGTGGTAGCGTTGTTGCCTCACAGCAAGAAGTTCTCCCATTCGATTCTCGGCTGGAGTGTGGGGAGTGCCTTCTGTGTGGAGTTTGCACGTCCTCCCCATGGTTTGTGGTGTTCACAAGACATGCGTAAATGGACGTGCCTTCATTGAATGTTAAACATTGAGCTGGCACCTCGGCTTTCGTGAAAATCTACTGCCAATCATTAGAGGACTGGAGTTCCGCTGTGGTGACCTCTAACCGGGAAAAGCCGAAAGACAACTACATAAAAACATTATTGAAACAATAAAAACAATATAGAAAAGTGGAACAAAATTATATTAACTTTTGAAGACAGATTGCAATTAATAAAAATGGTCTTATTGCAAAAATACTATATGTAGCATTAGCAATACAGTTAATTCCTGAAAGATGCATTCTTAAAGAAATAAACTCATGTTTAATAAAATTTTTATGGTATCCCAAAAAAAGAATAGAGTTGCTTTAACTCATCACATTAGACCCTGGAAACAAGGATGATTGAACTTCCCAGAAATAGAAACATATATAAAAGCATCTGTGCTTAAAACTACAATGACTGGATAAACCCAAATTATTTTCCCAACTGGTAAGAATTAACAATGGCTATAATAACAAATTAATTTAATCTGTTAAAAAAATGTAATAGTAGAAAAATCAAACAAACCCTGGTACATAATATGCATAAGTATACAATATAATATAACAAAACCTTCTAAAACAACACTGATTAATTATTACATCAATTCCTTTTGGAAACTTGTCAATGCAAACATAGATCTAAAACTTTGGTTTGACCTTTTAACCCCATTTACCATCACTAAGAACTTTCCTCACAAAATATATAGGGAAACAATAACCTCATGGATTATTATGCTGGTTTTAATGTGTAAATAAAGTAAATGTTTTAGATATACATATGATAAAAACTGCTTACAATATTCCAACACAGGACTGATAAACCTTACAAAGCATTTTAATGTACACTCAAGATTTATGCAGATTAATTAATAATTCCTCATTTAAAGATATTCCAAATCTAATACGTTTTCTGTATGAATTTATATATAATAGCTGTGAAAAGAAAAATTCCATTTCAAATCTATATAAAGAGTTAATAACATATAAAACAATTCCCAAACCATCATACTGGCAGCTCTTAACAAAAGGTCAGTTATTGTAGTTAACAGAAGAAATTAAAAGTAACATCTTACTATCAGTTAATTACACATCTAACACACAGCACTGTAAAATATTTAACTGGAAATACTTACATAGAGCATTTTTAACACCAGATAGAATTAAAAAGATCAGTACTACTACAAATGTTTTTTTTTTTTTTTTTTTTTTTTTGCTGGAGGTGTGAAAAGTCAAATAAAGCAGACTGTATTCATATTTTTGATGAATGTAATACAATTAAATCATATTGGAATGGAATCAATCATTTTTACAAGCTTTATTTAATGAATCATTTACCTTAATTAAAGTATTGATAATTCTAAATGTAAATGAAGGTCCCTACCTGTATAAGACAAATATGTATTTGTTATGTGCAATACTTGTTATATCTAGGAAATGCGTAACCAGAAGATGGAATTCAAATGCACACCCAACCTTGGAAGAATTCTCTACTTTACTGAAGACAACTGCATTGATGGAAATAAAAACCAAAGAACTATGACTCTATCCCAGGCCAATGGTAAATAATCCTTGGAAAAAAGTTATATCTTTGTTGGGCACTCTGCAATAATCAATATTGTATCTCTGATAACTCAGCTGTTAATTCTATATTTAATAGCATACAGTGTATATAATTGAAAGTCAGGCTATTGTAAATATTGTATATAGTTGTTTAAAATGATATTTAAAAATATTATGTAAATGTTATTTTAATTGAAAATAAAAAAAAAATATTTGAGAAAAAAAAAGTAACAGAATTGTCCTGTGAACAGTTGATCTTGCCACCGTTTGCACAGTGAAGTTATTGATCTATGCAGGCTAACAACTTTTGTCACAGACCAGTGTAAAGTTGGTGTATGTGCAATGAAATACACATTAATGTTCTACCTGAGTGTGATTTATGTTACTGTACTGTCATACAGGTATTAGTCACGTGTTTAACAAAACCCTCTTCAGACCTAAAGGTCAGGTATAGCATGATGCTGTACTGCATTCACATGTGTACTTTGATAGACCTTTTAGTTCAACATGTGTAGTGTGGCAATTGCATCAGGAAGGACACTAGTTATATGATTCATTACATTCCAACAAATGTATCACACTCAAATAATTATAGCTTGACATTTGATACATTTTCCCAATAACTGATGTCATAATACCATAATGCTGGCATATACATTTGTTTGTCCAATGTCAAACATCCTATGCATAGTGATATACATAATGACATTCCTACACACCCATCCCAGTAGTCAAGGGACTGACTACACATGAGTTGTACCTTGATTTATTTGCATGTTAGCATATGTCACATGACCATACCCCTCATTTTGCAAGTACATATATCTCATATCTGTTACAGTTAGACAACTATAGGTACATATAGCAGATCATTTTTATGTTGATATGTTGGTCAAAGTGATAGTTTTATGTATTTGTCATGTCCTCCTGGATTTCACTAAATATATACACAGTATACTTTCTGCCATTCACAACATGCAGGTTGCTACTGCAAATGCTTTTTTGATGAACTAGTACCATTATTGGAATGATTGCCCAGGTGTCTATGATTCTTCTCAGTATGTCCCCATTGTTACAAGTATTTACACTGCCATTGCAACTTCATTATTATTTCCTTCATAGACATAAAGCACTGAAAGGTTTGCAATCCTTAACCAGTATGTATGTTCTAACATCAGTCATGTGGATGTAATTTATCATCTTTGATTACCAGCAAAGTGTTAATCACAATGGCATTTTTAATATAATCACGAGTACAACATTTTTCTGAGCATATCTGTGAAAATATATAGTGGGAAAGATACAGTGTATTTTATAAATGTATAAACTATCATATAATTTACATTCATATACAACACATATTTGTTGAGAGCAAATTGCAACTTTAGAATAGCTTTTCTATGGTTGCAAGAACAAAAAAAAATTACAATAAAAGCCCCTTTCTGAAGTGCATAGGGCAACAGCTTTAGAGTTTAGAATAATTGTTTTGCATGATAGATAGGGACTCAAGCATACTGTTTGTTCAAACATATAACTTTCTGGATACATAACTGATGCGGTCTGCCTGCAGTATATACACCATCCCCAATCATATTTCTTTGCTAACTGTTATCTCACCTCTGCAATTTAAGCTAATTTTCGGTGTATGAAATTTCCTACCTTTGATAGCTTGTAGCTGCGTCCCTCTCACATCCTTTTTTCTGCATTTCCTTTTCATTATGTAAACGTGTCCCTAAGTGTACTGGATTAACTCTATAGTTAGCAATAAATGTAATTATTGTTGTTTGCACATTAATTTACTTATATATAACTGCATGTTTCTTGTTAAGCTTCCTTTGCTTCTTAATGATGTACTTCAAGTTGCCATTGCCTTGTAACATGCTATCCTCATGTAATTGCATAATGGGGTTGCTTATATTAACAGCATGATCATTATATTGTGTGCTGAAGCCTCTCTGCACCTCACTGTAGCCACTACCAGGTGTTCTGATGCATAACAGGTGCTGCTAAATACCTGGCCTTTCTTAGCAGCTTCCATATTTGAAGATCACTGCTGCTCATCACACTAACATGAACCTAATGTGTAGGCTTAGCGTGACATGTACCTGCATGTTAATGAATCTGAATACTTTATATGTCAGTAAACTAAGATCAAATGTCATCTTGGTAGTTGTACTGTTAGGGAAAGAGTTTTTAGTAATACAGTCTGTTGGGGTAGGGTTAGACTTACAGGAAAGGTCAGCACACATGAGTAAGGTGGAAGATTCCCAGTGCTGAAAAACTCACCTTGCTTTGCAAAATGTGTAACTAAACAAATGCATCTATATTGATATCTATAGTTTTTTTTAATTAATAATAAGTAAATCATTTTGGTAATTTAATTAAGGCTTGACTTTATGACTAGAGTATTTTTTAAAGCTAAGTACTATTGTTTTTTGTATGACTTTTTAATTTTGTGATTCAAGCATTTTTTATTTTTTATTTACTTTTCAGCTAAATTTACCTTTAAAATTTTGACCTTACATGTCCATGAATGCAGAAGATAACAATTCATATAACTCGTGTAGTATGTTGACCACATGTATCTAGCTCATTTGGGGAATATATCCCAGTCTATTTTTAGAAGTATGCCATTTTGTGTATCATATTTTACACAGGTAAACTTGAGGAAGGATGATTTATTTATGACTAGACAAAATTTTCTACTTTGATTAAAATGAGTGCAACATGATCTGTGTTTATAACAAAGGATCAGCAATATCTTAGTTGTGCCAATATGATGCGTACAATTTTGACATTGCTAGTTTTATTTCACAGTAACTACTCCAGCTTGACTTTTTTCAGTGTTATCATTATTACTGATGTCCATATAACAAAAGCTTTTCAACGACAATTAACACACACATTTTAGCATATAATGGTCAGTCCACATTTTTCCTCCATAACACACAGCATTAATCCACAATACTTGTGCCTTACATATTCAGCATTTACATCTTAGTAACAATATAACAAATAATATACGTATTCCTACTCACTCTCACTTCATCCATCAGGAGTATCCCCCACCTCATAATTGAGCAGCATCGTTTCTTCTACAAATTATGCTTCCATTGCTCATTTTTCATTATATTAAACATCAAATGTAAGATTCAGTGTGCTCCACTTCCTCAAGCCCCAGCTTTCACTTGGCTACTTCTGGTTAGCTGCAGTGTATCTTATCCTTGTTACTCCCTGATCTTTTACCTAATCTGCCATTCCTTATTTACTACAACAACAATTCTAGGTGTTCATCACTCCAGCTTAATTCCTTGCTTGACCATACTGACCATCACTGAGCTTCCATTTACATCTCCTTGTTAAAAACTGTGCATGTCCATTCCACAACTTTTGCATACAGATCTTTGCTGTTATTTTGCATTCAACCTCACTCCTTTCTAAGCTTTAGCTATAATCCATCTCATTTGCCTAGCCAGAGGTTGAATTTCACGTTTTTCATCTCAAAACCATACCTTCTCCTTATGTACTCCTTCTTCTTCTTCTTTCGGCTTTTCTCGGTTAGGGGTCACCACAGCGGATCATTTTTCCGCTCATGATTGGCAGTGGAGTTTTACAGTGTCAAGTTGCCAGCCCGGCGCCCAACCTTCCACAGAAGGCACACACATGCACACACTCACACCTAGAGCCAATTTAGAGTGTCCAATCCACCTACTGCATGTCTTTTGGGATGTGGGAGGAAACCGGCGCACCCAGAGGAAACCCATGCGACCACAGGGAGGACATGCAGACTCCGCACAGAAGGCACCCCAGCTAAGAATCAAACCGGAGAACCTCTTGCTGTGAGGTGACAACACTAACCGCTGCACCACAGTGGCCGCCCCTTCTCCTTATGTACTCCAAAGTGGCATAATTCATACCAGCCTGGTATCTTCTTCTCCAATGAGCAACTGGTAAAACCATCCTCCATGTCAACCACATATGCATTTAGTAAACATTTTCCTCTCCATATCTGCCCCCCTCTGTGGCTTGGCAGCACCCTTTTCAGTACATCTTGACACGGTTTCTATACTATCTATGCACTGTTCTATATTGATTCCCGACAGGGCCTACTTCTTTTAACATTGCCATCATTGCTATCATTTCTTTCCAAAGCCATCCATCTGATATATTGATTGACTTTTACTTTACTGTTCCCTCAACATACCAAAAGAACACTCACATGTATAGTCCCCCAACTTTTTGCAGATAATTCCAATTCTTCCTTTTTTTTCCAGAATGCATGTCCTACTTAAAGATAAACCTATCTCATAATTCTATATTTCTCTTATTGTATCTTCTTTTGATTACCTTTACTTTTTTCTGCTTTAGCACCATTTTTTACTTTAGCATTAAACTGATTTTAGTTTTAGTTTAATACTCACAAAATAAATAAAAAAAAAACGACTGCATTTCCGCAACAACATTCCTTTGTTTCAAGGCCACAGTTTTCACTTCTGTTTTACTTCCACAGTTATTTCATATAAAAGCTCAATATTTCTCTTGTGGCTGTTTGATACATTCCAATTGTTTTTCCATGCTACCTCCATGGCATTTAGGAAAATATTTTTAATGCAGAATACTACTTATACAAAATCTGATTCCATAAACCCTAAAATGCTTACTTTTCTTATGTGATTAATTCTGGATGGCATCTACAGCAATTGTGGATTACTTTATCCCAAATGACTACCTCTTTACAGAAGTTACATCCCTTCACATCTCCAGTTAAGAACTCTAGGTTCAATACTTCTATTCAGAGGTTCAAAGGTTCTGATGTCAATCCTGCATCCTGTTGAACTTTGAGAAGTTTGATTACCTTTATCATAGATACATGTTTTCTACTTTCCATATATCTAGCTAGATTGCTTATGCATATAGTTACAGTACCTGCAGCAATTGGAGAGACAACAAAGGTCACTCACAAGGAAAATTCAAGGTCTTCAGCATCTGTCCTATGAGGATCATTTGGAATCACTGTCACTTTATTCTGTTTCATACAGACTATTCAGAGGCAATCTCTGCCTTGCATATAGGGCAGTTTGTTACCCTGCTTTATTGGAAATGCTGCAAATCCGTAAGTCATATGTTACACAGGTTGGGTGGCATGGCCAAGGATGAACACAGGATAGCAGCAGATTTCTTCAGCTCCACCAATTTCATTACATTGACAGGAATTAATTACTTAAAAAATTAATTCTTGAAGTAATTTTCTTTCTAAATATGTTTGTTTTATATAGTTCTTGAACTATATCTAAAAAAGAAAGGAAATCTTAATAATATTCCTGTCAGAAATTACTTTGGAAATTTTCCTGTCAGTTTATCAGTCTGAAATGAGTTCCAGTAAGACAAATTCTCAAGACTCCAGCATCAAGAAAGAACTTCAGTCTCTGATAATTATAGTCCAGCAACTTACTGCTAAGATGGATAAAATGGATACTAAAATAGACACTTTCATAGAAAAAACTACAAAACAAATAGACTTGTTACATATGGACCTGCAACAACAGAAGATCCAGATGACAGGCATAGAAGAAGCTGTGAATGACATAGAAAATAAAATACAAGAAGAGGAAATCAACATTGAGTTTCTGCTGAAACAAAATACACATTTACAAACAAAGCTGGATGACCTGGAAAATAGATCTAGGCGCAATAACATTAGGATTTTTGGACTGCCAGAAAATATTGAAGGTAACAATATTACTTCTTTTTAACAACATGGCTCCTAAAACTTTAGATTTACCAGAAGCATTCTCTTTTGGTATTGAAAGAGCACATAGATCTATAGCTAATACTAACTCTAACAAAAACTATCCTAGATCAGTTATAGTTAGATTTCTATCATCTTTTGATAAAGAGATGGTTCTTAAATCTGCTTGGGCTAAAGCTCCTGTTAAGTTTAATGAGACAACTGTGCGTTTTGACAATGACTATTCTTCCATGGTAATTGCTAAAAGAAAAGTTTTTCTGCCACTAATAAGGGAGCTTAAAAGCACAGTTTAAAACATACCTTCTGTTTCCTGCCAAGCTTAAAATCTTCCTTCCTGATGGTCCTAAGGTCTTGATGATTTAGACTCTGCTTTACTGTTTGTCAAAGAAAAAAGGATTTTGGATAAAATAGAAGAAATGGAATGGGCTAGTTCTTCATTAAAGAGATTGGCAACTGAAGCTTCCTGGAAGACTTCAGAGAAGAAGAAGAGACTAAAAAACAAATGATTTGTTATATGTTTTTTTTCTCTCTCATCATTTTAGTTCATTATTAATCTTTTTGAATATAGTTCCTGCATTTCCAGAAAGCCACAAATATTTTGGAAAAGATTTAATCAAAGTTATTCTCTATGTGCAAAGAAATGTTTTGTTTAATAACCAGTCAAAATGCCTGAAGATTTAATGGTAGGCTGTGACTCGATTTGTTTCTCTTTCTGAAAAAAGTAAGGTTAGTAATTTGATACATTTTTTTATCTTTACCTTTTTTTTTCCTTCTTCTTTTATTATTTTCTTTGTTTAAACAATGACATTCTATTTAGATTATGTAGTGGGTAAAGGGTGGGGGAGGGCAGGGAGAGAACAGTAATGAAAATATCATTAATAGAATAATAACATATTTATTTCTTGTAAAAGTTTATAAGTTCTTCAAATGCTGTTTCTAATTATACTTTCTTGATTATACTGCTTATGCTTGTTTGTAAATAATCTGTCATGCTTTAACTAATAATAATCAGAACTAAATAAGAGTAAATAATATGTTTTATTTTTAACTCTATTAATATAAACAGTAAGTAACATTCCATTGTATATACTTCTTACAGCTTTCTCTTACATTTTTATTTCTGCCTCACTCCCTTTTATTTTCTACTCTCTTTTTCTTTTCTTTATTAATATATAGAAATGCTTTTGACTGTGTGGGCACAGTGAATAATAGGATTTGTATGAAAATTGAGTTGGGAGAAGAATGCTGAGTTTTATTGCTTGTTGGTAATTTTGAGTTTAATTTCACTTGCATAGAGGCTGTGATGATCTGTGGAATACATTGTGGAGGTTCTGTCATGTTTAGATGCATTTACACTGCTAAATGAATGTTTGTCACTAGTTTTTAATAAGTTTCCCACCAAAATGTTAAGAGAGACAATCTGGGATGTGGGCTGTCTCATGCACAGTGTCCCTGAGTTACCTCAGAATCTTCAAATCACAGAACTCTCCCAGAGAAACTGAAAGCAGTTAGTATAAACATTGACAAGGTTATCACACTGACACACCACAGATTCAGGAAAAATACTCTGTTCATAAAATATGTCAGTTATAATGAGTTTAAATTATGTAGTTTCTTGTAGTAAGTAAATGTCTTATTTTAGAAGGCATAAAAAAATGAAACATTTATTTAAATGTTTTTGAAAATCTACTTAACAGCAACATAATAATCTGTGTTAAAAATTTGTGTTCCAAACATATACTTTACTATAACTCATTTAATTCATCTGATTGACAAGCATAAATAATCTTATAACTCTATTCTGGAAGAAATGTCATGTGATATATTTTAAAGCAGTAGGTTAGCATGATTGTTAAATCTGGTTACCAATATGTGTTTGCTGTGCATTATTTTGTATAAAGCAGACAGATTTATTCTAGGGACAGCAAGTAGGATAGTGCTCTACAAAGACACAACTCAGTGAGATCAGATATATATATATTTATATATGTGTGTGTGTGTGTGTGTGTGTGTGTGTGTGTGTGTGTGTGTGTGTGTGTGTGTGTGTGTGTGTGTATGTATGTATGTGTGTGTGTGTGAGTGTGATGGCTTTTTTTCTGAGAATCTGCATAACTATCCAATATGATTTATAATAATTTCTATGAATACAATATTTTACTCTATTGACAAAATGAATGTTTGCCACAAGTTTTAATAAGTTTCCCACCAAAATGTTAAGGGAGACAATCTGGGAAGTGGGCTGTCTCATGCACAGTATCCATGAGTTTCCTCAGAAGCTTCACTCACAGAATTTTCACAGAGAAACTGAAAGCAGTTAGCATAAACATTGACAAGGTTATCACACTGACACACCACAGATTCAGGAAAAATACTCTATTCATAAAATATGTCAGTTATGATGAGTTTAAATTATGTAGTTTCTTGTAGCAAGTAAATATCTTATTTTAGAAGGCATAGAAAATGAAACATTTATTTAAATGTTTTTGAAAATCTACTTAACAGTAGCATAATAATCTGTGTTAAAAACTTGTGTCCCAAACATATACTTTACTATAACTCATTTAATTCATCTGATTGACAAGCATAAATAATCTTATAACTCTATTCTGGAAGAAATGTCATGTGATATATTTTAAAGCAGTAGGTTAGCATGATTGTAAAATCTGGTTACTAATATGTGTTTGCTGTGCATTATTTTGTATAAAGCAGACAGATTTATTCTAGGGACAGCAAGTAGGATAGTGCTCTACAAAGACACAACTCAGTGAGATCATATATATATATATATATATATATATGTATGTGTGTGTGTGTGTGTGTGTGTGTGTGTGTGTGTGTGTGTGTGTGTGAGTGTATGTATGTATATATGTGTATGTGTATATGTATGTGTGTATGTGTGTGTGTGTGTGTGTGTGTGTGTGTGTGTGTGTGTGTGTGTGTGTGTGTATATGTGTGTGTGTATATGTATGTGCGTGTCTGTGTTTATGTGTGTGATGGCTTTTTTAGGTAATAACGCAGGTGTTTCTGAGAATCTGCATAACTATGCAATATGATTTATAATAATTTTTATGAATACAATATTTTACTCTATTGACAATAATGAGTTTAAGTAAATGCTCATATACAAACAATTCAAGATTTTTTTGGAAGCTGTGGATAGAATTCACATGACAGAAAATAGATGCATCTTAATGCATGTAATGTCTGAATCATATTAGCCAAAGTTTTTGATTTAAATGAATGTTAGAACATAATTTTCTTTCCTCTTGATTTCTAACATTAAGATTATTTGAATGCTATTAGAATACAAGTATTATATATTACATAGATCTATATAATAGTATGAACAGTTTAAAAAAAAAAAAAAAAGTTTATTTTAGTTTATATGATGCTGTTTTACCAAATGTGTAGTTTTGTCTTGATAGATAATTGAATTGAAAACTGTTAACCTCAGTTAAATATAACTAGTATTAAATTAATAAGGTGGTAGCTGAGGTACTGCTGCTTAGGGTAGGGGGTTAACTTGAGTAGTAAATACTACTCTAAGTTGGAGTTTTCAACTCAGGTGGGATGCAAGGTTTAATCCTTACATTATTTTCACTTGTTCATTGTTATATGTATATAGTTTTGACATCCACAATATATTTTGTACACTCATTGTCACTACAAACAAAATTGAATCCTATACAAAATCCCATAAGAGATTTAATAAATACAGCTATATTTAAAGGTACACCTAAAAGAGGAGATGTAACATTATTTATCTTGTTATTTGTTATTTCGATCACAAGATTCTTGAGTTTTAAAAATGCCAAATGACATCTTTAAAAGGAATTTCTTTAAACATTAATGGATTGAATAATCCGTCTAAAAGGGCAAGCCTAATAAGATACATTAATCTACACAAGGCCAATCTAGTCTTCCTGCAAGAAACCCATCTCTTGAAAAAAGATATTGATAAACTAGCCACTAATAAGTATACAGTATTGGTTAGTTCAGAGCACACTCAGAAAAAAAGAGGAGTGGCTATTTTATGGAATAAAAGTATGCCCATTCCTAAAACCATTAAGTCTTATCAGGATGACAAAGGAATGTTTTGTATGGTTACAATACAAATTAATGGGAAGACTTACACTTTAATTAATGTATATTGGATACCTGGAATTGGTATTAATACAGTGAAACATCATATTGATAAGATCATATCATTCTCTATAGGGGATATTATTTTAGCTGGTGATTTTAATTGTATACTACATGAAAGTGATACTACCACTATAAAGAAAAGAAGAATTACATCTAATGCAAAACTTTTAAATGATTTTGCTAATTCTTATCATTTGAATGATATTAATAATCAGATAGAGTCAAAATCATTACCATACACCTTTTTTTCTAACAGATACAAAACTTATTCAAAAATAGATAGGGTCTTTATTTCTAACCAGATGGTAACAGATTTAATTAATTCCAAAATCATTTCATGTCCTATATCTGATCATAACTCAATTGTTTTTGAATTCATGATAAAAAATACTCATAATGTTCAGATCAAAAGGATACCAGCATACTTAACTCAGCTAAAAGACTGCCAATAGTAGATCCAAACAGGAGTCACCACACAGAAAAGTCAAATAAAACTTTCTTTATTTTTCCATAAAAACTGCACAAGCGCTTTCGCGTAGATTAGCTACGCTTCATCAGGTGTAAATATTAAAAGCAAATGAACCATCTTTATACATTGCTTTTAGGCGGGAAAAATCAGGTGATCAATTAACAATTGAAACTCAATTAGAACAAATAGTGTCTTGCTTAAAGCGGCAAGACCCTAACATCTAAAAAATAATAATGTAAACAACATTTCAAAATCATTCATTAGCAGAAAACATCTGGTGCTCTGTTGATGCAATATATCTGATTTGTAGCGCACAAATAACCATATCATGAAAGACAAATCCATCACAAATAATGGATTAAAACCAGTCAACACTACCTTACAGTTTGTTACCACACTATTGTGTAGAATACATTCTGATGTTGTTACAAAATCATTACCCTAATACTATTGTATTCATCTTACAGTAAGCATATCTTGATAGATTAAAGTTGTTTAACTTTTGAAGTCGGCGATACCATCTTATTAAAACTAAATCGCCAGACCACAGAAAGTCTACATGGCACAAAGATATGTAAGATGCCTCATTAGAACATTATTTAATAAAGATATATATGTAACAAAAAATCCCTTAGATAAACTCGAAATAATCACCAAATCACCTTCAGATCTTAAAATTCTTTAAATTTAAATTCTTAAAAGCCAGGCATCATCCATCAATCTTACCACCGCACAAGGTCCCTGACATCCGACAACTTTTTCAACTAGCAATAAAAAGTCTAAAAGCAAAGACTAAAATATAGTGAATATAGTATCTAGACTGTTCTCCTTATGAACATCATTCTTGCTTACCAGCATTACATAAGGAGAGAAACGTAAACTCCCGAGTTCAAAAACATTCATATACGGGAACGCCCCACATCCAAGCTTGGAACCCATACACCTCAGACTTTCCAAATGTCTATCATTCCCATGTCAAGCTGCATAACAAAATTCAAGATGACCAAACTTCGTGAGTTAACAACTGCCATCATGATTTATTAAAGAGAGAGATGTTAATCGTCGGATAGCTAAAATAATTAAAAACGTCCTCAATGGCAAAGTAAAATAGCGTTTAAGCATCTAGCAGCGTCTCTTTTTGCCAGTAACATCATAATGACCAACCAACACCTGTGAAACTATTAACAAGTAAAATATGTTTAATAAATTTAAAATATGACCAAAATCCATAGTAATTAGAACTACTCACCATACGATGCATCAGCCTTGACTTCCAAACAATCCCCGTCATACCAAACAAACCACACAAAACAAGGCAAGACATGAGCAATCCAAGGCAGAGATGTTCGTATTCTTGTCAGAAATACTGACAGTCAAAATGATTACTCGTGTCTCTGATGCTCTCAGAGCCTCTGTCTCTACCACATGCTGCTACAATAAAATTTGTAGCAACAAAATCTAAAAAGTAAAATAAATCTAATCCTGTCTGAGTCCATTATGAATATTTAAACTGCTGAATAATAAAATAATAAATTACACACAATGCCTAAAACAAATTAATCTACAAAATCTATATCAGACAGGTATAAACCTGGTTCAGAAAATGTAGATAACTACTAACTGAAAACACAATATTCTACTATTAAGTTAGATTATGAGCAAACCATCTAAGAATGCAATATAAATATAAATAACAAATCCACCTAGATCAAAACATCAATGAGCAATTAACCTCTAAAGAACATCCTTAGTATGTAAGAAATTAAATCCTCATAACTATCAAACAAAAATAGCAATAAAATGATAATATTGTCAAAGTTTATATTAAATTAATAATATTAAAATAATATATTATATACTTAAGCTAAACTGCAGATTGCATATGTGTTAAATGGTCAATACTTCTTTCGATTATCCAATACAGGTTTAATGGAAACTGAATAGTTAATACCTGGGGGTGTATGTGCCCTTAGAATAAAGATCCATTTTAGTTCCCTAATGGCCAGCTGGTTATTACTATCTCCTGCTCTAAGACTCAATGGCAACATTTCCAAAACTTTGAACCCAAAGGTATGACTGGGATTTTCCATGACATGTTTAGCTAAGGCATTAGAAACTTTTTCTTTCCTTATGTCATAACAGTGGTTGTAAACCCTGTCTCGTAGCCATCTCTTGGTTAAACCAACATAAAATGCGTCACAAGAAACACACGTAGCTAAGTATATCAAATTGCTACTGTTGCAGTCACTGTAAAATCTAGGAATAAATGAGAAAATGCCTGCAGGATGTATAAAACTAACCTTATTGGATATGAAAGGACACATCGAACATCCACCACATGGGAAAGTGCCCAGTTTATCATGAACAAAATTTTCAAATGGAGGTGTGTGCTCTGAACATAGGATTTCTTTCATATTCTGTGAGGTTCTGTATGTAAATCTAGGATGTTCACCTACTACAGTTTTTGTAAAGGTATCTGTGACCAATACGTTCCAATTCCTAGTAATGATCTTATTCAAATTAAAACTGTCACTAGTGAAATTAGTGACATAGCTTAGTTTGTCAGTAAATTTACCTTTCACTGCGGAGCATTTGTTATTGCCCCCTATATTCCTGTCAACAGCAGTTCCACCAGTATTATGATATTTGTCTATAAATCGCTGTTTGCAATCCATAAACATTTTAGGGGGATAGCCCCTATCTCTAAACAATGCCTCTAAGGTATTTATTTCTCTTTCTAAACAGTCACTGCGCTGGCAGATTCTAAAAATTCTATGCATTTGACTGGATATTATACCTTCAAAAGTATACCTGGGATGCATGCTGTTAAAATGTAGCAGCGTATTTCTCCAGGTTGGCTTCCTATATAGAGATGTAATAATCTTATTTTCCTCAAACTCTAGTTGTAAATCCAAGAAGTGTATCTTAACATGGGAAGTCTCTACTGTAAACCTTAAGAAAGATGACGATTTCTCCAACTCATTAACAAATGTAATGCATTCTGACACAGTTCCGTCCCATACAAAAAGGACGTCATCCACAAATCTTTTATAAACTCTCACTTTTTTAAAATCAGGATGTTTAAACAAATGTTCTTGTTCCCAGTTATATACAACCAAATTGGCATAACTGTTAGCACAGGGGGTTCCCATAGCAACCCCCCATTTCTGTAAATAAAGTTGATCCTGGAACAAAAAAACATTGTTACTGAGTATAACTTCAAGGAGATAGTGTATAAGAATCATCCTATTGTTACTGTAACCAGATGAAGAAACCAAGATTTCATCAATTGCTTGAAGCCCTAACTCATTAGGGATGCAGGTGAACAGATTTTTGACATCCATTGTCACTAGTAACAAGGGTGTGTCATTACTTTTAAAGTCATGTTCTTTCAAAAAATCAATCAACTGGTAAGAATCACTTAGAATATGTGGAATATGGTCTACTATAGGTCTTAAGATACTTTCTATGAAAGAGGAAATGGTGCAGGTTACCCAGTTGTTACTTGAAACTATCGGTCTCATGGGTATCGGTCTAAGACCCTTGTGTATTTTGGGTAAACCTTTTATCAAGGGAAGGAGTGGATATTCTATAAAGAGATATTCATACAGTTCACAGCTTATCTGTCTCCCCAACAAAAGATCATATAAATCAGCATGTACTGTTTTAATAATTTGCTGACATTTTGCATTACTGATTCTCTCATAGACTGTATCTTCTGATAAAAGGTTCAACATAGCTAGATTATAGTCTAAAGAGTTCATTATAACTATAGCTCCACCTTTATCAGCTGGTTTAATAATGATGTCAGTATATCTCTTTAGAGAAAGCAGTGAATCTTGTTCTGCTCTAGACATGTTAAAAAAGCAGCATCTTTTTTTATGTTGAGCAAACCAACTATAAAAATCAGATTCACACATTTTTAAAAAACTTTCAACATTGTGTGGCATGTTGGGTATAAAACTGCTCTTCACTCTAAAGAAGTGTTTAACTTCATTAGTATTGACCGCATTATTATTTTTAAACAAAACCTTAAGTGAAACATTGCGGCAAAACAGTCTTAAATCAACCAACACATCATAAAGGGAGCTAGTTTGAGAAGGTATAAAGTTAAGACCTTTCTCTAGAAGAGAAACATCTGAGTCCGATAGACTGTATGTTGAGACATTATATATAAGGGAGTTTACTTTCGCTGTCTCCTTGGTGCTTGAAACCTCTCTTCTGAACTTTTTCTTTTTCTTGGTCCTCTGCTCTGAGAACGACCACGCCACCCCACACGTTCCTTTACTGGAAAAGGTAAAAAATTGTTTGTTGTAGGAGCAGATTCCTTAGGTCTTGCCCCTGTGGAAAAAAAGGGGGCAGCAGCTTGCTGATTAGGTGGAGGTGTATCACTTGAGCAGTGGGCTTCGTTCGTAAGCACTGAGGAATAAGAAGGTTGAATGTTGTATGATACCGGATTAGTCTTCTGTGCACTAGTTGCTAATAACGATGGCACTGGGTCTAAAGAGACATTGTTCATAGGTACATTAACAGGAGGCTCGGAATCAATGTTCATGTCTGGATTAGACATTATAGAGACACCTTGTTGGTAAGAGTTATTATTTTTTGGCCAAATAAAAATCTGACCTGTGGCAAAATCTTTGGCATCTCTCTGAATCTTCCTCTGCTTTACTACTTTTAAACGTTCACTGAATGAATGAACCTGATTGAGAATATCATCTAATCTCTTAGTGAAGTATTCACTGGAAAATTTCTCAAGAATATCTTTATGTTGTAACTCTATTTTCTTTCTTAGTGATGCCTCTAATGGGGCAAAGTATTCCAGTAATAAATTCACATAGCTGAAGCCCAACTGTATGTTTAGGTCTTGCCACTTCCTTAACAATACAGGATGAGAGTTACCATAAGAAGGCATACAAAAGACACGCATACCTCTAGGTACAATTTTAAAATGGATGCATGCCTCTAAGTGAAGTCTTTGCCACACATACCTTTGCAGTTGGTACAAGTCATCTTGAAACGACCTTGTGAGTTTATTGAATTCAACTACAGACTCACCAGTGGATGGTTGTGGTGTAGCATTCGCTAAATTGTTCAGTTCCAGAGTCAATAAAGGATTCTCAGCATTATATTTAATGAAGTCCCAAGTGGTGAAAACTGGTGTCCTCGTCTCTGGAGTAAAGTCTAGTTCAATATCTGTAGTTTCCATGAGTAGAAGTAGCCGGCAGCACCAAACAGGGAACAAAAATATAAAGAACTGCAGCCACGAAACAAAGACTCCGTTTGGAAAAAGAAAAACCAAACTGCCAATAGTAGATCCAAACAGGAGTCACCACACGGAAAAGTCAAATAAAACTTTCTTTATTTTTCCATAAAAACTGCACAAGCTACGTGATTAGCTACGCTTCATCAGGTGTAAATATTAAAAGCAAATGAACCATCTTTATACATTGCTTTTAGGCGGGAAAAATCAGGTGATCAATTAACAATTGAAACTCAATTAGAACAAATAGTGTCTTGCTTAAAGCGGCAAGACCCTAACATCTAAAAAATAATAATGTAAACAACATTTCAAAATCATTCATTAGCAGAAAACATCTGGTGCTCTGTTGATGCAATATATCTGATTTGTAGCACAAATAACCATATCATGAAAGACAAATCCATCACAAATAATGGATTAAAACCAGTCAACACTACCTTACAGTTTGTTACCACACTATTGTGTAGAATACATTCTGATGTTGTTACAAAATCATTACCCTAATACTATTGTATTCATCTGACAGGGAACATATCTTGATAGATTAAAGTTGTTTAACTTTTGAAGTCGGCGATACCATCTTATTAAAACTAAATCGCCAGACCACAGAAAGTCTACATGGCACAAAGATATGTAAGATGCCTCATTAGAACATTATTTAATAAAGATATATATGTAACAAAAAATCCCTTAGATAAACTCGAAATAATCACCAAATCACCTTCAGATCTTAAAATTCTTTAAATTTAAATTCTTAAAAGCCAGGCATCATCCATCAATTTTTATTTCAGCTAAAAGACTATAAAGAATATATACTTTCAGAAGTACAACATTTTCTAGACATAAATAATATTCCTGAAGTCTCCATTGTCTATGTTTGGGATGCCTTAAAATCATATCTATATGGACAAAGTATCAGATGGTATAATAATAAAAGGAAATCTTGGGATAAGGAATTGTTAGATATTCAAAGTAAACTAGACTCTTATAAACATAATAATAAAGAAAATATTATGGACAAGAAAGTTATTGAAGAAATAAACAAACTAAATGAGAAATACAAAGAAATTTTAACTCATAAAGTTAAAATAACTTTAGAGAAATACAAGTTTTTGTCTTATTCAATAAGCCCCAAATACTTACATAGACTTAAAAATAAAACAAAAAGATTGAATAAACAAAACCATATCAAAGAAATCTTTTCTCTAAGGAAAAAGAAGAATGTTTCTAGTATACCAGAAATACTGGATGAATTTAGAAATCACTTTCACTAGATTAACCATAACAACATTAATATGGAACCTAAAGATAAAATAAAGGAGTTTATAACCACAAACATGAATAAAAATCTTAATAAACAACAGATTAAACTATTGGACAAGAGTATTTCATATACAGAAGTTATTACACAAATAAATAAGCTTAAATCAAACAAAGCACCGGGTAATGATGGTATTATACCAGAGATATATAAAATCCTTTCTAAAACTACATATTCATTAATACATAAGGTTTTTATTCTGGCCCAAACTGAGTTAATAACCCCCCCCCCCCATCTTGGCAATATACATTTATTTCACCAATTTTAAAACCTAATAAAGATCCAACTAGATGTTCTTCATATCGACCCATCTCATTACTTAATGTTGATTATAAAATGTTTATGAGTATTTTTGCTGATAGATTGAAGACAATTATCCCCGGCATTATAGACATAGATCAGACGGGCTTCATTGTAAATAGAAATACTTTTGATAATATAAGAAGAACTTTAACATTAATTGATTTTACAAATAGGAAAAAGAAAGATTTAACACTTATTAGTCTTGATATAGGTTCAGCATTTGATTCAGTAAGTTGGGACTATCTGTTTACCTTACTGAAATGCACAAATTTCTCTGATGCATTTGTAAATTTAATTGAGCATTTATACAAAGGAACGCTGGCTTATATTAAGGTAGGAACATATGTTTCACAAAAAATACCCATTCTTAAAGGTACAAAGCAAGGATGTCCACTTTCTCCACTATTATTCACTTTAGTAATGGAGCCTTGGGCTAATTTGATTAGAAACAGTACTGACATGGAGGGTTTTGAAATAGAAGAAAATACAACATCAACAATTCAACTTTTTGCAGATGATGTTCTAATTACATCAGCAGGATCTAATTCTTCTATGCAGTCTTTATTTGATAAAATGATGAATTTTAAAAGTATTTCTGGTTTAATATTCAATGAAGAAAAAACTAAAATACTACCTATATATACACAAAAAAATACTCTCATTAGTGATTTTACTAAATATGTACCCAACTCAGGTCAGATAACTTATTTAGGTATAATACTATCTAAAGATATTAAATCTATTATATATAATAACTATAATACCTGTTTTCTTAATATACAAAATCTTTTTAATACCTGGAATAATATGTTTTTTACTATGGAGGAGAGACTTACAATTATTAAAATGATAATATTCCCCAAGATTTTATACTTAATACAATCAATAATACTTTCACCTACAAAAATAACTATCAAGAAACTGAATACACTAATGGGCACCTAATAGACGTAGGATTGCATTAAAGAAACATACTAATAGCTGGTCTAAAGGGGGTATTTCTTTTCCAGACTTTAATTTATATATTATCTCTTCTATTATAAAAGTTATTACTTTATTAATAGATCGGTCATATGTCGCAAAATGGAAAGATTATTGGGAGCTAATTAGTATGCACTTCATGAAAATCTCCTTAACACATAAAAATATGATTATAAATAACTCCATGTTGTGGTTGCTAAAGGAATTTTGTACTTCACCTATTACACCTAAACATATGGTCTGTTACCCATTAAATATTATTATTAGTTATCGTAACTTTATATTCATGCACCCTAAGTATAGTGAATGGAATTTTATTGTATTCCTATAATTTATACTCAGGGTATGCTTATGTCATCTACTTCTGAAGGAGCTCATTTAGCTATAGATAATAATCTAAAGTACTGGTATCAGCTGATATCTGATAATAAAGTTAAAAATCTAGATTTCTTAAAACAAGAATTTGATCTAAGAGAAACTTGCTGGTTAGAGGTTCAGATCTTTAGACAACATCTCATTGATAGAATAGATCTAATGTCTATAACAGTTAAATAATCTATTCCAAAACTGATTGATTACTTGATAATAAATTTACAGCATAAAGTTTCTGATAAAGGTAAACTTTCATATATACATAAAATTATCAGACAAGAAACTTTTTACAATGTAGATTCATACTGGAATTATTTCACCTCTATTAATGGGGACCCACCAACTCAACAAGATAAACAATATATATTGGAATCTGCTTATAGAACTACATCTTCCATTGTCTGGAGACTTTATACATGGAAATTTTACATAGATCTTTTTATACACCTTTGATGATGAATAAAATTAATAATAAAGATAATCTATGAAAGAGATGTAATGTAGAAATTAATGCTGACTGGGCTCATATGTTTTATGACTGTATGAAGTTGAAAGAATACTGGAAGTCAATTAATGAATTTTTGCAGGCTCTTTTACAGATAATTTCATTATTTCTAAGTCTCTTATATTATTCAACACACCTGTACCTCAATGTGTTAAAAAGATTAAGCTTCCCTTGTTATGGTCTATCCTAGCAGTGGCTAGGAAAATAATAACTAGAAATTGGATTTCAGATACACCTCCTTCATTCAATGAATTTAAAAATGTTATGAATATAATGTGTCATATGGAAATAAGCACAATTAGAATGAGAACAACTAGAAAAACATCACATTATATTGTATGGGATAATTTACAAAATTTGTTAAAAAAATTCTAATTTCAATAGCACAGTATTTTAGTTTAATTAATTGATCTGATTGTAGTGGATGTCTTTGTAAATACTTTAGTTGTTTTGTTGAATATTATAATAATACCTATTTTTAATTATTTGTATAAAATTGTTATGATATTTCTCTTATATGTTAAAACAATAAACTTGTTTTGAAAAAAAAAATGTTACACAGGTTACTTGCTCTAATAACCTTAACCTAGTATGTAGCATTAATACAACCTGCTGAAGGGACAGATTTGTGTCCCAGAGGTTACCACACCATTGGAACAGAATCCCACTTCATGTCAAGCAGACCACCTCATTGACCCTCTTCAAATGCAATCTGGACAATTGGATGGGTAACTATAAATTCACCCCAGGGGTTAAACCTGTGTTCCCTCTTGGACAGGGGCAATAGGTGCTGATCGTGGAAATAACGGTAGAACTCAACTAGGCTTGTAAGGGCCCTAGAGTCATTAGCCTAGTAATCTCCTATGATCCTATGACCATATGCTAATGGAAAAGCCATGGACTAAAGCATTCTTGTATTAAATATTATATTAGATAGACCTCTAGACAGTTTCTAATTAAAATTTATGAAGCAATACAGACATTTGCAAATATTTAGCCACCAGTCCAGTTACACATTTCATCAAAGCTTAAAACTCTGACCCATCTATTTTTTTCTTATGTATTGCATACTAGATGATAATTTGCATCTGGATAGCATGCAAATATGTTTAAAAATGGAAACATAAGCCACATTTAACTTTGAAATGATGTGCCTCAAAGGGTTGAAATACAAACATAATCTGAATTATTTATTACAAGGATACTGTTTTAAGTTCTGCCTTTTTTAACTCCTTTTTTTTTAATTTGATTTATTATGAGATGTCATTGGTTTTCATTACTGAACTTCTGTTCTGTGTCTGTTTGGGTATCTTGTATGGATCCTATATATATCTATCTATAACTATATATATATATATATATATATATATATATATATATATATATATATATTTGATTTGTGTATAGCTTCTTACCTCCTCCAAAATTATACAGCATTCATTTGCCTGTCCAGCACTAAAGCCCATTCTATACAACTATATTCCTAGTCGGTCATTGTGATCCAGTGACCAAGAACTTCTGACTGTCTACAAACCTATTACATCTACTGAGCATTGTCTGTACTTGTACAAGGTTGCTAAGGCCTGGAACTTTTTACCTGTATCCATCAGGTCAATACCCTCCCTTCCATCTTTCAAAACCACTATGAATGGTTTCCTAGCTAAAATCTGGCTGTATTCTTGCTCAAAACTAGGATAAACTATATCCCTAAATCTGAAAAAGTACATTTTCATTCATTATACCTCCTTATTTTCCATTCTTGACTTACTTCCTTACTGCTATCAAATTATCTTCACTGACTTTCTCTTTAAATATACCATAAGCCTGTTTTCACCTCACTTCATATTATAATTCCTGTTTGTATTAGACTAACACCTTTAATTTCTCTACAAACTGTCTAAATTTTTTCTAAATATTAAATGATTGTCATTAACTTGCATCGATTCTTAACGAATGTTTTAATATTATGTCTAATTTGTTCTAACTATTTCAACTGCAGATGTTTTTGTTTTATTTTTGAAGACTGCAAAATTATTGTTCTCAAAATGTTTTGTAGTAATTTGGAGCTTTTCTCCCTGGGCCTTGTCTGAAAATGGGCTTCTACCCAGTCAGACTTTCCTGGTTATCAAATGTCAATAAACGCCAAATAAATAAATATCTGATCTATTTATTGGATTTAGTAACCTTGAAAACTTCTAACTTAGGTGTTAGATTATTTTTAAGTTTTGATAAAATTTGGTTTACTGATGCTTCTTTGACATATATATAATTTTTATTCATGCTATATGAGTATTTATTAGAAGTCTTTTGGTGAACAGTACATTTATTTATTTTTTTATGTGTTTATTTTTTATTGATTTATTAAGCTTATTGCATAAGTCTGGAATGTCTGTAATATGCTTATCTCTGTTTTTCCTGTTATTCATGTTTATTTTTAAGTTTTATTTCTATATCTTGTTTTTGTATCTTGGTTCTGTTTTAGTCAAGTGTTTTGAAACAAAACAGTGTTGGGCATTGCCTCATATACTAGACAAAGGGCATTTCTTAGAAGTGAGTAAGATATAGTATAAAATGACATCTTTTGTAGTCTGTGCAGTTGAGATTTATTATTCTTTTGAGTTGTCTTGTTTGGAACCTACTTTTTAGCTGTGTTGTGGGAATTGTTAGAAGTCTAGAGAATTAAACGTTATATTTAAAGATGAAGTTAATTAATGAAGTGTATAAGTGAACAAAAACATGGAAGGAGAAATCCACGAATCAAGCATGTTCTTCTCCCAGAAGATGAGTCTTTATCAGACTGAAATAACCAAATCAAACAAACTTTATATACCACTAGAAAATAGTCGCATGACATGTTTTTGTTTTGAATTTAGTCTTGCTTTGGTCCTTTATGGTGCTTGAAGTCTATAAGTGGACAATGACTGAGTCTTAAGTAGACTTACAGTGGCAAAGAGTGCATTCCTGCTGTATTGCATGTTTCCATCTAAGCTATTCTACTTCAGCAGATCTCTTTCCTCATTTAAAAAAATCTTCTGTTTTTCAGCAATTATAGTTAGTTGACACATATTTGTTTGAGAGTCAAGTCAACAAGCATTGTGATGAAGAACAATACTTTTGATAACAAAAGTGTCCAACCCATTTCTTCTCTATTAATATTCATTATGGTGTTTAAATGCTCCTTTTATTTTCATCGCATATGAATAGCGTCTTTAATGTGTTCTCGGGGTGCCTGGCTTGCATCCAATCCACTGAGATAAGTACTTTAAATTGAAATATTGTAATTTTCTAGGTTATTTCAGAAGATTCTGCTGTAGTTTCAAATTTATTGCATTTCTGTCTTTTATCACTGTAATTTGTTTTTGCCTAGCTGCTGCTAATGTGTTGTGAAATCACCTTAAAGTGTATGTTCCTGATTGCTTGCTTGTCTGCCTTAGAATCACATTGTAACTACTTGTAGTTAGTTGTTTGATTTGTTTCTGGTACCTCTTCACATTTGGCTGCACTTATAGTCTCAGTAGAAAGGTAGCCTGGTCTCTCTGAGTTGAAAATCACACAGGGAAGCTTAAAGTGAAATTGTTTCATTGGCCAATGGGCATTTTATTTGGCTTAGTCACATTTCTTTGAGACTATAAAATCTGCTGCTCATCATACAGTGGCATTTAGCAGTACCTTGTGTAGGTGCAAGAACTTACAACCTACATTTTCCCTATAACACTTCCACTGTAACTTCTCCCAGAACTCAATTGCAGAATGAACAACTTACTTGTGCACTGAGAAGCACTGTGCATGAATTCAGTCATACTTAGCCTAACCATAGTGTGTATCCTCACAGTTAGCTTGCTGTAAACCCCTGCTATACCATCACTTTGTAGTTCACCTAAAAAGACTTGATACCATGGAAGGACACTTTCCCTGTTTCTCTACCACCAGCTGGGTAATATGGGCATCCTAAGACAATGTATGAATTGTTTCATGTTTACTTTGAACTAACTAATCCTTAGAGAAACAGATTTAGTATGTAAGAGATATAATTATACAATCTCACTGGAGGTAAGACTCTCTCAAAAAAGCACTAAGAATAACACCCACTACACATAGTACTGACCCACCACATAGACCGACACGTGCTGAGGCATTTAAAAGCAATGTTCCTAACCCCGTAGACATTCATCTGACAAAAAGAATCTTCAGCAACCCTGAAAGCACTCCACCAAAACAACACCCAACACAAAACATGCAGCCAACACCATTTGGAGCCTCAGTAACACAGCCCGTAAGCATGCCAACACATCAAACAATATTTTAGTCATAAGATACTCAATTGTGAGACATAGATATGTCCTGCCCATGAAGCTGAACAAGGTAAAAATCATGGTCAGGTATCTATCAGGGGCCAGAGTCTGCCAAATCACCCATGCACTCAAGTCATTCGACCACAAGTACCAGTATGACTCGGTCATTCTCCACACAAGTGTAAAAGACCTGAGACATACCTTCCCTGGGTTATATGAAGAAAGACATTATAGAGCTGTTGGACTATGTGTCTGAGGCTATTTGTCTTGCACTGAGCAACATTCTACCTTCAACAAGGATGATACCACAATATGAACAAAAGATGATTTACTTCAATAAATTGGCTTAGTTTCTGGTGTCATTCCAAGGGGATACAGTACTTGTTAGCATGGAAAATATGGCCAATAGACCACATTGCTTTGCCAAGGATGGTCTGCACCTATCCTCTCTAGGCTTTCAAAAATTGGGTAAAATATTGTCCTTCCTGATAGTGCCTTTTTAGGCAATGCCAAAGTGTCAAACCTTCCAACATAACAAAACCAACTCAAGGGAATCTAAAGGTTACTCAATGCCAAGAACCTAAACAAGAAACTCCACTCCCTCCAGGCAGTCCTTGCCCTGGAGAATGAGGATATCTGTGAAATTACTGAGACATGGTTTAAAGTAATGAAGATCACCTCGGCAGTGTAGGGTTACTATGCCTTCCACAAATTTAGACCAGCTACTGTACAGGCATGGACCAAAGGTGGAGGTATCTCAATTTATATCAACAACAAACGCACATTAAGACTAATCCAACACAATAACATGCTTTAGCTTCTCCATGTCCAGATTTCCATAGGAAAAGTCCCATATCATATCCATGCAAGTTATAGATCACCCACTGTCACCCAAAAAACTCATAACCTTTACTTGCACTTACTGGGGACTCTCACAATTCAAATAGCATACTAGCAAAATACAAACTCCAAACTGAAATGGACCACCACTTACTAAACCAAAACACCAATGGAATGAAAAACAACCATATTTGTTTTGTTATGTGCTTTTGTTCCTAGTAGAACAGAACTTCATTAGAAGAATTAAGACTGACAATCATGCAATATTTTAAAAAACACCAATAAATCACATAGTACAAACTATCCAATCCATATACTTAGAAAAGGGGGAGTGCTTGTGCTATACTTAATTTAAAAAAACATATATCCAATATATACAGAAATTAAGTATATACAATTTTAATTACATATTAATACTGTGACTACATTAAACTCTATAATGTCTAACCTTTAAAATACATTTTATGGAACATATTTCATTCAGTCCTGAGTAATTCAAGGAGTGTAATGCCAACCACCACCTAAGTTCAAAATTTTCCAATATTTCATCATAAAATCCACCCTAGGGATCATGTTTAATTTGTTCCAGTACATAAAACTTAAAAAAATGGCCTACATTATTTTCAATATGTTTAGCCAATATGTTTGCATTATTTTTCCTATGAATATCATCACAATGTTTGTAGATATGTTCTTTTAATTTTCTATTAGTTTTCCCAATATAGAAAACTGAACACAATTGACATAAGGCTATATATACCACACCCTTAGATTCACCAGAAACATAGCCCTTTGAATACAAAAGTGTCCCTCTTACACAAATGCTGTCACCAGTTAAAATGTAGGGACATTAATGACAACGGTCACACTTAAACATACCTATTTTTTGACCCATTGTATTTCCAATCACTACTTTTTTTTTGCAGTTAAGCAACAACCACTTTCCATGTAATTCTTAAATGATCTATCCTTCCTATATGTAATAAGTGGACCTTGTCCCAACTTATTCATTAATTCAATATTCCCTCTAAATAAACCCCAGTTTTTTACTAGAATATCAGAAATAGTGGTACTATCAAGAGTATAAGTCATACTAATAAGATTTAATAAAATCCTTCTTTATTAAGCTAGAATTATTAAATATCTTTCTGACTATATCAGAGATAAATGGTAAGTAAAACCCACTTTCTGTTTTCCTTACAACTTCATCCCCAATTGGCTTAATAAATTGGTAAGGGTAACCTATTAAGAAACATATCTGTTAAAATGTCATATTCATGCAAAAATGCATCAAATACTGACATAATTCTAGCTAAACATACTAGTTGCCCTTTTACCACTGCTTTCTTCTGATGATTTGGGTGCCAGCTATCAAAATGAAGGAAGGAATTCGAAAATGTAGTTTCCTATATATATCCGTGAATGGAATCTATTGGTCAGATAATCCTTTTAAATTTCTATATCCAGGAAAGAAATAAGTTCATAATTCATACAATGGGTGAACTTCAAAAATCCACTGTATCATTTATATAATCTATAAACCTGTTCATTTTTTTCTTGAGTATCTGTCTATAGAATACATTTTTTTCCAGGAATCTGGTATATAAGGACCAGGAGTTTTGAAATCCATTGTTAAAAATATACAGTGATTCTCAGTGTGCCATGACTAAATTAGCAGAAATGAGTGCATAAGCCACCCCCATCACCACTCATGTTTTTTTGTTTGAACAATTGTCCTTCAAAGTAAATAAAATTATTTTTTCAATTCCAGTTCCTTTAAAGCCATTAAAGAGGTTATTTTTGTTGGTGAAAAAGATGCATATTATTTAAACACTCCCCAAACCAGTGTAATGCAGTTACATGGGGAATAACCATATATAAGTCCGTTATGTCAATTGTTAAAAATAACTTCTGCACAAAAAGGCGTTTTACTAATCTTCAGCAAAAACTCTCATGAGTCTTTACAGATCTGTGGAATATGTTTTAACCTATCCTTTAACATAATATTCAGGTATTTACCAATAAAATGAGTTTTAGTCCAACTCACATCTATGATGATTCTCAATGGAAGGTTATTAATAAATTTATGTATCTTTGGGATACCAAATATATTAGAAAGAAGAGGTTTGTCATTAAACATAAGACAATATTCATCATTATTTATTTGCCATTGTAAAAGCATATCATCTAACTATAAATCCATTTTACTATAAGCAACATTCACTTCATTGTGAGAAACCTCTTCATATGCATCTTCAGTTAGTAAAGAATTCTAGTGATTAGAATAAAGTTTCATAACCCTCACATTACGATTGCCACAAATCTCATTCAATATTTAGCTCAAAATTCGATAACTTGTAGGAGTTGAAACAGTGTTGTTTTTTTAATAAAGCTTAAGATCTAAATCACAAACTTTCTCAAAAACTTGTAACACATGGAGAAGGGGAGTTAAATATACTAGCTCTACTGGGGCAAGTGTTCGATTTAGGTCCATTATCTGTATCGAAGCATAAAAGAAAATTCAATTTTTGAAGATACAGTTTTAAATCAACTAAAATATCATTCACAACAGCCCTCTTAGCTGAAACAAAAGTCATACCTTTAAATGAAACATCCTCATGGGTGATATCAATAATAGCTGAAGAATAATTGTACACATTAAAATCCTTCATACTATTGTAAACAATTTTGACAGCTTCTTGTTGTGGTATTTTGAAAAGGTCCCCTACTGAAAACTTTTTCTCATATTCTCCCTCTTCTTTGGTCTGGCCCCCTGTCACTCATAAAAGTTCTTGTCCCTCCATTGGATTTGGTTCCAGTCATCCAATGCCATATTCATGGGTGACTTCAAGTACCCCACTATAAAATGGGATACTTGCATGACTCCAAACTTACAGGTCCAGAGATTCCTGGACTTTGTAAACAAAGACACAAACATCTTGGACCAGATTGTACATACACCCACTAGGGGTGTGAACATACTTGACCTGGTACTCATAAACATGGGAGAAAGCTGTTCAACCCCCCCCCCCCCTCCCCAGTGTAGTGTCCTCTCTGGTAAGGTCAGCCTACAAAGCTGTCAACAATCAGTTCTGTGACCCCAGCTAACCAAACAATATTTAGGAACTATTCTAAGGCAAATTTCCTACCACAAATGAATAACCTGTAAAAATTTCAAGCCCATCCAAATCCTGAAAACATAGCTGCCTATGCAGATTTGTTCTCAGAAACCCTGCACAATCAAGTAATAAAATACATAGACAGCTGTGGCTACCATAAATAAGCCCAGAACTAAATCAGTAAACAAACCACCATGGTGGAATCAAAACATAAACAGGTTTTACAACAAAAGAAAATAGTCGTAGACAAGACTATGAAGTGCTATGCCCGGCATGATAAAAATGCTCTCATCAATCTAAACAAACAAGGACAAATTAAGTCTATTAAAGCCAAATATGAGGTAAAGATAGCCTCCCAGGCAAAGGACAACCACAAGGTTTTCTCCAGCTATATTCAAAACCTCAAAAGCAGGACACAGTACTGTGTAGATTTGATTGTTAATGGAGCCACCTACACAGAGCCAAAATATATAGCAAACCTGCTGGCTGTCAAATTCAGCTCTGGTTTTACCATCCTGCTTCTCCACTGGCCACCCACCAGAAAATACCAGCAAACAACCCCCCACCCCCCAACTATCACTAGGAAGCAGGTTATAGATGTGATCTTTAGAGCCAAAAACACATTACAGATGGGTCTCAATAATATACCAGGATGTCTCCTAAAAAGCCTAACATATAACCTATAGGGACCACTGGAGTCACTCTTTAACTATTGCTGCCAGACACGCTTTATGCCACATGGATGGAGAACTGCAATGGTCATCCCTTTGCACAAGGGTGAGTCATCAACAGACTCTGGTAACTACAGATCCATAAGTCTGACAAGTCTCATGTACAAAGTCATGGAAAGAATTATCATGGAAATCATTAATAAAGACATAGAAATCCTTCAAACACTGGATCCAATTCTTCAAGTGCAAACCATGTCTACTCAGCCTGGTGGACGTCTTTTAGAAGACCACCAAGGCAATGGATAAGTTCATATAGGCTTCCTTTGGAAACAGCATCATGGTTTCAGGAGGGGGTCTTACTACTCTAAATTCTGAACTCACTTTCACTAATAATATCATACAGAGAATTGTTAATTATAACCTAACCAAACACATATTTATTACTTAGCCAAAGCATTTTATGCAGTCTATTACATTAACATTTTAAATTAACTGTAATCCTATGACCTCTTCCCTACTTCTCTTGACTGGTGGGAAAGCTACCTGTCTACCAAGATGCCCTACATGAAAATATACAACTCATCCTCAAACTTTGCAAAACTGATATAGGGAGAGCTCTGGGGAAATCATATTCACAGTCTTTATAAATACTTTAAAAATCTTTCGGCTCTGGATGCAAGCAATTATTTATGATAACATTATCAATCTGTCAAGAAACAGGTCTGCTGCAAATATTAAAGTCAGACTACTACACTAAATTACTAAAAATTTGGTTTGTCACTCTCAGACTTTTTTTGGCAGTCAGTCATCCTTCTCGAGTCACTAGCACTTGGGCTGTATTTCTTCCACAGGAATGAGTCCTTCAATTTGTGAGCTTTGTAGGTACTTAAGATTTGGGCTATGACCTTGGCTAACCATTGGTATTTATCTTAACATACTATCTACTGAAAGTTAAAGTCTTCAAGGAGCTTGCTACAGCTCACATCTCTTAAACCTGGAAAAGCGATCCTCTATATCAAAGGCAGCATATGTAATATGGCATTCCACTAATCAACGGGGGATCAGTTTTCAAATACAACAGACTACAAGTAATGTTAGATAAAACAGCCAAATTCTTGGTCCAAGCCCCCAGACATAAGCACCACTGGACAGCCATCCTCAAAGTAGACCTTCACTTAATTTCCAAAGGGCATATATCTCCACATGTTCATTGATCTTCTGAGTTCTTTGTCTAAAGCAATATCCAACCTGCAGCTCTTTCTTCTTCTTCTTCTTCTTTTGGCTTTTCCCAGTTAGGGATTGCCACAGTGGATCACCTGTCCACTCATGACTGGCAGTGGAGTTTTATGGTGCCGAGTTGCCAGCCTGGTGCCCAACCTTCCACAGAAGGCACACACATGCACATGCCTAGGGCCAATTTAGAGTGTTCAATCCACCTACAGCATGTCTTTGGGATGTGGGAGGAAACCGGAGTGCCCGGTGGAAACCCACATGACCACAGGGATTACATGCAGACTCCACACAGAAGGCACCCCCAGCCAAGGATCGAACCGGAGAACCTCTTGCTGTAACCTGCAGCTCTTTACTTACTTTATTTTTTCATCCTTTCTGCTCACATTCATCAGATGGTCTCATCTAGGTGTCCCCTTCTTGCTTTACAAATTACTGTTTGCCTTTCTAGACCCCCAAAGCCTGGAATGATCTCCCAATATCTAATAGGATACCCCTAGAGTTTAGTGTTGCCCCCCACCTCCTAATTCACATACTGGTTTAAGTGCCGTTAACTCACAGGAATATTATCCCCTGGTGTCTAGTGCCCCCCAGTCTAAATCCCAGTACTGGTTTAAGTGCCATCATTCTGATATAATCCTTGGTGGCTAGTGGTCCTCCCCATCTCTGTAGTGCATTCATCCCTGGTAACTACTGGTTCCCAAACCCAATGTTGTGCACTATGCTTGTGAGTCTATAGGTATGAGGAGGTATAACAACCACCCCCATCCACCATCACCTCACACACACATACACATCAAACACACACACACACACACACACAAACACACACACACACACACACACACACACACACACACACACACACACACACACACACACACACACACACACTCACAGACCCCTACTCACCCAATGACTCTCACTGTCATCCATTCATACATATACACACACACACACACACACACACACACACACACACACACACACACACACACACACATGCAGAACCTTGCACACACTCACTCACACACTTCCCATCACTACTTTAACACTAAAATCCACAGAATTTACCTCTTCCCCAATAGCTGAATAGTGTCTTTTGGTCAGGTTTATTACCACGACATAGAAAGAACATTCATTTTACTCTGCACTGCTGAGCTACTGTATGTATCACTCGGCAGGTAGATGTCTTCCTGGAGATGGTTCTTGGGGAGAGATCATATTAGCATATGCCTGTTCCACTGACTGCCTCATTTGCATGTAACACATCATTGGGGACAATCTGATGCAGTGCTGGATGCCTTTGTGCTAGAGTGCCATGTTCAGGCTATCTCTGAATTCCAAAAGGTCACTACCCTGGGGTGTACACAAGATATACATCTTTCAGTAACCTTTGTGAATTCAGGAGTGAGAATCTATTGCCTTTAGTTAAGTAAACTCTAATTGTACATTTTACCTTATTGCCAAAATAACAGTGATTTATGTTTTGTAATTTTACCTCAACTCCAATAATTTATACTGTATTTTGCATTTGATACTGCAACAAACAACAAAACAGCTGCTGAAATTCTAATAATAGCTTTGCTGAACTAATTATAACTTGAAATCCATAGCTACAGGGGTAAGTCTTTCATTCCAAATCTGTCATCCTAAACTGCTTTCTGCTAAAAGTATACTTTTCCCTTTTTAAAATGTCCATTATGCTAGTTATAACAGTGTTCTTGCAATTCACAAAACCAAATATATGGAATTGTTTGCTTTAGCGATACCAGAGGGATATAACTGAAAATTCAAAAACATGTTCATAATATTTGCAATCAGAATGACATTCATTCACTGACTTCTAATCTAATAAAATCCTATGGGCAGCACATTGAATTTAAGTTATAAAAGGAGGATAAGGTTTGAAATATGAATTAAATTAGATTAAAATCAGGTATAATTTTAGATTTAGCAATTTAACCCCTCTTGTTTAAACTCAGATCTGTGCTGGAATAGTCATATTAATTAATTAACTATGATTCATTACATTTTTTTTTATTTTGTTTTGCTTTTGAATCATAATTCTGCTACACAGGGCCTGCATAAGCATCAGTACTGTTTTATTTTTTTATTTTTTTGAAGTTTTTTTTTTTGCGAAAGTGCATTTTTGATAAAATGCACTTTCGCAAAAGTGAGCTCGATCCTGTACATTTCGATGAAACATACTTTCGATGGATCAACATAGATCCATATATATATATATATATATATATATATATATATATATATATATATAAAGAAACGTTACAATTTTATGGTATTTAGTTATTTAGCATCACTTTAAAAAAATATTAAAAATGTTTTATTTAGTGATCTGATCTTTCAATCATTTGTGATCCTTTTTTCTGATGGGGGGATGGAGTCACTACCTCTACATGACCATCAGTCTTCCCATTCAAATGTTCAAATAACTCATCCATTCTTCTTGGGGGGTACACTAACTCATTCATTCATTACCCACCAGGACAGTAGCCCAACAACCCATTATTTCCCTTTAAAGGTGCAGGTTGGGCACTGAAAGTGATGTCATCATTCTCAGTGGAAGTAAAGATATTTGTATTGTATACCTAAATCTCCATCCCTAAGTGCAGTTATTTTTTTTTTTTTTCTACAGAGCTATATCTCCATCCTCAAATGTAGTCATGATTCTGACTCCTATTTCCAGGGTGCTCATGTGTACTTTCACACAGGCTTTATTTGGCTGGGCTGCTCTGTGCTTAACTTCCTTGCAGCGTACTGTTATTACACTGATCCGTTCTTATCAGATCTCACCTTATTACTAGTCCTGAATACATCAAAAAAGTGTTGTTGGTTAATCTAATTCTATCTGTTTGTTATTAAAAAAGTAGATTTATTGCTAATCTAGTAATACCGTGCATTGTGATGCAGGTTTGTTTTGGGACACTTTTTTTCTAATACGAGTATGGCATTGCTGCTATGCTAGACATTCTGGTTGCTCCAATTTTAATTTATGTTTTTTTTTCCCTGCCTGACTGTGACTTTCAACTTCAGCTTTTAAATTATGCTGCATAGCAGGACCTGATGATCTTTCTGGCTTTGCTGCTTATATCTGTATTTCCTTGTTGCACACTGCTACTGGACTGATCAGTTCTAACCAGATTTGGTCTTGCTGTACTATGCAGAGTTTCAAGATGCATTAATCTGCATAGATTTGACTGGTTTATTTTGAAGTATTTGAAGCATTTTTATCTACAGTCTACCTTTGTCTATATTCATATTGGTCCCCAGTCTAGTTTGCACAGTTTCTAACAGATGCTAGTAGTTGTGTAGATTGGTTCTAATCTGAGCTGAATTGTCAAGCTGCTATGGATTGTTTACAGGAACTCATCAGTGGTCCCTGCTGCTGTTGTTTGTATATAACAATGTTTTGTTGTATGTAGGTCATAGGGTTAAATTACTGTTATTATAATACTTGCTTGCTGCGCCCAGACCAGTTCATAGCCACCATCAACAGCTATTGATATCTGCTTTTTCCTTTTTTACTTATGCTAGTCATGAAAAGAAACTATATCTAGCTGCACTTGAGTGTGTAACTACCAAGTCTTGCAAGTTCTAGAAGCAATCATTGTGCTGAACCCGTAATAATTTACTCGATTTGTGAGATTCAAGCCAACCTGTCTTCATTTTTTTAGTGGAAGTTAAGCCATAAAGCGTGTGATGTGTGGCATCCCACCCAATGTCCATTAGTACCACTGGTGGTATCCGTGCCTGCTATTAGAGAGTATACTGTATGTATTTGTTTATTAACTCTTCAATTTTCTTTTAATTGTTATTATACTGATTTCACGTACTGTTCAATTACTTCCGCAGTTGTGTACTCTGCCTAGCTGCACACGTGTACTGTTCTCAGATCTTTCTGTGTTCAATTTATACTACTTCTCTAGACCTAGTACCACTGTTTTTATAATGAATGTGCGTGCTGTACTAGCTTAAAGCTGTGCACTATGAATGTGGCTGTATTACATAATTTCTTCTGTCTAGGTTCAATTAGTTGTTTAATAAGGCTTAATGCATTATTGTCTCACCTAGTAAATCTCCTCCAGAGGATCCACCTGGCAAATATGGATACCAAGTCTACCTTGTCCCTTTGATTGTCAGCCTCATTGCATTGGATACCCTGAGAGGGTATAGAAGCCTAAAGCACACTGGTAAACAGCTACTACTTGACCAACATGATATGATTTAAGAGAGACGTAGTTATCAATTAAATAGGAAAACTACCGTTTAACTCACACATACGGTCAGTCAGCAGCACATGAACTCACCCATATAAATTCGGGTCTAAGATAATCAAAAAGTAAGTTAATCGAATATCATTTACAGCGAAAATGCAGTTCATCGAAGTATTCATAGTGAGATCACGGTTTAGAGAAGATTGGAAAATTTGCCCTTTCCTCACTGTAGTGTGTATATTTAATTATTGGAGGGTGTGGGGGGCATAACTCCCCACAACAGAGAATTAGATGAACAGAATGTTCAATGTGCTGTTCGATTAACTTACGTTTTGATTATCTAATATAGACCCATAAATTCCACTTAGTGGAATGCCCATCTTCTGACATAACAATAAGTTTTCTCACTAAATTCCATTGTGGATCACATAACACTTGCTCTATTCAGTTCCAGACATTGTGGCAATACATTTCTAGATCTCAAGACTCCTGTAACAGGAGCACATCCATACCTTGTTTTGTAATAGATACTTGGCTACAGAGTAGAGACAGCATTCTCTCCTTAATGGATTTTTGTTCCTATAATGCATTCAGACCAGCTGGAAACTGTGGAGAAGTATAAATATTTTCAGAGACACAGATATCTCGAAACAGAATCCCCATGTCACACAAATAGAAGTTAATGAATGGAAAATTACAAGAAAAATTGTCAATTTATACATTCATGGCCTCTTATTTGTCACTATCCTTGTCCCTAGAGGACCAAAGAAGAGTTCTAAATGCCTAAATGTGCTTATTGAACTACCTATAAATAAAAATATCCACTTGATGGCTGAATTCAAGTATTCATCAGATAAATGAGGAACCTATACAGCAAAGGTTGAGTATGCCCAAAGATTCCAAGACTTTGTAAATGATAAACCCCTTGTATAAGTAGTTAACTTGACCAAGAAAGGTTTGTCTTCTTTTTTTTGTTTGTTTAAAAAAATAAAGGGTTAGTCTTATTGACTCCATCATCACCAATATCCAACCTATCCACATTACTAGTACCCTAATCTCTGGGTAAATCCAATCACAATCAATAGTCTTTTCCTTCTGGGCAACTAAACCTACCAAAATGAATATCTCTAAATTCATGGATTTTTAAATAGATAAACTTATTAAAACTCTCAAAATTAATTGGCAAGATTTTCAACCTCCAAACATCCTCAGATGTAACTTATGCCAATGACTTTTGCTCCTTTCTAACAAATAAAATAAATCAAGTGGTGCCAGTCAATGGCAAACACATTAGTGAATGCAAAAGTTAGCAACCTTAGAGAAATTCCAGCATCGATAAGCTCTAGAATAAATAAATAAGACAATAGCAAAGGCCTATAATAAATTAAAATCTGCACATATTAAAGAATCTACCAGGGAGATCAGCAAAATCAGAAAATAGAGCATAAATTTAAGCTGTCATTGAAAGCTAAGAATAAACATAAATCCTTCTTTATCTATATCAGACAGTTAAGAAATAACATCCATGAAAGTTCAAGATGGCCACTGTTCTGTGAGCACTGCAAGCACTTAGCTCTCTGAAATACCCTGGATTATAATAAACCCAGAAGACAGCACAGACTAAAAAACAAATAAATACAACTGAATATCTATTCCAGACAACAAACAGCATTCAAAAGAAGGGAAAAAAAGCAACAGCTTCATTTTAAAACAAAAGGATTAACTAAGATTCTAGAAATCATCTGTAGCCGTGTGGTGCTGTGGTCCTGCAGTCATACATAAAGTCTACAAAACTTACCTAAAAGCAAGATGTTGAAAGAAGAAAATAATATGGAGACTTTAACAATTAAAACCAAATTCTTGTTACTAGCCTCACCAGACAAAGACACAACTCCAAAAAGACAGAGGACAAATAAGCAATCTAACAATTCCAAGCCTGCAAATAAAACTAAGTCAGAACAGCCAGCTAGCCTGGAAGATATAAAAACAGCTTTATTGCCCATTCAACAAGCAATACATGACTTATCCACATAGTTTCAAACATTTGGAGACTCATTTAATCAAATTCTAACCAGAGTTGAAAAATCTGAAGCAAAAATATTAGAAAATGAAATAAAATTAGACTCTATATCTCAGAGAACTGATTCCCATGACAAAGAGCTGCAAAGTCTACAAGCAAAAATAATAGATTTAGAAGAAAGAGTTCGGAGAAACAATATTATCATAAGGGGAATCCCTGAAACTTTGTCACACATTGATCTAATACCAACTATCAAACTCATACTAAAATCTTTACTAGATGATTCTGAAGCAACATAACAAATAATAATAGAGAGAGCCCACAGAGCTCTGAGAGAAGCTCAATCATCCTTGAGACCAAGACCTGTGTATGCCAAAATCTTAAACCATCAAGATGCAAATAAAATACTCTTTACAGCAAAGAAGAAAGGGACACTCACCTGGAATAATAGTGGAATTTCCTTTGCTCAAGATCTGCCTATTCAGATAAGGCAAGCAAGGCAACTTCTGTCTCCATACTGCAAGTTTCTGATAGAAAAGAAAATAAAGTTCCAAATGAAATACCCAAACCTTCTAATTTTCAATGTAAAAGATGTTAAATACATGATTGCTAACCCCAAGGAAGCAAAAGAGACTTTCCTGTCAGTTTTCAAGCAGATTCCACCTCCAGAAACTAAATAAAATGCCTGGAAATTAAAAAAATACCCTTGAGTAAAAATCAGACCAATTTGTGAGTGTTTTGATGGGATACACACCCTGAGAGCTTCCCCTTGCTGTGTAGGCCCTTAAATCAACTATGAAAGCCATGAGGAACACAGGAAAAGGAAATGAAAACTGGGTAGGAACTAAAATTCAACTGCCATTTCCGATGCGCGTAATATAAGGTGACACCATTTCCTAGGAAACTGGTATGTTAAAACAGTCCCCCTTTGAGCTCACAATCTTCACTATAAAACCAAAATGACCTAAAAGGAAGGTACAGCAAGACCAAGAAGTGATTTCTGACTCAAAATCACAACAATTGACATAAAACAATTAATAAGACAACAACTGACTGAAAGATGACTAGTAAATCCTGCAAACATGACTTTGAAGAATCAGAAGAATAAGGTACTGTTTTACCAAAACAAAATTGTGACTTTGATTCTCCAAGACAAGCTTATTGTAAATAATCCAGTCTTAATTTCTGGATGTGAGTCTGGTAGAACCAGACCAAGTAAACGGTTCTTGAATGAAATAATGATGTTTAACTGGAATAACTGCAGGAATGAGAGTTTAAGCAGTTTAGAGGAGAGGGATTATATGACAATATGAATATAACCTGACTACAGAAGTTATAAATATCTAAACAAGCAAGTCTTAGCAGTATATATACCTGCCTAAGCTTGCAATCTTTTTTTTCCCTCATATACCCACTTCTATTTAGATGCCAATAATGCAAACTAAGTTTGTTATCGATTGCTACAGAAGAATTCCTGAACACAGAAGCTGGGTAATTTATATATATAAGAAGAGGGAAGGTAAGAGAACTATATGGAGAAGGATCATTTAAATATGACATGTCTGGCTTAAAAATATAGTCTACATTGTTGTATATTTTTCCATATCTAATTGAGAATTTGATCATTAACATGTTGTTTAAAAACACACTTTTAGGAGGAATAGATCATAAACTTATAAGCTGTATGTCTTGTTCTTTAACTGCTGCACTGTAATGGTATAATAGTTTAAAGGTTAAGACTAGGGATATGACGCAGCAGTGTTTTTTTGTAGAGAACTAGTCTGTTAAGCTTTGTCCTTATTGTATTTAGCAACATAAGGGGGATACCATGTCACAAACTTATACGTAAAGAAAAAACACAATTTAATACTAGTGGGAATCTTATGGTACATACTAAAATCACATTGTATTCCCCCATTTATTCCTGGTCCAGGGGTATAGTAGGTAGGCACAGTGTAGGGACGGGAATAGTTAGATGCTTTCCAATGACACACTATAACAACACATACAAAAACCATAAATCTAAATTAGCATACAGATCAGTTAAAATAAGCATATCTATCACATAAATGGGGGAAATTGAAACGTGGAATGTTAAAGGACTACAAAATAAAGAAAAAAAGAAACTATTTTTGCATTTAGCCCTGAAAACCAAAGCTAATCTCATCTTAATACAAGAAACTCATTTAACTTCAGAGCAATGGACAGATATTGGGAAAAAAAGTGGATAAGACAAATTATAGCTTCTGGGGAAAAAACTAACAGTGCTGGGGTGGTCATAATAATTAGAAAACATTTTCAGGATAAAATACTTGAAACTAAGGCTGTCAAAGAGGGAAGGTGGTGCTATGCAACATTTACTAACACAGTATTTCCAAACCCCATAATGGTGTTAAATATATATGCACCTTGTAGCAACCATCTCTTCTTCATGTCACTGTACCCGATTCTAAAACAACTGGAGGATCATTATCTAATAATTGGTGGTGACTGGAACACATATCAAAACCCAGGAAAGGATAAATCGAACCCGACCAAACTACATAATAGACAAGCTACAATAGCTTTAAATGAACTTAAACAAGACTTCAAACTATATGACCCCTTTAAATATGAGGATAAAGATAACAAAACTGGGAATTACACATTCTACTCCCAATGCCATAAAATGTGGGTGAGAACAGACTTCTTTTTAATCTCAGACATACTCATTAACATGAACCGTACAATAGTCATACACACTTGATTTCTGTCGGATCATTCCAAAGTTACACTGAGTATCAACTGGGGCAAAAAAAGGTTTTTAAACAATAGAGCTAATAACTGGTCATTAAATCCTAATTTGCTCTTCAAAACAGATGTAGTAAAAGAGATTGAAGATATATTAAAAACATCCCTTGTAAATATCTTCAATTCCCAAACATCAATGGATACAGAATGGGCATCGACCAAAACACAAATCAGAGGCACTTTCATTAAAAAAGCAGCATATTATAAAAAAATCCAACTGAAAGAGGAACATAAAATAAAGGAGAAAATAGAACAATGTGAGAAAGAATTGATAAATAACCCTAATAATCAAACGGAAATGGACCTCCTAAAACTACAAAGAGACCTATATATGCTCGAGAATAGAAATTTATCTTTTTATGAGATAAGACAGTTTTCTAATTAAGCAGAAGAAGCCCAAATTCCTTCTAGAGCATTGGCCAGAATTATCGCTCAACAAAAATCCACCTCAATTATAGCAGAAGAAAATTACCAAGGGAAAAACTATACAGGAAATGAGGAAATTATCAAAGTATTTGAACAAATATATACTCAAACATATGGAGAACAAACCCTACAAGCCTCGAAGGAGGATAGGGATCTTTTTCTTCAAAAACTAAAATTCCCTAAACTAGATTTAGATCAACAAAAAAAAATAATTGAGCCCATTTCTATTAACGAGATAACCACAACAATTAAACATCTAAAACCACACAAGGCCCCATGACCGAATGGTCTTACCTCAGAATTTTATAAATCCTTCATTCCACTAGTTGCCAAATTATTATACCACGTGCTGAACTATATAATAAATAACAAAATACATGATATTCACTTTAACGCTTCTAAAACTATTTTTATATTAAAAGACCAAGCGGACCCTAAAAATCCAGATGGCTATAGACCCATCTCTCTTCTAAATATAGACACCAAGATCCTGACTTCAATACTCACAAACAGAGTTAAAAATCTGATAGAGAAAATCATTTCTCCAGAACAATCTGGGTTTACACCATGTAGACAAACCAGTGACAACACACTAACATTAGAAGCATTAATATCCTTTGCAAATCAGACAAATACCAACATCTTCACAATGGTAGCAGATGCCCACAAGGCTTTTGATTGGGTCAATCTTGAATTCTTGCTGCAAATGTTTCCTCACTTTGACATACCTAAAAATGTTATACAGATCATTCAAATTCTCTATAGTAATCCATATACATCAGAAAAAGTGAAACCGGACAGGTACAGCACGGGCACGGACTGTTTATTTAAGTAAGCGCTTTCGACCAAGGAAATCCCTCAGCCTTCTTCAGACTTATACAAAAGTACTCACAGCTACACTTTTAAACATAAAAAATTAAGGCAATTACAATTAATTAATTAATTAACTTCAAGCCTAGATTTTAAAGGGCTAGTAAGTTACCATACCATAACTCACATAGTCCATTAACTATTAAAAATTTCAAAAATCTTAAAAGGCTGAGGGATTTCCTTGGCCGAAAGCGCTTACTTAAATAAACAGTCCGTGCCTGTGCTGTACTTGTACTTCACTTTTTCGGGTGTTTTTAGTGGTTTAAGTTTGGTTTATTTTGACAATCCATATACATCCCTACATATAAACAAAGCATGGTCAAACAGAATTTCGATAAAAAATGGAACAAGACAAGGCTGCCCGCTATCACCCTTTCTTTTCAACCTTTACCTAGAGCCCTTATTTCTATATATTAAACAAAATACATATCATAATCCCCCCTCAATTCATAACTTCAAAGTTTATCTCTCAGCATTTGCAGATGATTTAAACATATACTTTACTACACCAAGTTCAGACATGACCAAAATAATAAACACAACTGGACAATTCTCATACATGTCTAACTACAAATTAAACCTTAATAAAACTAATATATTCCCCTTAAGGCCACCTAGACTCATCTCCCTAATACCTCTCTTAGACAAAATAAAAATAAAAAAAGAAACCAGGCCCCATACTGTCCACACTGTAAAGACCAGATTGCAGACCTAATACATATATTCTGGAGTTGTAAATACGTTTTCAAGCTTTAGAATTCCCTTAAGTTACAACTGCAAAAAATGGAGTATCAAGCATCAACACTAACATGGGAATTTACTCTTTTACACATCCTCCCAGCCAACATCTCAGGAAAACAAGCTAACCCACTTATAACGATTTTCTTATTAATGAAGCTATATATAGCTCGCAAATGGTTAGATCCTGTAAGTATCTCTTGGGAGGAATTCAAGAAATCTGCTATTAAACATCTACTAGCACATAAAATAGTATTGGACAAAAGAAACAAAAATATGAAGGCCCAAGCAATCTGGGAACAGTCCTATAACATCTTATTAGCATAAAGCACCAGGTACACCATATCTTATGAACTGGAAGTATTCCCATGAGTACACAGCTTAACTATGGATGAAGTATCATTTTTGTATGTGCTGTTTTTAGACTAATGACATTAATTGGGAAAGCATCTTTGTATATATTGTAATTAGGTATGTTGTATGACCTACATGTTTCTACTTTATCCACAATGTATAATATGCAATGGTTATGGTTTTTGCAAATGTAAAACAAAAATAAAAATTATTGAAAAAAAAAAAAGAAATAACATCCACGGGTGCCCTGAATTGATTCATGATGGTATTGCTCACTCTGACACAATATATTGATAAAGTATTATCAAATAAATGTGGAGTCAACTTTGTATCAGAAAAAGTTACTGAAGTTCCACAAAATCCCAAGTCCATTTTCCTCCACTAAGATTATTATGAATCACATCCTAAGTGCACACTCTAAAGCTAAAAATACCACCTGTGTGGATCCTGGCAATATACATTGTTACTTTATCTATAATAATAAATGCAAACTTTGTGGACCCCTCATAAAACTGTTCAACTTAAATACAGGCAAAAGGTATGAAATTACTATCCATTATGCCCCTCCATAAAAGGGGCTTCACTTCAGATCCTGGGAACCATAGGCCCATCAGCCTAACGTGCCTAATTTACAAAGCAATGTAACATATTAAATCTGATCTCATAGGCATTTATATAAAACATCTTATTAATTTAGACCCACAGGATTATGATTTTTGTCAAAGACAGATCACGTCTGCTTAACTGCAAAATCTTCTAAAAGAAAAATCACTGAATCTATAGATAGCCAGTCATATACCACATCTGGATAAGATCTTTGGCACTATTTCCAATACTGTATTTGTAAATAAGCTTATCCAGCAAAATGTAATGTTTTATGTTGTAAAGTGGATAGTAAACTAGCTGGTAGATAGAACTCCTGTAGTTAAAGGAATAAGTGCCACCTAAGAAAGTAAAAAGGGGAATTTTAACATTCCTTAGTGCTCCATACTGAGAACCCTTCTGTTCAGCACTTATTTCTTGGACCTCCAAAATACTAAACCAGACATATGGCTAACTGAATTTGCTAGTGACTGCAAGCCAGGTGTTATAGTTCACTCAGCATCTGATGCTATGTTACTGCAAGGGTTACATCATACAAAGCCATGGTATATTGGAAAAGGGTTTAAATTAAATGCAAAGAAGTGCAGGACTCTCATCTTTGTTAAACACATCTCGGTATGCCCTACAGTATAGGCAGCTCCCACTGCATACTAATATGGTTATCCAGGGCTATAGCTAGGTGTTGTGGTGTCCAGTGTAGCTCCATGATCTGGGCCACTCACCTAAAAAAAAGGCAACCATGGACCTCATCAGCAAAAAACATCTCTTCTTTCATAAGTGTAGCAAACTGCTTGCTACAAATGTAACAAGTGGCTTGCTCTACCACACATGGAGTGGTGAAGCTATACTGCTGTATAGACTGCTAATGTGATACTAGCATTCAGTTGGGAATACTGGTATTGCACTACCAGAAATCAGCATTTACCAGTTATATTCTCTGACCCCTTGTGTCTTGGGTGGCTGCAACATTCATACTGCCCTAGCTATGTTTCATTGGTCATGAGAGACATCAAAACCTTTGTAGACAACTCCCTATCCTGTGACCGGCATGTAACATAGCTACACTATTTGGAAAATAATTATTTCTAGCCCTATTAATAACTAAAGATATCTCATCCTTTTCAAAACACATTATCATTCCTCTATACATTGATCAGACCAGTTATAGAATATAATGCCCAATTTAATATGTATCAGTCCAAATACATTATGCAGAGGTTCCTAACAAAGAAGATCACAGGACTATCTAAGAAAACAGTCTTAATTCTCTATCCCCTGTACATTGTCAATTATAAACTTCTGCACAATGATTTATATCTAACATTCCATGTTGTTGTTAAACACCCAGCCCCACTCATAATGAATTATACCTCCACAAAACAAACGGCACCACGAACACTTGAACTAAAGACTTGAATCTCCAACAACAAATAAATACGAGTTGTTTGAGAGACAGGTTTATTATGTAATGTTTAATCATCTCTGGAATCTTCCATTGTCCTGGGCCCCTTCAATAAACACATCACACCAAATGACATTTGACGACCTTTATTAAATTTCCATAACATAGCTTTGTTCACCAACTTTATTAATTACACCTATTCATGACATAATTGATTCTAAATACAGCATAACATCCTTGTAATGTTAATCAGGGCAGCGTACCCCAGTAAGCAGCGTCCATACCTCTACTCACTTACTTTACTTATGAAGCAGCATCCCATCTCACTTCATACAGCATTCATTGTAATGTTAATCAGGGCAGCGTACCTACTCACCCTGCCCAACAAGCAGGGTCCATACCTTTGCTCTCTTACTTTACTTATGAAGCAGCATCCCAACTCACTTCATACACCATCCATTGAATTACCTTCCACCAAATAAGCACCATCCTTACCTCAGCTTGCTTATCTATTCAGCAAGCTTCCTCCAACTACTCATTTCTTTTCCCCAGATACTTGAAATGAACATTCAGACATCAGAGGGGGAACAGAAAAGGGCAAGCCTATCCCTCTTCTCCGCCTACCCCTGCTGATAAATAACCCTATTACCCACCAACGAAAAGAGGGAGGGAGGGTGGGTGGGTAGCAAGTTCACACCAAAATGTGATTGCTTAACCCAACTACACTAGACTAAACCTCTTAAGCCCCTCCCCATCATTATCTCATTTTCTCCCAACCATCCCTGTCTCCACTTAACCCTTTCACCTCCCCAACCCACTTAAATCCCCCTAATATTAACCTAACCCCCCATGAAGATGTCCAGGGTCAACTTAGTCTGTTGCCAAACTTCATTTGTCCCGGTTCCCTTCAATAACACACATCACACCAAATGACATTTGACGACCTTTATTAAATTTCCATAACATAACTTTGATCACCAACTTTATTAATTACAACTATTCATGACATAATTGATTCTAAATACAACATAACATCCTTGTAATGTTAATCAGGGCAGCGTACCTACTCACCTTGCCCCAGTAAGCAGCGTCCATACCTCTACTCACTTACTTTACTTATGAAGCAGCGTCCCATCTCACTTCATACACCATTCATTGTAATGCTAATCAGGGCAGCATACCTACTCACCCTGCCCAACAAGCAGGGTCCATACCTCTGCTCGCTTACTTTACTTATGAAGCAGCATCCCAACTCACTTCATACACCATCCATTGAATTACTTTCCACCAAATAAGCACCATCCTTACCTCAGCTTGCTTAACTATTCAGCAAGCTTCCTCCAGCTACTCATTTCTTTTCCCCAGATCCTTGAAATGAACATCCAGACATCAGAGGGGGAACAGAAGAGGGCAAGCCTATCAATCTTCTCCGCCAACCAAACTGACCAGGCTGTTCCACCTCCCTTCTACCCAGAATTGTTCAATCCACTTCCCATAAAGGGAAGGATCAAGCCAAACATCATTTGGTGTACCCGTCATTGGTAAAGCACCTTAGAATCCCATCATAAACCCCTTTGCCATGCCATCACTGAAACCCACCCTAATGAAACTAAATAAAATAGGATTACCATGACCCTGTTGTAACACCGGAACATTCACACCAAGAGAACACATACCCTTTAAGCCCACTGCCTTCAAAGCTGAAATCATGGCTCAACCTGAATGTATTGACAGCCTATAACCACAACAAAACCACAAACTATAACCTCTTGAACTCAAGACAGCACCCAGTCAAATAACTAGTAGCAAGTCACACACCCAAGACCCTGCTAACCGTAGCATATCACCTTAACCCCCCACTGCCCAGTTCTATATGTGCAACAACTCCATTACCGTAGGGAATAGTCTAACTCCAAAACGTCAATGTCCTAACCATAGATGGCAGAAATCCAGCACCCCTTGACTTAGTTTCTGAAAACTCACCTATGCTCAGCAATAAAATACTCTATGTGCCAAGCCATAAACACCCCCAATTCACTCCTTACCAAACCATTCTTAACCCCTGTTTGTCCCTAGCCTTTCCCCTAAAAATATCTTTCCTTATGTTACCTATACCACTAGTGTCCTACAGCTGCCTTATCCTGAAACCAGGCTTCCTTATACATTCTAACTTCCCTGTAACAATGCCCCCAGTTTCTAAAACTACCCCAACACAGCCACCTACCTACCATGCTTCCTAAAACCTTATCTACAAAAATTCACCCAAACCCAAATGAAATTATCCTTGTGCTATTCTGTAAAACCTTAACCTGGTATGTAACATTAACACTACCTACTCGAGAGACAAATTTGTCACCCCAGATGCCAGCCATTAGGAACAAACTCCAGCATCATGTCAAACACCTCCTTGGCCCTTCCCCCACATATGGGTCAAACAACTGGATGAGTGAATATGACCACCTGAGGTTCCAAGAAAGCAAGGATTGAACTTCACTGGTTTGCAGGAGCCATAGCCTAATAAGTTTCTGTGCTCCTATGAACATTGTGACCCTACACATCCCGTGAGATCCCCACACTCCCCATAAACCATCCCCAACAGTTTTCCCCTTTGGCCCCCTTAGCTAACTCTTCCTTACTTGCCCCCTATACCAATGCAATAATCAGCTCCCACTAATTAAACACAGAACTCAAACATGCCTTACTAAGATGATTACTCAGATGCTCCTTGTGCCCCATTCAAGTGGCAAGAATGTCCATCCTATCAAAAACCATCACCTTTAAATCCCCTTTTCAAGCCGCCGCAAGATGCCTTCTGCACTCCAGCAATCTGCAAAGAAAGAAACAATGATAAATTCTATGTGCACACATACCATGATTACTTAACATGGATGCACTGACCAGGACCCCTGCCACCCCATCATACCCTTACCTATGGCCAATGGCCATGCTCCCTTTTACTATTGAGCACAAATGCCCAAAAGCAGGAACAACTTTCAATGGTAATCTAACATACTAATGATTAATAGAACAAATTGTACAACCCATTAACCCTGACCTATAAACTCAAAATGCCTGTCCTTCTCTGACTAGCAGTGTAAAATCCTCTACCAAAACTCAACAACTTTGAAATCCACATACTTCCATCAGTAACTGTTGCCCACTTGTGTTCCCCTTGTGTAACCTCCTCACTCGCCACTGCTTGCATCATCCGCGCATTCACTGTATCGCCTCATCTGGTACTTGGCACACCACCATCTACAAAGAAAAGGACAAAATTAACCCTCTAATAGTAACGAGCAGGCTCCACCTCATATCCACCTATTCCAAATTACAGCCACAGTGTTCCAAGACCCCATCTGCAAGAAAGAAAAGACATGTAAGACATCCAAAATACATCACACATTCCAAGGCATCTTCAAGGACAACTTATCCTGCCAACCCAGGAAGAAATGTACCACCGCCACTCCCATCTATGACAAAGCAACCATAACTGAAGCTATGCATCCAATGGCCCTATTAAATACCCCAGGTAAATTTAACTACCAGTCAAGTATGTTAAAACTAAACTCCACACATGAAAGGACCTATCAATATCCACAACCCGGGTAACCTTGCGATTCCAGACAACATCAGTTTGAGCCCTGTATAAGCCAAGCTAACTTATATTTCAAAGCCCTCTGCCTTTCTCTTAACCTTCCATCCCCAAATAAGGCAAACTAACCAACATAATATGGAAGCAGAAGTAGGAAAAAGTTCCAATATTTTACATACAGGAAACACTGGTTCCTGCCTTTATGTTGTGTATTTTCTACAACAAAGAGCTAACAAAACAGCAGCTGTACTTCTAAATCAGGATAGTATGGTGTCCAGCACACAACAAATGACAGCTCTACACAAACAGAAAGCAAAACTTTTTTATGTTTGTGATGCTCTAGTTTCATGTTAAACATTCATGGCCTCCACATTTGTCATAAATACAGACTAGGATTTTTGCTATAATCTGTGAATGACTACTGCTGTTTAATTTAAATATGCAGTTACTGCAAAATGAATGCAAGTGGAAACCTTTACAAGCAAAATAAATGTTATACTGCATTTCTGTTCATTGATACATGCCCATCCATCATCATTACTTCCCAACCTCTCCCCTTCAACAGTTAATGTTACCTGCACATGCACAAGACCAACTGCTACCCGAGGGTGCCTCACAGCCCGTGAAAATAACCTATACCAAGACATATCACTCAGACACTGCAAAGACTCAACAGAAGCACAAGGACTAGGCACCATACATCCCTGCGGCCATCTGCACTCTCAACTCCCAAAAATCTCCTACATCCCTGTCAAAGGAAAAATATACTTTAAAAAGGATCAATACACGGTAGGTTCAGGTCAAGGCACTTTAATCGTGCAGCAAGGAGACAAAAACATGCGAATACAGAGTTTGTCTAACTAGAATCAGGAAATGCAGGCATTTTTATACATTTTCTAATAAGACATTGCCTACCAAGCTGACGTAGTAAATCACAAGTTTTAACATCATTATTTTGTAGTGCTTGTTTATATGATTTTCTGTTTGTACTATCAGTTTTTGTGAGAAACTTCCTAAGAAAAACAACGTGGCCTTGGCTACCACCGGTTAGATATATGCAATGTTACCTTTCAAGGTACTATGGCTTATTTGAGCACAAAGCAAGTATAGATTGCAGTTCATTTCTTCAACAGTCCTTTGTCTATGTTATCTCTTCCTCCTGCAGCTGTGCATGTTCTCATACTTCGAACAGAGCTAATTGTTCAAAATCATTACATTACAGAATATAGCATTGTTCATTCTTTGCTTCCTGACCTAGCAGATAATCACCTGCTTCTCAAGTACATTTCCAAAAGGCATAAACATGAATATTGCTGTGCTAGCAATTACTAGGTCAGAGGGCATCTTGCAAGTTTCAGAAAGCACACTGCAGTTTCAAAAGCGTCTTTTAGTCTCATATGAAACTCAGCTGTATATAAAATAGTGCATATAAAATAGAATGAAAAACGTGTTAACTTATTTAGTTTCTAATTAGCATTAAGCACACACATTAATACATATTTTTCTGACATTTCCCCACTGTTAATACTTTTTAATTCTATTTTCAAAAGAATAAACAGTTTGCTTCTTCTCTTAACCTCTTCCATTCAGGATTTGCAGTTAAGAGAGTCATTTAGTTTAAACTTATGAAAGTGTTTCACATTTCAACAATTCTTCAATTTCAGTACTTTGATACAAAGTCTCAGAAACTGATATATCTATAAATTCTTTGATTAACTTTTTCATGCAGGGAATACCACAACAAATGCATGCTCCTAATGGGAGTAATCCCACACAAATTGCAATCAGGATTTTCATTAGGATGGAACCCCACCCTCCAAACAAATTCTGGAAAAAAGTCCATCAGAGGGTTTGGGCCTGGTTTGGTCATGGTCAACACTTGCTGGATCACCTCAAGCTGGTCGTTTATTTTGTGCTGGTTGTCAGGAATGTATGAACAGCATTCTTCTTTGATTAAAGTGCACGTACCACCTCTCGCTGCTAGGGTGAAGTCAAGAGCCATGCGGTTCTGAAGCACCACAGTTCTCATAGCATTCAGTTCATCAGTCACTAATTCGAGAGCAGAAAAAGTTGCATTGCTCATAACTTCGAGAAGTTTAGACAGTTTTCTCAGCTCCCAAATCAATTTCACTGCGCCATATGCAGGGACTATGCCTGCCCATGATATAATGGTGTCACTCAAGTCCATGTGTGTCAGTTTATCTTTGTTTTTTATGGAGTTATGGTTTCTCCATCCTGCTTCGATTCATCCTACTGGATTCTCTGGTCTCTTAATCGGACTTCTAGGTTTGCTGCTGACCTCTCTGACATTTCAAATTTTTCCCTGAGGCAAAGCTGCAGTGTGTCATATGGCCGGAATCAGGCAACCCAAAAAACAACTGCCAGACCAATTCTCAGGTAGCCATTTATATGCTTTTTCCCCACAAACAAAATAATAATTCTCTACTTTAGTATTGATATAAGCTTGCCCTGCATGAAACATTTTCTTATCAATAATAGAAAGCTGTTTTAAAAGAACAGAATTATGTTGTATCTCATCAACACTCTTATGCATCTTAGCAAAATATGCATCATAGTTTGTATCACAAATAGTTTTAGTCTTACTAGGTTTAATATAACATTTATAAGAAACAGTCACATTGCAATTGCTCCATCCCACCTGAATAGTGTCATTCTTGTAAAAACATACAATCCCTTTTTGTGTAACAGGTAGGTACAATGCTATTTTGTCTTGTGATTTCACAGGTGTAGTATCAAAAATCAAGTTTTCCCAGGTCTCATTGACCCCTAGGGGGACAGCAGTCATTAATAATCCCCCATATGCTGTCGGTATAGCTGTGCAAATCCAGCAGTTCGAAACATTGAAAGTCTCAGCATACACATATTTAATTGCTTGGTAAGTGTTAAAGTTTGGATGCCAGTCTATGAGTAATGCAGTTCAACTTTTGTGGCTGGGAAAAGGAAAGGCAACAACAAAAAGATCAATGTTATCAGTATGGCTATCAGAATAATCATGCAAGTTTTCTGAGGTTGTTCTGCATCTCTGTTTACTCTATACCTGGTCATTTTTTTCTCGTTGTACAACAGTAACAAGGTTTTTGTCCAGTTCAGAGTTCTTAACCAGTTTACAATGTGTCAAATGAATCCAGGACGCTCGCTCTATGATCTTGACTGCAGTGGGTGTCGACAGTAGTACCTGGTACGGCCCTTCCCACTTCGGAGAACTCCAGTTCATTTTCTTCACGACCTTCACCCAGACCCATGCGCCTGGGGCTACTGCTGCTTCCGATGGTCTGGTTTGCTCTTTATCTGAAACAGAATTTAACTGCAAAAGTTTGTTATTCAAAAATCGCCTCATATACCATGCAAGTGAACTGTCAGCCTCCTGCTCTGCAGGCATGAGAGGTTTCCATTGAGGTGTATAATATGCCCTCCCAAACAAAACTTCAAAAGCAGTTAACCATTTTGCATTTGGAACAGTTCTCATGCTCAACAGTGCCAGAGGTAAACAGTGCACCCAGTTCTTTTGTGTCTCACTAATCAATTTCCTAAGCTTATTTTTCAAAACCCCATTATGCCTCTCTACTAATCCTGCAGATTGGGGGTGGTATGCACAATGATTTTTCAGAGAAATCCCGAAATAATGGTTGAGTTATTGTATAGTTTGATTTACAAAGTGTGTGCCATTGTAACTATAAATCTTTTCCGGTATGCCAAATCAAGGAATAATTTCTTTAACGAGGACTTTTTCAACAGTAGCTGCATCTGGATTTTTAGTTGGAAAAGCTTCCACCCATTTGGAAAACATATCTATAATGACAAGGCAGTACTTTTTATTTTTGCATTTGTTCAGCTCTATAAAATCCATACAAATAGTATGGAATGGATACGGTGGTGTAGGGAAACTCCCTTGCTTAGGTTTCAATGCCCCTTGTGCATGATGCTTGTTACAAACATGGCATGCTGCACAAAAATTTTTTGTGTAGTTTGTAAATCCATACATTGTAAACACCTGATTCACTAACTGTACCATCCCCCCTGTTGAGACATGGCACTGCCCATGGCGCAACAAAGCTGCATATCTAAACAAATTAGATGGCAAAATCGGTTTCTTCTCTTTGGAGATGTACAGTCCCTTCTTAAGGATTGCTCCTCGTTTTATCCACTTTTGTTTTTCTACATTTGTAGTAAGTGTCTGCATTGTTTTTAACATTTCTAAGTCTAAAATCTCAGATGGTTGTAATTCCTCACTCAAAGAAATACTTCTGAAGCTAAAGCTGAAGCTGCTTGTTTTGCAGCTATATCAGCCCTCACATTATCTTTTGAAATTCTATCCTGTTGCTTGGTATGAGCTACACATTTGCAAATAGCTACTTTCTGAGGTAACTGAATAGAGTCTAACAAGTCTAAAATAAATTGTGCATGGTTAATTGGTTTACCAGTAGATGTTATCATTCCTCTATTTTTCCACTGCTGCGCAAAAACATGTACAGTAGAAAAAGCATACTGACTGTCAGAAAAATGTTCACTCTCTTACCTTTTGCCAAGGTACATGCCCTTGTCAAAGCAATCAATTCTGCTGCTTGTGCAGATAAGTTGTGTGGTAAAGACTTTGCTTCTAAAATCTCAGTATCAGAAACTACTGCATACCCCACTAGATTCTGTCCTGTAGGACCCCTCCTGCACGAGCCATCCACATAGTATGTCACCTCGGCATCATCCAAGGGAACATCTGTGAGATCTTTTCTAGGTAGTGTCTTTTGCTCAATCTCCTGCAGGCAGCAGTGTGGTTTGCCATCTGCAAGGGTTGGGAGCAAGGTTGATGGATTCAAAGTTGTGCATCGTTCAATTCTCATATGAGGTTGGCTCAATAGTATAGTCATACAGGAAAGATGTCTAGCAGGAGAAAGATAGCTACTTTTTCTTGCAGTAAAATAATCGCGACTGCACGAGGCACTCTCAATGTGAGAGGGTGGAACAATACTACTGAGGCTGAAGCCTGCACTGCCATTGCAGCTGCGACTACTGCTTGTACACAGTAGGACAGGGATTGCGCCACTGGGTCTAGCTGTGATGAATAGTAAGTTATGGGGCGGTGTTTGTCCCCATGCTGTTGTGTTAACACTGATGTCATATAACCTTGCTTACAATCTACAGTTTGGAAAAATCGTTTATGATAGTTTGGTAATCCTAAAACTAATAAAAAAGCTATCAGTTGTTTCAATTTGCAGAAAGCTGATTCTGCTTCTGGTGTCCACTGTAATAAGTCTTGTGCTGCCATCAGCTTTTTGAATATCAAGTTGGTCGGCAGAGCAGATTCCAAAGCATAGTTTGGAATCCAACTCCAACAAAAGTTAGTAGTACCCAGGAAGGACATCATTTCCTTCTTGGTAGTTGGTTTAGGTGCTTGTAATATTGCTGTTTTTCTGTCTTCATCTAATATTCTGCCTTCTTTGGATATTACATATCCCAGGTATTTAACCTGTTTTTTTCCAAAGTTGCAGTTTATTTTTGTTTACCTTGTGTCCTTGAGTGGCTAAAAATTGTAGTAATGCTATGGTATCCTCTCTGCTGCTGGGTGGGGGCTGCCAGCAGAATGTCATCTACATAAAGTAAAATCTGACTGCCTTTCAGTGGGATAAATCCCGCCAGGTTACTTGCCATTTCTTGTGCGAATATTGTTGGACTTTCACAATATCCCTGTGGTAGTCTCGTATATGTATACCGTTTCCCCTGAAATGTAAATGCAAACCAATGTTGGCTGTCAGGGTGTATCAGTATTGAGAAAAATGCATTGCTAATATCTACCACAGAAAAATACTTTTGTTGAGGTTTCAAATCATTCAATAAAGTGTGTGTATCTGGCACCGTAGGTGCCCTGGGTATAACTGCATCATTTACAGCTTGTAAATCTTGGACCATACGCCATTCTCTGTTTGCTTTCCTAACAGGAAATAAGGGTGTATTACATGGTGAATCAGGAGATTCTATCAAGACTCCTTCCTTAAGTAAGGCTGCTATTATAGGTTTGATTCCTATTTCTGCATCCTTTCTCAAGGGATACTGTCTCTTTTGAGGTCTAAATGCTGATTTTGGCGTGATAGTAACTGGTCCTGCTGTACGAATAAGTCCTACATCTGATTTTCCTGTTGACCAGAGAGTCTCTGGTATGTCTCGTAAGGCTTTTTCCACTTCCTCTAGTAAGAGTGCTACTCAGCTATCCTCATTTGCCTGTGAGTGTACAGCTGGGTGTGTCTGCGTTATCTAATTTAATTTCTGCTTTTGTACTCCCTGTTCGGAAAGTTCTAACTCTGTCTGCTTTTCCCACCTTGTGACTTTTTCTCCTAGGTCTGCCCACTTCAAATTTCTATCTTTAGTTAAACTCACATGTGGTAATCGATTAGATTAGTAAAGTGCTAGGAATTCCTGGGGCAATGAACAGCTTACTACACTGTTTCCTTCTGTGTCCCAGTACAAATTTTGTAATACTAATCTGTTAGCATGGTTTCTAAACAGTTCTTGCTCATATTCTTTATCAGGTCCTGGTCTGTTACAGTAATATAGAGTGCAATGCAACAAATGCTGTTTATCAGTGTCAAGGGAGGGGGATTTACTGATGGCTACGTTCATCAGTTCTTTGGTTACCGCCCCTGGACCAGTCGTAACTAAGTCCTGGCTGTACTAATAAAATGTTTCACCCTCCGGTTGCACTACAAAAGTATCCATTTGTCACTGTGCTTCCATACCCTGCATAGTTGGAACTACGGCTGTGCCAAATATCTGTATTAGGTCTCTGCCCAAGAGATTCACTGGGCATTTTGCAGAAACAACAATTTTGCTTTTCTGGGTCATCCCTGAAACTGGGTCAGTTATTTCTATGTTGTGGGAGAGTAGCTCCCGATACAGCTGTCCATTAGCTGCTTTTACTAATATGTAGTCAACTGATTCTGAATTCTCTGGTAGTTTGGAAGGATGTATCAGGGTCCATGAAGCCCCTGAGTCACACATGAATTTAACTTCCCTCCCCTCTACCAGAAGTATAACTTCCAGTTTTGTGTCTGCTAAGTAGAGCTCTAGGCTCAATAATGCTAAGTCCAAAATTTCATTTTCTTCATTATCTGTAATTTCATGCACATCCTCTACCTCTTCTATCACATCCTCTACCCCTTCTATCACATTTGCACTTGAGTGATTCTTGACTACCATATAGTCAGTCCTCACCCTCCTTGTCTTCTGTGGTTACCTTTTTATTTTGCCTGCAATCCCTTGCTAAATGTCCCTTTTTCCTGCATTTAAAACATTTACCCCTTTTCTTTCTCTCTTCAAAGTCCTCTGATCGTTTATCAGATTGTTTGTTTCCCTGGGTATTTTTCTTACCCTTCTTCCCAGTTTGTACTACAAAGACTTCTGATCCATCTTCTACTGCAAATACTTGAGCTTTCTTTTTGCTATTAAAATGCCTTTCGGCATGTCTTGCATATTCAAGTAATGACTGTAATCTACTTGTACGATGATCTACCATGTGCTTTGTAATAAAGCTGCTAATGGGTGCAATATTGCCTTTTAAAAATGCATTCTTTAACTGCATTCCACAATGGTTATTAAAACATTCTAATAATCTGGCATAATATCTATCAACAGTTTCACCTTCTTGTTGTATGCATTGATTAATGCAAGTCCAATCAGCCCTAGGCTTCCATTTCTCAGAGATTCGGTCTGTCAGACCTTTCACTCTGTTGTCCAGTTCTGCATTACTATGTGGGAGTGGTCTAAGCTCTGCGTCACGGGGATTCCAGTTGCCACTGATCATGTGCCAATCTGGACCTACGATTTGTCTAACTACTTTCTCTACTTCCTCTCCATTCAAATGGTAACTTAACCTCATGCCCTGTAAGTCTTCTAAGAATTTTCTAAAATTAACTTTTGGATGGGGAATTCCCTCTGTGGCTTTCCGGATGTCTTCCGGTGTCCAGGTCTATATACTAGAAGAGTTGGGTCTTGTCCTGCCTGTGGATTTGGTACTTCTATGAGTGGACATATCTCTTCTTCACTCATAGCTTGTGAATTTTTATTCATTTCATATAATTCAATATCCCCTCTTAAGTTGCGTGCTCGAGACCTGGTCTCGATAGGATCTCTGGCAAACAGTTTTGGTTTTGCAGGAACAGCTGGGTATACCGGAGGTGGATCAGCTTGTCCACTCGCTTCATATTCTCGTAAGGGAAGTGGAGGGGGTGGAGGGGCTGTTGCTATTACCAAGTTATTGTCTTCTTTATCTAAGAACATTGCTTTTGAGTTTTTAATCTTTTGTTCCTGCGGTTTACTTCCTCAAGCCACCTGTGTGCCTGAGGGACTCCTAATTGTCATTGCTTTTTAGTTGACCTTTTTCGTCTGTTTTAAGTTGCCTAACAAGTTTAATAAGTGAAGGTTTATCTAGATTACCATCAAATTTGTATTTATTAACCCATTTTGTATAATACCTAACATTATCGGCACGCTGTAATTGCATATATTTCGCGTCTTCCGTTAAGGGCGGGTCTCGGGAACTTTTTGTGCACTGATTTCCCATGTTGCCTTAGCTAAGTTAAAAATTGTTACGTAACCTTTTTTATCACGCGGTACCACGATTTACACCTTTTCACAGTTTATCTAGAATAACTGCCTACCTATTCTGTTTCCCTGATCTATAACAAGACAGCAATCTTTTTTGTCCCTGATCTGCACATGCAAATCTCCCTGACAAAACAATAATACTGTAACAAGTCCCTGATCTAAAACAGAAAAAAGATAAATTCCTTCTTACCTGACCCTCCGTGTGTTGATCCCACCGGAACGTTGACTCGTCCTCCAATCCCAGATCAGAAACAGTGGCTGGCCTCTTTTGAACGACAATTCAGTCGGAGGTCTTTCAAAGCAGAAGAGCTGATGTGGCCACTTCTCCGTACAGGTGCATGCCACCGGGCCAAATTCTGACCTGAGCCAGAGTGAGAGATATGTATCCGGCTCAAAGGACCAAACTGTCAAAGGAAAAATATACTTTAAAAATGATCAATACAAGGTAGGTTCAGGTTAAGGCACTTTAATCTTGCAGCAAGGAGACAAAAACGTGCTAATACAGAGTTTGTCTAACTAGAATCAGGAAATGCAGGCATTTTTATACATTTTCTAATAAGACATTGCCTACCAAGCTGACGTAGTAAATCACAAGTTTTAACATCATTATTTCGTAGTGCTTGTTTATATAATTTTCTGCTTGTACTGTCAGTTTTTGTGAGAAACTTCCTAAGAAAAACAACGTGGCCTTGGCTACCACCGGTTAGATATATGCAATGTTACCATTCAAGGTACTATGGCTAATTTGAGCACAAAGCAAGTATAGATTGCAGTTCATTTCTCCAACAGTCCTTTGTCTGTGTTATCTCTTCCTCCTGCAGCTGTGCGTGTTCTCATACTTCGAACAGAGCTAATTGTTCAAAATCATTACATTACAGAATATAGCATTGTTCATTCTTTGCTTCCTGACCTAGCAGATAATCACCTGCTTCTCAAGTACATTTCCAAAAGGCATAAACATGAATATTGCTGTGCTAGCAATTACTAGGTCAGAGGGCATCTTGCAAGTTTCAGAAAGCACACTGCAGTTTCAAAAGCATCTTTTAGTCTCATATGAAACTCAGCTGTATATAAAATAGTGCATATAAAATAGAATGAAACATGTGTTAACTTATTTAGTTTCTAATTAGCATTAAGCACACACATTAATACATATTTTTCTGACAATCCCAATGATTTCACAAATGGAGACAAGCAGCATACACAATGCACTGACAGCACCCAAAATACTCCAAAAGGAACATCTCTGACAACTGCCCAGCCTTTTTCCTATAAGCCTAGAAAAGGAGCAAACAAATGCAACTTTTTTTTTTTTGCGGCCCACCATGGATCAACTGCATCTCAGTGGGAAAACTGAACAAAAATAAATTTTTTTAATATAAAATATTGCTCTTTGAAACTCAAAAGGTAGATAAACAATAAGCCTTGCCCAAACTGAATCCCTCAAAGGGTACGAATCCAAAACTGAAATGCCTTTCACACTCTTAAGGGACCAAACATGTGAGCCAACAATAGCAACAGCTGAGAGGCACAATGTTTTTACTAGGCCATTCCACCCCATGCATGCACGGCCAGCAACAATCACTCACTAGAGCCTCATGCCATGAAAACCCCCCACAATGACACACAGTGCTCAGATGAATGCTGGAAGGACATCAGCCCCCGCGCCACAGGAAAGCATCAATCAGGACACAGACTGCACCCAAGTTGTCAAAGTTCTATTCCCAGCTAAAATATCAAATGTCTCAAGCAATCTGCTGTGAAAATTCAGAACTGCCCATACCGCTTATTCCCAGCAACCTGATTATCAGCCATTTCACTATTTTGTCACCAAGTGCAATATGGGACTCTTATTGTAAATCTCCTGCAAAAGAAATCCTCAAGAAAACATTACATTTTATACATAAATCCAACACTAATGAATACATCTACCTTCTAGCGCAAGCAAAGTGAGACTAAACGGCCAAAACAAGGCCATTTTTTTTTTTTTTTTTTTTATAACTACGAACCTCCAACGCCACTCTGCGCATGAGTGGCAGCAACTTCATCTCCAAGAAACCTACAGCCTGTGAAATGGCTGGCGTGGCTCACTCTGGCCCCCCAAACTACCCCCGACACCAGCTGAAATTAGGCAAGACCCACTAAACCACCAACTGCAGATGAAAAGGAAGGGGACAATCCCTGTAAAGGACCACACAACCTTTTTTTTTTTTTTACATCCTCTAATTAGCTTCCCCACTGCCAGTGTAGCAAGGGACATGAAAGCTGCCGATCTGGTTGGAGGTGGTGGCTGACCAGCAAACCCCTGCAGCAGGATGGTGACAGGTGTGCTAGGTATGTTGGAGTGTCTAACAGCATCTGAGACAGCAGCCTTGATCCTCCCTGGAGGAATGGTCATCCGATATGAGGGAATAAGAGCAAGGCCCGAGTCATCGAAGAACTGGGACTTTGTTGATTCCATTCAGGGAATCTGGACCTAAATCACCTCCTTGTACACCACAACATTGAGGGTAACATAACCTCTAAAACTGCAATCCAGCAGCCTGCAAGTTCAGAAAACTCAAATCTCAGAGCCATTAACCCGACTCTTTGTGGCAGCCCTTTTTTTTTTTGGCCATCAACTCAGGCCAGCACTGTGCCCAAGCACAGAAATGCTTCCCCCCTGCTGATGTATAATGGATTCCTCATCCTTATGACTAAAATGAGAAGTTACAATGCTAACACCAATGGCTTAAGAACAATCACCCCCATTGCACTCACACTCATAGCCACATTCAGAATAGACCAGCGACCCTACACCTTCTGCCACACTATCTAAAACACAACACCACCAGTAAAATAAAATCTGAAACAAATGATGGCCACTACCTGGGGCTCCCCAATTACTGCACCAACCCAATCAGGAATAGGAACTTAACACCCATAGCTCATACATCCAAATCCCACTAACCATGATACTTGATTCAAAGGTTTAGTTTTGCCCCTTCCATGTCCATCTAAACCCACCATTGCCTCAAACAGCAACCAAAGCCTCTCAACAAACCAAAAAAAACTCACCAATTTCGGACTACAGTAGTCCATGGCCTACCTGCCCCACAATACCACAGGTCGTCATGGACATGAAACTTGCAGTAGCAAGTTCACACCAAAATGTGATTGTTTAACCCAACTACACTAGACTAAACCTCTTAAGCCCCTCCCCATCATTATCTCATTTCCTCCCAACAATCCCTGTCTCCACTTAACCCTTTCACCTCCCCAACCCACTTAAATCCCCCTAATATTAACCTAAGCCCCCCCATGAAGATGTCCCGGGACAACTTAGTTTGTTGCCAAACATCATTTATTAATGAAACAGTGATGCCCTCAATTCCTTCAAAGCAAACCTTAGGGTTTGGATGAACGCCTGTAAATTGATCTCAGGTCTGACTTATTTCACATTCCTCGAAGTAGGAGGTATAGAGTGAATGCCTTTCTGTGGAGTCTCCAAACCAGACTGAGGAAGAACTTCCCAGACTCTTGAGACTTCAGCTTCTCATTCAGTATCATCTGCTCCTGTGTTACATTTTGAACTATCTGACTGCATGTTCTTCTTGTTTGCACTTCTTCCTGTTCATACCTAATATATCCTTACTCCCTTTCCTCATTCATTTCCTTCAATCGATTTCTCTTCCCTGACTCTCTTTATAAATATGTTACAACCCTGTTTTTCCTCACTTCATATTGTAATTCCTGTTTCTTTTATACTAACTTAGCTTTAATTTCTCTGTCGACTGGCTTAACTTTCTCTAAATATTAAATCATTGTCATATAAATTGCATTTGTTCTTAACCAATGTTTTTATATTATGTCTAATTTGGTATAATTATTTCAACTGTAGATGTTTCTGTATTAGTTTTAACGATTGTAAAAGTTATTGCACTTAAAATGCTTTTGCAATACTTCCTCCTGGGCTTTCACTGGAAATGGGCAACTACCTAGTCAGACTTTCCTAGTAATCAAATGTCAATAAATAAACAAATGTCTGGGGGCTTCATAAGCAGCAGAGAAGATGAAAACAGTAGCAGAATAAGAAGTAGGAAAAAATGTGTTAGCAGCATCAGCCTTCTATGCCGAATAAAAACCTGTAAATTCCCAGCTCTGTGTGTTAAATTACTTCTTTTTTCAAACTAGAAATGTCTTTATTAAATTATCACTTATGACATAGGGAAAAATACATTTATATAAATGAAAACAAACCATGTTGACAAATGTTTAGTTGCAAACCTGATATATCGTTTATGATCTATCCAATCATTGTCATTTAAATATCGCATAGCTCGTTCAAATCATGCCTTCTTTTAAACCTCATTCCTCCTCCAGAATGTTATTCTGCATGTATTGTTCACAGAAGTCCCATTTTTCTATGTAATTTACTCCTATCCTTTTCTAAAGATCCCATGTCCAGTTGTTTCATCTCTGTTACTATATTCACTACATCTAGTACTGTTAGTTTAAACTTCGATTTCCATTTTCTAGTAATTGCTTTTTTGGCAGCCACCATAATTAAACTCAGCAAGGTCTTACTATGTCTAGGCAATTACAATTCTGTATCATACCTCAAAAAAATCATTTCCTTAGTTATACCAGTTTGCTCGCCCTGTATTTCTGATAGAGTAGTCTGCAGGGAACTTTTAGTCTGTCATCTCTATCTGTTAATTTACTTTTGATAAATACAGTATAATGCTCACAATTATCACAATTTTCTGTATTGTGGTTTTCATGTAAAGACGTCAGACATTAAGGTGATAAGGTAATAGTCTACTGTGGGCATCTGACATCTACAAGAGCAGTTTCTATGTAAGTGTCATGAGAAAAATCCATACAAATGAGTCTAATTTTGAATAAAATTCCAAACAGCAACAAACTGTTATAAGAGTCTAATAAACAACATGGTTTTGGAATAGTTGTGAGATTTTGGCCAGGAGAAAACTGAGTTACTGTGAAATCTAGCTGGAAAATCGATTTTAATCAGCTGCAGAAAAAAATCTGACAACGGGATTCAGCAATTCAATAGCTTATTCTTGCACGGAAGGGACCGTTCCCGTGCAGCACAGCAGTGCACCATACATATGTATGAAGGTGCACTGCCGTGCTCTAAAACGGACATGGTTCTGTGTGCGAGTGCAGGGGGTGTGTCTGAGAGCAGTGCTGTCACAATACACATGCCCTCTGCACTCGAGAATCACCGTTCGGTAATTCAAAATGAATGAAAGTCTCCATGGGCACATTAATGTCTGTGGAGAAAATAAGATACAGCCATACCTCTCAACTTTACAGATCTTCACAGAATGTCCAGATTACTGCTTCATATCTTTGTTGTGTTCCCCTAAAATCTGCACCTGTCTGGCAAATAGCTGTGAATTGCAGTCATTAAATAATGACAAATATATGAGTTTAAGACTACATCCTCAGAAAATACATGCTAATCCAAAGCCTGTCATTCTGTCAATGCTCTAAATTTCAAACAGCAATATTTAAAATATATTCCTTATTTTTTTTCCTATGTGCAATAAAGTTTAAGCATAGCTGTGCGGGTTTGCCCATAATGCAGCTATGCAGAGCAGAGTTTAAACATCAAAAGAAGCGAAATAGAAATATAGACAATATTAATAGCAAAATTGGAGTAACATAGTGGTTAGAGTATTTGCCTAGCATGCAGTCAGGTGTGGGTCAAGTCCCACAGCAGTCCAAATATTTTCATATGTGAAACACAACTAAAATGTATTTTTCATAACTAGGTAGTGGATATTATTATGTATATGCTAACCAGGATAGTGAAGCAGCCCTAAACATGAGGTGTCAATGAAATTTAAAGTTTAAGCAAGATTTAGCATAGCTAAGTAAATTTATGCACTGGTAAGCAGGTTTAAGCATCTACCCCTTTAAACAAAAGTTATCTTAGCTAAGCAGGTTTGCCTGGTGCTTAGCTTAGCTCAACAGTTTCAAAACTGTCCAATCATGATAAAGGGTGGGAAATAAGCCTATTTAAACCATGCAGGTGGGAATATAGCTCATAACCAGTTGTAGCTCCCCACTGTAGGCATTATCACAGGTGTCGGTGAAGGTGTGCATTTTTGGGCACAGTGCTGGGGCATTCAGGAGTCCCGGGTCATGGTTGGACTCCTCATTAAAGACCATGAAGGGCGACTGCTGCAGGACCAGTACCAGGGCTCCCAATACAAAGCGGAGGCCTGGGACCAACTTGCCCGAGATCTCACTACTGGCATCCCTCGGACTGGTGAGCAGGTCTGACACCACTTTGCTGACTTGAAGCAGAGGAAGAAGGACCTTTTGGATCAGTGGGTCTAAGATGCCAGGGCAGAGAATGCTCCAGCCATGTGTAAGTAATAGTAAAAATAAGTGTTCT
>NC_056746.1:669075991-669085991 GCF_019279795.1 Protopterus annectens
CTCACTAGAGTGCATGGCATGCAGTGACTTGGATTTCTTTAGGTGGAGCATGTCCATCAATTCTGAGTTGGACATGGCATTGTAAGTCGGGCAGAGATCGCCTCTGAGTAAGCGATATGCCACTGAGTACAGCTGGAGTTTTTTCAGTCGGGCTGCATAGGACATATATTTGAGGTCATTAATCCTGTTGCTGAGGTGCTTTTGTGGTCTTTCCAGCTGTTAGAAGTGTCTTGTGAGGTACGTCCCAAATGGGGTATTGTACTTTATGATGGGTCTGATGAGTGACGAGTAGAGGGGCACTATAACCTCTTTATTTCTAGATGCGAACCCCTTAGTAATTAGATGGGCCACATAGAAGGATTTTCTAACTACTTTGGCAATATGATTGTCAAAGGAGAGATTACTGTTTACCTGGATCCCCAAATCTCTTATTACCTCTTCTGATTTAAGGGGGCTGCCGCCTATGTGATAATTTATGGGTGTTTTTTTATCGCAAATGGGATGACTATGCATTTTGTGGCATTTAGCTTGAGGCCATGACTTTGACACCAGGTGTCCATCTCAGTAAGGCCTTTTTGAAGGATGCCCATGTCAGCCAAAAAGTCAATTATGGCTCCCAGTTTGCAGTCATTGGTGAACTTGGTTAGTCATAGTCTTCCTTTGTTTGCCTGTACTTCTGAAAAATATATGCCGAACAGTAAAGGTCCCAGAACCGAGCCTTGTGGGACACCACTTGTGACTGGTTTAGAGTTGACCTGGAGCCCGCTATTCTTACCGTGTGAGTTCTGCCTGTAAGCCAGTTGGCAACCCATCTTGTGATGTATGGGTTTATGTTCAGGCTGGTGAGTTTTTGTATAATACCTTAATGAGGAATGGTGTTGAACACCTTGGCGAGATCAAGGTAGACTGTGCGAACCACCTTTCCCTCATCTATGGCCTTGGTGACTGTCTCAAAGAAGCCAACCAGGTTTTGTAGGCATGATCTGCCCTTAAAAAAGCTGAACTGGGTCAGGTCAAGTGTTTGGAGGTTCCCAATGTCTTTGTTAATGAGTTCCATGATGATGCGCTCCATAGCCTTGCAGACCAGGCTAGTCAGACTTATGGAGTGATAGTTACCAGGGTCAGTTGTAGCTCCTCCTTTGTGGAGCAGAATAACCGTTGCTGTGCACCATTCTATGGGCATGTAGCCTGTGGAGAGGCTGAGGTTGAACAGCATATTTAGGTGGGGGATTAGTTCGTTCTGTAGTTTGTGCAAGATGCAGCCTGGGACACCATCTGGCCCCATTGACACTGTGTTTTGGGCTTTTGAAAGGGCTGTTTTCACCTGTGCTTCTGTGATTTCTGGGACACTACACTTTTCCAGTATTGTTGTGGGCCCTTTTGAAGGTGAGAGGGAAGTGAAGTTTGCACTGAATCTATCTGCCAGGATGTTGGCAATATCAGTAGGTTCAGTATATTTTGTGTTATTTTGCACTAGCTCAGAGTATATCTGCAAGTTGCCACTTAGATTCCTGACATAGCTAAAGAAGGCTTTGTGGTTATCTTTTGAATTCTTGGCTATTTTTCTTTCGAAGTTAGCCTTGGATGATTTTATGAGGGACCTTATTGTTAATTGCCTTTTTGTCAATGCCACGGTCTCCAAACCTTCCAACCTGGGCTGACCCTCTAATATACTTATTCCTGATCCTGTCCACCCTCGTCACACCCAGTGCAAATCTTGACATCTTTAACTCTGCCACATCTAGCTCTAACTCCTGCCTTTTTGTCAATGCCACTGTCTCCAACCTATATAACATAGCTGGTCTCACTGCCCTCTTGTAGACCTTCCCTTTCACTCTTACTGGTACTTGTCTGTCACAAATCACTCCTGACACTTTTCTCCACCCACTCCATCCTGCCTGTACTCTCTTCTTTACCTCTCTTCCACACTCACCATTACTCTGAACTATTGATCCCAAGTATTTAAACTTATCCACCTTCGCCACCTCTACTCCTTGCATCCTCACCATTCCTCTATCTTCCCTCTCATTCACACACATATATTCTGTCTTAGTCCTGCTGACCTTCATTCCTCTTCTCTCTAGAGCATATCTCCATTTCTCCACGGTCTTCTCCACCTGTTCCTTACTCTCAATACAGATCACAATGTCATCTGCAAACATCATAGTCCACGGGGACTCCTGTCTGATCTCTTCTGTCAACCTTTCCATCACCATTGCAAATAAGAAAGGGCTCAGAGCTGATCCTTGATGTAATCCCACCTCCACATTAAATGCATCCATCACTCCCACCGCACACCTCACTGCTGTCACACTACCCTCATACATATCCTGTACCACTCTTACATACTTCTCTGACACTCCCGACTTTCTCATACAATATCACAACTCCTCTCTTTCTCTCTTTCTCTCTCTCTCTCTCTCTCTCTCTATATATATATATATATATATATATATATATGGATCTACTTCATATGGTCGACATTTCAGAATGTCATCATTCATATTGTCGAGACCATAGGATTGGCATTCAAAATGTCGACCATAGAAAAAAAAAAAAAAAACACAAAAAAACTTACCACACCACCCGGAACTTAAATATACCAACTCCGAGATCACAGTACAGTGCAGAAGATGGAAATCTTTCCATTATGCACTGTACGGAGATGCCAGTTCTGCATGGTCGACATTTTGAATGTTGATCATGTGAAGGGAACCCATATATAAATATATATATATATATATATATATATATATATATATATATATATATATATATATGGGTCTACTGTCTAAGTTTGAAAATACACTTCTTTGAACTCGCACAGTAGACCCTGGGTTATGCAAAAGTGCACTTAATCGAAAGTGCACTTTCGCGAAACCCGCTTCAGCGAATGGGCTACATACTGCCGTTTAGTACAGTAGTCATGGACCTTAGGGTTAGGGCACGGGTCATGGTAAGGGGATAGCTAGTAGGGCTATCCCCTTACCATGACCCGTGCCCTAACCCTAAGGTCCGTGACTACCGCACTACAGTGGAGGACATAACACGTTTTCCTACTGTCCTCCACGGTGGTGCGATCTGTTCATAGAAGCTGAGTTCGCGAAAGTGTACTTTCGAATAAGTGCACTTTCGTGTAACTGAGTGGTCTACTGCTCTTTTTTGAATACGTGGTATTCGATGAAAAGCAGTAGACCCATATAGATATATATATATATATATATATTTATATATATATATATATATATATATATATATATATATATATATATATATACATATATATACAGAGAGAGAGAGAGAGATACATCCACATTTATATCCACATATATGCATACATACATATATATAGAAAGGTGAATAAATACATACATATATTTATAAATACATGTATATGTATACATAAATATACAGAAATATATGACAGCTACAAAAACATGCAATCAGAGGGTAATGCTGCTGCACACTAGAATTCTAAATCTAAAAATGCACAAGTATTTCTTAAAATGGGTAACAATGACATCTGTGCTGTAACAGAGACCTGGTTAAAGGCAGCAGGAAGCACCTCTGCAGTACCAGCCTATAATTCATTCCACAACTTTGGCTGCAGAACCCGGACTGAAGCTTCATAGTTGGTGGTATTTTCATATTCATTAAGGATGCACACACCTCCACAGTGGTAAACCAACATTATGCATTACAGATCCTGCAGGCGTAGCTAACATTGGGTAAGACAGTGGTTCAGGTTGTAGCCTACTATAGGTCCCCAAACATGTCCCAAGACTCACACTACATGTCCATAAACACCCTGGAGAATACTGATGTCCAGCCTAACACTCTCATACTGGTTGACTTCAACTACCCCACCATTAACTGGGAAAGCTACCCATGTACCAATGCACATGCCCATCACATTGACAACTGTTGTTCTACACCAATAGTCATCTCCTCCCTTGTTATATCTGAACACAAATTAATCACCTTTGGAAATCTACAGCCCTCCCACCCCCCACCCCCCTGCACAGGTAACCACCATGAAAAGCCTTTCCAAAGCTAAGTATGGCCTCATAAAACAGAGGGGGCTAAGCTCATGGCAGCTATGCAAATGGAGACTAGTTGCATGACAGCTGAATCAAATAACAGTGCACTATGAACATGTACACAAATGCATGGATACTGCCATACCCAATACAACCAGGACCCTCACCTCCAAAAAAAGGAAGCTGACCTGGTGGTCCCCTGCCATAAAGAAACTGTACAACAGAAGGAGGGAACCTATATGAATAAGCTGAAGTCCCAAGACTGGAAATAAACCCTTATCAGCCTCAATTAAAAGTTGAGATCCCTCATCAAATACTACAAAATTAGCTATGAGAACAGATTTGGAGCACATAGTAAAGACAACCACAAGGCCTCATAAAGTTATATAAAGAATCTTCAAGGTAATACCAAGATTTGTTCTGGGCTACTAGACAATGGAAACTAAAAAAAGTGTAGCAAACTGGTGAAAATAAGAAACTAAAAACCAATAAGTTCACCAGCAGGACTAGTAGACACAAAATTTATTTCCAGGTGAAGCGCTTTCATCAAAGTAAAATTGACTTCATCCTGCTGGTGAACATATTGGTTTTTAGACAATGGAAACTCCCAGACTGAGCCAACAAATAATGACAATATACTGGCTGGCATTTTGAGTGCAAACTTTACCCCCCAAAGGACCAATCACAATACCAGTACACTGCCAGGCACCCAGTATTACTTTATCGCAGGTTAAAACACCACTGTCCAAGGCCAAGAATATGGCTTCTATGGGGCCTGACAATATCCCTGGCTGTGTTCTACATGAACTAGAGAATGACATGGCATCTCATCTGTGTACCCTGTTCAAGCACAGCCTCATCTCAGGCTTTGTCCCTACTGAATTGTGCACTGCTACAGTCACCCCTATCCACAAACGAGGTGTGACTACAGACCCTGGGAAATACTGCTCCAACTGCCTGACAAGTCTGTTATGTGAAGCTATGGAATGCATCATCATGCACCTAATAAACAGGGATATGGGAATCTGCAGACTCAGGATCCCACACAGTTTACATTTGTGAAGGGTAGGTCATACCTGCTTATTCAACCTGGTCACCTTCTTGCCGTCAGTCATCTGAACTGTGGATGAAGGCAAGGTGACACATAGGGCCTACCTTGATCTGGCCAAAGCCTTTGACAACATTCCCCACTCACTAAGCTAGGCATCAACCTCTATATCACTAGGTGGGAACAGAGACACAAACACAGGGGTAGATTGGATATACTGCTGTCATACATTGAGACAGTTGCAACATCCTTTATGAGGAATATCACATTGATAATACCAATAGATGTGAGTATTTACTGACTGCATTCGCCAGAGTCCATGACTGATTTACCAAGGACATCAACTGTCTGGGGAACAGACAAAACATAACAGGCAGACATGTCCAGTCTGTGGACAGCATGCCAGTAGAGAGGTATGTCAGAGACATGTCACTGTGAGTCATGATGTCAAACACTAAATGCATGTCCACACAAACCCTGTCAATCTATCAATCCACCATGTGTATAACAGCACTGATGACAGAATCTGTTCACATATCTGGGGATATGTCCCCCATGTTGGTTGGCTGTCTCCACATGTCCTGTCCTGTGACATATTGCCACCTACTGTATGTGAATCTGTAGGCCACCATCTCTGTAATGTCCCTCACACAGGCAAGGAAAAGGGGTAAGGAATGTCCCATATGTCGGAACTAGCAGCAGTGCCCAGGCCCACAGCACAATACAATGTGGTCACCTACATAGTGGTTAGCCGTAGCAATACCTGACATCTGCACATCTGTACAGAGGATTGACAGAAAGTAGATAGCCAACAGATTATGCATTAGGATGAATGTTTTGAAAGATACACGTCTTAAACTGAAAGGTATGCCATTACAACATGACAGCAGTCCTCGATGACATGTCCAAAAAACATAGTAGTCTACAGTTAATATCAACATATCAGATCAATATCCAATAGGAGATACATATAAACATACAGCTCAAACATCAAGAACAAGATAGCCAGTACTCAGAGTCCGGCTTTGCATGCAGGGGTGTATGATTCCAGTACTACAATCTGAAATCTACTCTTATTTGGAAAAGCACTGTTAAAAGTACAAATGTGATGATACAATATGTGTTAAACTATTTTTGTCAACCAGTGCACTGTAGCTGGTGTAACATGCAAGTGTGACTGCATATAACCTGGGATACTACCCATGTATAAAACAAATATAAAGAGAAAAGATTGCAGTACTACCCTTGTATACTCAGGTGTCCCATACAGTATACTCACACCCCTTGCTACTGTAATGACAGCACATAGAAGCATGTTATGTACAGGGAAATAAATACACTTATTAAAGATGTCATTACCATGCTATTTTATCAAACTGGAATGTGATCACCGGTTACCAGGGCTGAGCTATCCTTCGCAGATTTAAGCAATTCTTAAATGTAAATGCTAAGCAGGTTTGCACACTGGTAAGTGAAGTATACACAGTGTAAGCACCAATCCCTTTAACCGTACATTAGTAATTCTTACTGTCGCACAACCCCACGCAAACACACTCAGAGCTGCTTAAACCTGCCTTAACCACTCTGCATCCAACAGTCCATGTTCTGCCTAGCAACAAAATAAACAGCCCTTGCAGGCTAATGCAATTTACCAGTAAGCCACCTCAGCTGTATGGTTTTAGCATGTTTTCTCAAACATACCCTTCTTTACAGCCAGTTTACAATAGGGAAGAGACAATGTACAATTAGGAAGGATTGGTATATATATCTGGATAGAAACATACATAGAAAGAGAGAGATATGAAGGGAGATCCATATATGTTCATAGATTCATAGGTAGGTACAAGGCTATCGGCCCAAGGGCATACGTAAGCCTAGCCAACAAGTTTCCCTGGCTTACGCCACCCAAGAAAGTTATTTTCCTCTGCCACTGTCGAGCAGAGACACAGAAGTGATCCCCAGGGTGTATTTCCTATTTCCCATCCACTCATCAAGATTTTTCTTGAAGAGTGCTAATGAAGAACTTTGCTTGACATAGATGTGTAGCCTGTTCCAGAGTATGGGAAGTCTCTGGGACAGGAATCTATCCCTCCAGCATGTCCTGTTTATTGTGGTGACAAGGTTTAGGTCCCTAGATTGTGTAGCTCGGAGGGATTGGGATTTCGTTAGGTGTAGCATGTCCAACAGTTCTGGGTTTGACATAGCTTTATATGTTAGGCAGAGATCACCTCAGAGTAGGCAATATACTATGGAGTAAAGCTGGAGTTTTTTGAGGCGGTCAGTGCAGGGCATTTGTTTGAGGCCAGTAATCCTCTTTGTGAGGTATTTCTGTGGCCTTTTGAGCTGCTGCAGAAGTCTTGTGAGGTACATTCCAAAAGGGGCATTGTACTCTATAATGGGTCTAATGAGTGAGTAGAGGGGAACAATGACCTCTTTTTTCCTTTATGAGAACCCTTTTATGATGAGGTGTGCCACATAGAAGGACTTCCTGACTACTGTGGCGATGTGACTATCAATGGAGAGACTGTCCACCTGGGTACCAAGGTCTCTTATCACACATTCGGTGTTAAGTAGATTGCTGCCTATGTGGTAGTTCATGGGTACAGAGTTTTTACCAAAGGGAATGACACTGCACATTTTGGCATTGAGTTTGAAGCCATGGCTCTGACACCGGGCATCTATCTCAGCGAGGCCCTTCTGTAGGATGTCCACATCATTTGGGGACTTGACTATGGCTCCTAGTTTGCAGTCATCTGTGAACTTCATTAGCCAGAGGCCTTCTGTGTTAGCCTGTACTTCAGAGAAGTAGATACCAAACAGGAGAGGTCCCAGGACGGAACCCTGTGGTACTCCACTTGTCACTGCTTTGAGGTCAGATTTGGAGTCTGCAACTTTTACAGTGTGGGTTCTGTCAGTGAGCCAGTTGGCAACCCATCTTATGACATAGGGATTAATACCTAGTTTAGTGAGTTTAGCTATAATTCCAGAATGGGGGATGGTGTTGAAAGCCTTGGTGAGGTCAAGATAGGCTGTGTGAACCACCTTACCTTCATCTACAGCTTAGGTGACTGCCTCAAAGAAGTCCATCAGGTTCAGGAGGGATGATCTGACTTTCACAAACCCAAACTGGGTGGAATCCAGAGTTTGGAGGTTACCAATGTCTTTGTTTATGAGTTCCATGGTGATATGTTCCATGACCTTGCAGACCAGGCTCGTCAGGCTAATAGGTTGATAGTACCCGGGATCAGTGGTGGCTCCCCCTTTGTGGAGTGGGATAACTGTTGCTGTGCACCATTCAGTGGGCACAAAGCCTGATGCAAGGCTATTATTGAACATGGTGCTTAAGTGGGGAGCCAGTTCATTCTGAAGTTCGTGTAAAATGCAGCCTGGGATGTTGTCTGGTCCCATGGATGCTGTCTTTTTGGCTTTAGAGAGCACAGATTTTACCTGCGTAGTTGTGATTACAGGGACTCTGCATTCTTCCTGTATAGATATGGGCCCTTTAGGGGGTGGGGGGTAAAGTTAGCACTGAACCTATCTGCCAGGATGTTGGCAATATCAGCTGGTTCTGTAATTTTCATGCCTTTGTGCTGTAACTCAGAGCAGATCTGGGTGTTGCCATCGAGATTCTTGACATAGCTATAGAATGCTTTGTGGTTGTCCTTAGAATTAGTGGCAATTTTGTTTTCGTAACTAGCTTTGGAGGATCTTATAGGGGACCTCAGCTTCTTACTGAGGCTGACCAGGGAGCTCCTCCACTCATGGGATTTTACTCTCTTTTGCAACAGTTTCTTCCTTCTGTTGTACAGTTTGTTTATGGCAGGGGACCACCAGATTGGCTTCCTTTTTTTGGAGGATAGCGTCTTGGTTCTGTTTGGGATAGCACAATCCATGCACTCGTGTATGTGCTTATAGAGTGCATTTGTGTAGGATTCAGCAGTTCTAACTGTATTGTCCACCTGCATGGGTGTCATGAAGTTCACCACTTCTCTCTTAAGAAGCATGAAGTTGGCTTTGGAGAATTTTTTTACTGTGGTTTCCTTAATGGGGGGTGGGGGTGGTATGTGGATATCAAGGGTGATTAGCTTATGGTCTGATCGGGCCAACGAGGATTTGACTACATGTGTGGAACACCGGTCACTCATGTTGGTAATGACTAGGTCTAGGATATTGTTGCCCCTGGTGGGGGTGGGGATAAGTTGATCCAGGCCATTGCAGTTTTTGAATTCCAGAAAGCATTGAGCTAAGGAGTTGGTACACAAGTACTTTTCCCAGTTAATGGTGGGGTAGTTGAAGTCGCCCATTATTAAGGTGTTTGGTTGAACCCTAATATTTTCCAGTACATCAAGAAAAGAGGAGTGTGAATCCTGGGGCATGGTGGAGTATCTGTAGCAAGCTACAATTTGGATTGCAGTTTTGCCCAGAGTTAGTTGCACTTGGATAACCTTGGATGCATTATGCTGAGCAACTAGCCTGGAGGTGTGGATATCCTTAATAAATATGGACATACCTCCGCCTTTAGTGTTTCGGTTCAGGTTACATGGACGAAAAGTGTGGTATGAGTTATAGCCTGGTAGTGCAGGAGTGCTCTCTGGAGCCTTGAACCAGGTCTCAGTCACTGCACAGATATCAATGTTCGCCATTTTAAGGAGTGCCTCGAGTGAGTGCATTTTGAGATTTAGACTTCTAGTACTGAGTAGCATTACCCTCAGTTTTTGCTTGCCTGTTCCTGTTACAGTGGTGAATTTTTTATTTGAGTCTTGCCTAAAAAAGGCACTATAGGGGCAGCAAAAGCCTTAGCCAGTATCCGGAAACTCAGTGGTGACAGGTGCAGACCATCTGTGGCAAAGCATCATCATCTGTCAACCATGTCATCCCATGCAGACAGATACTGGATCCCCTTAGAATGACA
>NC_056746.1:669090991-669208491 GCF_019279795.1 Protopterus annectens
CATTCATAAATGTGTACAGCTACTGGTTATTGCATTGCCCTAACACTGATATGGGTACTGGAGTAGGCATGATATTCAGGTATTAATCAGAGAAGTGTCCACCTGTGTTTTGACCCTCTGTCCATGCCTACCACTACCAGCTATATCAACACGTATATACAGTGGATATCACGTGTACACACCGCTGTTAGAATGTCAGGTATGTGTACTGTATGACAATCAGACCCTTAACCAACACAATTCCATTGAAATGCAATCAAAGGTGTTTCTAGGAAGGTGACCAACTATTGCCAAGTGACAACGTGTAATGATGTTAGAGTTCAGACCAAGATGGATGAATGCTGTAACCATCTCAAGAGGTGCATACACAACATATCAGTTTAAGGCTGTGCATACTCATTCAACTGTCTTATTGTACTGAGTATTATTTCCATATGTTTTCACAGACCACATTGTTATGTTTTCAATTGAATTGTACAGGCTATAGGTCACACTACAGATCAGAATTGTTATGAAATGAGTTATTGTGGTGTCATGTTCCAATTGCACAAATACCAGACAGTACATCAGGGATGTGCACCCTTTATATCCACTGTAGCTATAGAGACACAGCAGTATATTCAGCCTCCACTAAGGTAGAGTAATCCCCTTTGGTGGACAGCAGCAATACACAAACCACATAACAGGTTGCTACATTGGCTGTACAGGGATACATAGGTGCAGGAAACAACTTGAAACCAAGTCAACCTGTATTTGAGCAAGCATATAAGTTCTCAGGTGACTACCTGTAAGGTTGACTATGACTATAAATCAGACATATCCACACCACCAAGGACAACTGCAACTTTGTCTCCACATATGTTGTACGTCTCAGAGAAAACAACACAATTCACCCTGTACTGGGGGTAAAGAACGCCTTGTACACACACGCCGTGGATATAGGCAACCTGCATCACACAGGTTAGGTGGAAACATTGCCATCCTGTCCACCCCAGTTGTACAGGGGGATATGCACATCAACCACACTCCTCCCCTCAGCAATGGTGAGCATGTATATATTGCCTACTGATGGCAACAACAGCATATCTCCATGGGGCATAATAACATCACGGTCTGCATCCTACATGAACTCAGCCATCTGCTCACAGCTCCATCACACACCAAAGTCAAGCAGAGACCTGCCACCATCCACACATCATCCACATGGAAGATGACAACTGTTAACACTCTACACAGAAATTAATGGAGGATAAAGGATTATGCAATTAAGCATCCAACATTGGGGGGAATAAAATAGCTCAGGGACAGGCGTGCTATAGTCATGATAGCTTGGAGGGTTTTGGTGTAGTTTGGATTATTTGAAAGTAATATCCACTGTTAATGTGCATTTTGACAACTGTATGTGGTCCTGTGGCCTTTTTCCTGTTTGTGTTTTCCAGGTAGAGTGCTCACGCACCAACATTCTCTGTTGGGGAAACAGACATCATCACCTAATATGAGATTATTTAGATGGAGAGCAGAAGATGTGCAGGGAGAGGACTGCCCTGTAGAACAGTGTGGTCCACAGGGTCAATGATGTCGGCCTGCACAACAGAACTTATGAGCATGTGCAGCATCGGGCCACTGACCTCAACCACCATGCCTGTCAATGGGCTGCTGCTGTAGCAAAGGACCAGCTGGCCACAAGTGAGGGCCCAGCCATCCAGCCCCCACTGACACCCACTGAGGATCTCCTCACCAAACTTTGGCCACATGCCCAACGCACAAGCCTTGATGCATAAGGAAGCATTGTGGAGGTGGGTTGCACACTCACACACACACACACACACACACACACACACACACACACACACACACACACACACACACACACACACACACACTGGACAAGGAGCGTGCAGGTAAGGGCCCAGTGGGGATTAGTACACTAATGTATCAGACATACATGTATCTGTATTGTTTCTACTTGCATGTGTCAGGTCTGATTGCAGTTGTGGATGGGGTTTTCTAATGCACAGAGGTGCACATCTATGGTGAGGACAGGACATTGTGTATTATTGCAGTTAGTACTGTAGATGTGCAGACATGCTGCATCAATCCTGTACCAAGGTCACATGTGAGTCTACTGACAAAAACCTCCTCTCACAACTACCTAGGATCCTCTGGTCTGCATATGGAACAGCAGCCTGAAGCTGGCGAGTATGACACTGTTCTGTTGTTGCCTGGCAATACCCCAGGCATGTGAAGTGCATGCAATATGCCATGCACACAACCATCAGTAATAGCAATATTGCTTTATGTAATAGTTATATTGCTTGTTGTGCATGTTCACATTTGCTGGGTTTAACTGTATTGCATCACAGTGGTCACTGCTGAGGCCTATCTGACCTGTGAGGGTGGCAGACATTGTTTCAGCATGATGTTTCAGTCAGGTATGATACTTCATGCTGCCATATATGTCAGTGCACTCACTGTGGCCTATTTGGCTATAATATCACATACACGGGCATTGTGAAAGGACAAAGACCACTTCCAACCACATATAGGTTGCAAACATAAGAATTTTCCAGACACATCTGTACAGAGGACTGTACAATGGTTTAGCCTGCTGCATGTGAGGTAGATGCTCTTACCACACTATAAAAAGTAAAGGCAGTGGGCGGTGGTCACCAGCCATGTATGGTATACACATCAATATGGTATAAGCCACACAGGATATGATCCTCACACAAACACTCACACACACACACACACACACACACACACACACACACACACACACACACACACACACACACACACACACACACACACACACACACACACACACACACACACACACACACACAAACATAAACACACAGTTGCCAGCATTAGGATTGGAACTCCTGCCTATCTATGCATTACTAATATAGTGCTGTGCAGTTATCAGATGTGCCACAGAGGGTATACATGTCCACCTCTTCCAAACGTACTTCTAAGGTGGATGACATCAAAAGGTCTACTAAATTGGAGTAAAGGGAAGTGTAAGTGGTAGTACACAGGTCAAAAATGGTATGAGCCAGATAGTGCATGATTCACACACATACATACACTTGCCAGTATTAGGATTAGAATTCCTGCCTATCTAGGTATTCCTACTATAGTACTACACAGTTATCAGATGTGCCACAGAGCTTATACATTGCTACCTCTTCCAAAGGTACTTCTAAGGTGGATGACATCAACAGGTCTACTGAATTGGAGTGAAGAGAAGTGTAAAGGGTAGTACAAAGGTCAAAATGGTATGAGCCAGATAGTACATGCTTCACACACAAACACACATACATACACTTGCCAGTATTGGGATTAGAACTTCTGCATATCTAGGTATTTCTACTATAGTGCTACGCAGTTATCAGACGCACCACAGAGCTTATCCATTTTTACTTCTTCCAAAGGTACTTCTAAGGTGGATGACATCAACAGGTCTACTAAACTCGAGTGGAGGGAAGTGTAAAGGGTAGTGCATGGTCAAAAATGGTATGAGCAAGACAGTACATGATTGACACACACATACACTCACTTGCCAGTATTGAGATTAAACATCCTGCCTATTTAGGTATTCCTACTATAGTGCTAACAATTGTCAGATGCACCACAGAGGTTATACAGTTCCACCTCTTCCACAGATACTTCAGAAATTGATGACATCAATGGGACTACTAAATTGGAGTGAAGGGAAGTGTAAAGGGTAGTACACAGGTCAAAATGGTATAAGACAGACAGTATATGATTTTCACACACACACACACACACACACACACACACACACACACACACACACACACACACACACACACACACACACACACACACACACACACACACACACACACACACACACACTTGCCAGTATTGGAATTAGAACTCCTGCCTATCTACATATGTCTACTATAGTGTTACACAGTTACCACATGCGCTACAGAGCTTACTAAACTTTTGCATGACCAAAATTTCTGATAACTGCACAGTTGTGGTAAAGTCTTACAGGTACTCCAACACACTTCTGCACGCCAAAAAGATTTAATGAACAAGTAAAGCTTTTGGGTTAACCACCCTTCATCAGTACAAAACACCAAATGGATCTCATAAGCAATTAAATAGAGGTTACAAATAAAACACATGATTCAGCCAGCCTAACAAAAACAACTCTCAATCACATATTTAAATCATTATATTTAAGAAAACAGTTAGCAATATCTATTTAAAACACATATATATTCATTCTATAAATATTTATATTTAAAATACATTTATTTATATCCAAACATTCTTTGCTTTCAAATAATTTTTACTAAAAAATACATCAAAGAAATTCCCTTTAAAATTAAATAAAAGTATGTATGTATATTTCCATATACATAACATAAACATATGTGTAAAAATATCTAAATGTTTTCCCTTTGCCTCTTAGTTAATACTGGCTTTAAACTAACTGCAGTATTCAAACCTGGTATAACTTCTGCCTCTAACCTAATAATCCATTCATTCGTACTCTTTTAATTCTAACATATTATTAATATCACTTCCCCTCATACCTAAATTTATTGCACATATTACCCTAAACTTAAAAACATAGCCCTCATTTTCTATAATATGGTTACTCAGTGCATTAGTTAGTACCTCCCTTCTAATTTCAGATTTGTGCTGTATAATACGGTCTTTTAGCTTTCTAGTTGTTTTACCAACATAGAATGCTAAACAATTCATACAGGTTGCTAAATACACTACTCGAGGGGTATTACAATTAGCCAAACACTTAAAGTCATACTTTTGTTTAGTAGTGGGATGTTCGAAAGTATTTGATGAATCATAATATTTTAAAAGGGAATTTCTTTGATGTATTTTTTAGTAAAAATTATTTGAAAGCAAAGAATGTTTGGATATAAATAAATGTATTTCAAATATAAATATTTATAAAATGAATATATATGTGTTTTAAATAGATATTGCTAACTGTTTTCTTAAATATGGTGATTTAAATATGTGATTGATAGTTGTTTTTGTTAGGCTGGCTGAATCATGTGTTTTAATTGTAACTCATATTTAATTGCTTATGAGATCCATTTGGTGTTATGTACTGATGAAGGGTGGTTAACCCAAAAGCTTTACTTGTTCATTAAATCTTTTTGGCATGCAGAACTGTGTTGGAGTACTTTGAAAAGTTTAACCAGGATTTTTTTGACTATTGGTGCTGTGTACTGGTATTATCGTGAGCGTCAGCTACAGGGGATATTCAGCCAGCTACTATTTACATTACAACAATTTCCTTCCCCTTTCTGTTCTTGAACTGAAGATAATGAATAAATCAGTGAAAGGACTGCTTCAGAAAACTAGTAATCAGTTACTACAGTCTTTGTACACTACATCTTCCCAGATGGTAATCGCTGACCAAAATGTGGGAGACTTTAATAAAATGCTAACTGTCTTGGAAAAGAAAGTGCAAATGTATAAACAGCTCCAATGGCAGCGATTAAGCTTTCAAGCTTATTTGGAACTGGGTATAATACCACCGGTGCTACGAATATTAAAAATGCCCTCATATGGTAATACTTACATGGACTTACTTGTGCAATGGCAGCAGCTCAATTTAGAATTTAGCACAAGCTATATGAAGCTAATGAATAATTTCTTTGAGCCTGTTGAAAAGAAATTAGTAGAAGAGATTGATAAGCTTGAGAATGACATTCTTAGTTTGTCTTGCTTTGAGAACTGTAATGTGTAATATCAAGCTTGAATGGATCGCATACAATCTTTAGATGCCAAGCTGGAACTTAAGAAAAAAAGTAATATACAGCTTGATTTAAATGATTTCAGAAATGGCCATATCTTTTCCTGGCCGAGGAATGAGACTAAACGTAGGCAATTTGCAAGTGCAAATAACACTATGAATAAAGAACAAAAAGTACTTTCCAGCGGCTTGTATCAGCTAGATACATTTGAACAGCCGCAACCATCTGTAGTGACCAATCAGAATAAGCATATGCAAATCCTTATGAATGTAACATCCAATCGGTAGGACGCTTCTAAAAAAGGGGTGGATGATGATGAAGTTCTCGTGCAAGGTACAGGAAACACTCCCTCCACTACAACAAGTTCTTTAAAGTCAAATGAAAAACATTCACCGCGGATTCTAGCAGATAAGAGCAAACAAACCGAGATTTCTTCTTGTTTACCCTTCCAATTGAAGCAACCCGAAAAGGTTGTCATACAGCCGTTATTACAAAGGGGCCATTCGCAGCAAAGGGATCATTCACAGCAAAGAACAATAAAGCAAACGACGCCAGCAGCCAAAAGGAAGAACAGCAGTCCTGTAACATACAGCAAGGCAGCCCGTCGCTAAGGGGAATAATCAAAATAAAGAAAGGTTCTGTGAATATTCCAACGTTTACATTAAGCAATGAACAACTGGAGTTACTCGGCAAGGGTATGAAATTCATACCCTATGCACAAGATAGTATAGTGCAAGCTATTACTGACATAAGAATGTTTGCAAGAAGTGTGACTTTGAAGTTGATATTTAAAGAAACATCAGATAAGTTACCTGTTTGTAGAAAATTAACCACTTTTATACCTCAACCTTGTCCTGTCATTATTGCTTTTATGAATGTAGTAGAGAAAGAGTTAAGGCAGCTCTATCTGAAGAAAAATAAGAAAAAGTTGTATAATTTAACTTACTCAGAATATGAGGCATTGAAACATTTAGAACAAAACAATAATATAGTCATTAGGCAGGCAGACAAAGGGGGAGCAGTGGTCATAATGGATAGGGATAAGTATTTTGAAAAGTTCAGAAGCCTTTTAATAGATTCTGTAACTTTTAAAGAAATTACTGTTAATCAGGTTAAAAAATGTATAACAGAAGTTAATATGATGATTTATGATTTACAGCTGACTGAAGACACTTGTGATGAATTGAACAACTATGTTGATTATTTAAATGCAACAACAAAATTTTTGAAATTTAAAATGACTTTCTCATTAGACAGTATAGTTTTCTTAGATATCTGATTGTATATGAAAGACAATAGAATGCAATCAACGATTTATAGGAAAGAAGTGAATGCCAATAGGTACATTAGAAAAAATAGCATGCATGCACCACACACCTTTAAAGGTGTGCTAAAAGCACAGTTAATAAGAGCCAGTAAACTGAATACAGCGGAATATAATGTTATGTCTCAAGCAGGAGAAATGATACAAGATTTTATAAGAATTGGTTATTCTCTCCAATATATAAATGCCATATATGAAGAGGTAAAGGCAGGAAGAAATGATGAATATAAACCAATCTTTAGTTGAGGTACGAGCCAATCAATATGGGCAGTAGATATGAAACAAGATGTAATTAGATATATTACTACTTTTAATGCCTATACGAGAGATATATGCAGTATTATAGAGAGAAACTGGCTTATATTGTTAGCTATGCTAGAAGTTAAGGTATTTGATAGGAATAAAACTAAGATTTTCTTTTAGAAATCTAGAGAATTTAAAACAAAAACTATGTTATAAAGATTTCAAGGAAGAAAAAGAAAAAGAACATCAACATAAAAATTTAACACAGAAGTGTTATAATTGTACTTGTGTGGATATTTATGATTCATCAACTACTTTCGAACATCCCACTACTAAAAAAAAGTATGACTTTAAGTGTTTGGCTAATTGTAATACCCCTCAAGTAGTGTATTTAGCAGCCTGTATGAATTGTTTAGCATTCTATGTTGGTAAAACAACTAGAAAGCTAAAAGAGCGCATTATAGAACACAAATCCGAAATTAGAAGGGAGGTACTAACTAATGCACTGAGTAAACATATTATAGAAAATGAGGGCCATGTTTTTAAGTTTAGGGTAATATGTGCAATAAATTTAGGTATGAGGGGAGGTGATATTAATAATATGTTAGAATTAAAAGAGTATGAATGGATTGTTAGGTTAGAGGCAGAAGTTACACCAGGTTTGAATACTGCAGTTAGTTTAAAGCCAGTGTTAACTAAGAGGCAAAGGGAAAACATTTAGATATTTTATACATATGTTTATGTTATGTATATGGAAATATACATACATACTTTTATTTAATTTTAAAGGGAATTTCTTTGATGTATTTTTTAGTAAAAATTATTTGAAAGCAAAGAATGTTTGGATATAAATAAATGTATTTTAAATATAAATATTTATAGAATGAATATATATGTGTTTTAAATAGATATTGCTAACTTTTTTCCTAAATATGGTGATTTAAATATGTGATTGATAGTTGTTTTTGTTAGGCTGGCTGAATCATGCGTTTTAATTGTAACCCCTATATAATTGCTTATGAGATCCATTTGGTGTTATGTACTGATGAAGGGCGGTTAACCCAAAAGTTTTACTTGTTCATTAAATCTTTTTGGTGTGCAGAAGTGTGTTGGAGTACTTTGAAAAGTTTAACCAGGATTTTTTTGACTATTGGTGCTTTGTAAAAGTCTTACAGGTGCTAGACAGTCTGCCTTCTGTTCCATCCGTACATCATGGTAGTTCTTTCTGTATTGCACTTCAACTAGCATTATGGCTTGGCACTTCACCAGGTTATTGTATCAAGAAGTTTGGCACACCTGGGAGCCATCAGCAGTACTCATTCGTCACAGATATAGCCCCAGTACTTACTAGTTATGTCCACCCCTCCTGGCATGTTTGAAGAGCAGTTATCTGTGCTTTCAACCTTTAACCTGATGCACTTGTCCATTCTGAGTCACTGTTGCAACTGCCTCATGTACACAGACATCCCTCCTCTCTAAACTCCACACACATAGACCTGTGAGGGTTACCCATATATCACCCAATGTGGATATATGGACTCTCCAGCAAAGACTGAACTAGCAGGTCAAAAGGATAAGATCAACACCTGCACCACACCATGTGGAACACGTAGCTCACTATGATACCCACGTTGACAGCCATGACATACAGTTAAAAGCCACACACCCACCTTCCCAGAGGCACTCAATGGACATTTACCCAAACAGAACAGAGCAGAAAGGCAGAGACCTACTCTGTCACCACAAAATGGCACATGCCAAGAGACAGCAATATCCACGTATCACATAGTTCACAAAGTCAGTGTGCCACACAGTTACAGCTCTTAAGGCTAAACAACACACCTCATACACTTGTAATAGGTGACTCTATTGTCAGACAGACTGAGGTCCCACTCGCCAGACTGAACAAGGAGAAGGTCACTGTAAGCTGCCTGTCGGGTGCCAGGATCCGCCACATAACACAAGCACTCAGGTCACTCCAAAGCAAGTACAAATATGATTCCATCATTGTCCATGCTGGTGTGAATGACCTGAGAAGTACCTCCCTGGACTACATGAAAAGAGACATAGAGGAGCTTTAAAAGAGTTGTTGAACCATAACTGTATGAGGGGGATTGAAAGAAATGAAAATAAGAATTTGCCTTTAGGTACATATCCCTGTGGTCATTGTAGTTTATGTGAGAGGGTGACTAATATTAATATGATAAACAGTACAACGTTTATTCCTAAATTTAATTTTAACTGTAGATCGGTAGGGGTAGTGTATATTCTAGGTTGTTCATGTGTAAATGTTTGGTATATAGGGCAAACTAAAAGAATGGTGAGAATATGTATTCTAGAACACATGAAAGATATTAGAAATAAAAGTGAAGTTAGCCCTGTGGCCCAACATTTTTATGAAAAACATGATGGCTCACCCAACAGTTTAAAGTTTTGTGTACTTGGGAAGCCATTTTGTATGGAAGGAGGAGGGGAATATTCTTATAAATTACTTGAGTTAGAAACTAAAATTATTCTGAAATTTAAGACGTTGAAGCCCTTTGGACTTAATCTTGAATTGGGTATTTAATTGGATCATATTTCTTGTATTGAATGGATTGAGCATATGTTATATTAATATTTATATTATAATTATTTTTGGATGAAACTTAAAAAAAGTTATATATGTATATATATAAAAAAAGTTATAACAAAGTTTTTTATAAGAATGTGGAGAAAAAGAATTTTTTGAAAATCTCACTTTGAAAATGTCACTTTAAATGTTAATTAGATGGATTGATGAAGTTGTCTGTGCTAATTGCTATTAAATTAATGTGTATATATATATTTGGTGAAAAAGACATTAATTGTGATCCATTGAAGGTGAAAGGCCGAGGTACCAGATTGTTTAAGCAATAAAACAGAAACTGGTGAAATTAGTACTGGATTTGTGTGTTGGATTTGCTACTTTCCTTGTGCTGGTGTTGGTGTTTAGACATAGAGGAGCTCTCTGATCATGTAGCCCAGGCCAGTATGACCCTGACCTTGAGTAGCATCTTGCCCTCACCAAGAATGATGCCACAGTATAAAGACAAAATGATCAATTTTAACAATTGGCTAAAGTATTGGTGTCATTCAAAGGGGATCCAGTGTCTGTCAGCCTGGGACGACATGCTTGACAAGCCATGTTGCTTCGCTAGGGACGGCTTGCACCTGTCACCCCTGGGCTTTCAAATACTGGCTAAGGCTCTTGAAACCCTCATAGTGCCTTTTTTAGGCAAGGCTCAAAAGACAAACCCACCTCCGTAGACAACACAAGGAAAAGAAAACTAAGGGTAATGCTGCTCAATGCCAAACCTCAAGATGCACGCACTCGAGGCTCTCCTCAGTATGGAGAATATCAATATCTGTGCAGTAACAGAAACCTGGTTCAAGGCTCCGTAGAGCACCCCATCACTACCAGGTTATACCTCATACCATGCTTTTTGGCCCCAAAACTCAGACCGAACCACAAAAGGAGGGGGAGTATCCATATTCATCAAAGATACCCACACCTCCAGGTTAGTGGCACTGCACGAACCATCGGAGACCATCCATGTGCAACTAACAGTGGGCAAAACTGCTTTTCAGTTTGTAGCCTGCTACAGACTACCCTCCCAAACTCAGGAACCCCCACACAGCTTTCCTGAGAACACTGGAGAATATGAAGGTCTCTCCAAACACCATAATATTGGGTGACTTCAACTACCCAAACATTGACTGGGAAAACTACTCAAGCCCCAACACCCTTCCCCAACAGTTCCTAGAATTTATAAACTCAAATGCTATGGAACAACTGGTCACCACTCCCACACGAGGGGAAAACATATTGGACCTGGTCATCATGAACATGGGCACTCTATGTTCCACACCAGAGGTATACCCCTCATTGGTAAGATCAGACCATAAATTAATCTCACTGGACATCCATATCCCATCTCCACCCCCAGGCAAGGAAACCACGGTGAAGAATTTCTCGAAAGCAAACTTCACACTGCTCAAAACCGAGGTGGAATCCTTCAAAGCCCCCAGGCCAATGGAAAATACTGCCCAAACCGCAGAATCATTTACAAATGCATTCTATGGACACCTACAGGAATGCATGGATCGTGCTATCCCAAATAAAACCAAGACTCACTCCTCCAAAGGCAAGTGACCTGTCTGGTGGATCCCGGCCATAAATAAGTTATACAACAGAAGGAGGAAGCTACTACATGATAGAGCAAAATCCCAAAAAGGGAAGGCATCTCCGATCAGTACTAGCAAGAAACTACGGTCCCTCATAAAATAATCTAAGGCCAGCTTTGAAAGAAAAATTGCACAAGACACTAAATATAATTACAAGGCCTTCTTTAGTTATGTCAGGAATCTGGGTATAAACTCCCAGATATGCTCTGAGTTAGTGCAAAATGACAATAAATACACTGAACTCACAGACATTGCCAACATCCTGGCAGACAGTTTCAGTGCAAATCCCCCCCCCTTCCCCCCCAAAAGAGCAAATGTCCATCCCAACAGAATGTAGCCTCCCTGACATCACAAGATGCACAGGTGAGAGCTGCCCTCTCCAAAGGAAAAATCACAGCATCAATGGGACCGGACGGTGTCCCGGGCTGCATCCTACACGAGCTCCAAGAAGAACTGAGCCCTTACATAAAGTCACTGTTTAATCTCAGCCTTACTACAGGATATGTACCCAAGGAATGGCGTACAGCAACAGTGGTCCCACTCCACAAAGGTGGTGCCACAACGGACCCTGGAAACTATCTCCCTATAAGCCTGACTAGTCTGGTCTGCAAAGTTATGGAGCGCATCATCATGGAACTCATAAACAAAGACATTGGGAACCTGGAGACACTGGATCCTACCCAATTCGGCTTTGTTAAGGGCAAATCTTGCCTCTTGAACCTGGTCAACTTCTTTGAAACACTTACCAAGGCCATAGATGAAGGGAAGCTAGTCCACACAGCCTACCTGGACCTCGCAAAAGCCTTCGACACAATACCCCACTCGGTCATCATAAATAAGCTCACCAGCCTAAATATCAACCCCTATGTCACAAGATGGGTTGCAAACTGGCTCAGGGATAGAACCCACATGGTCAGAATTACAGGTGCCATGTCAGACTCTAAACCAGTTACAAGTGGCATCCCACAAGGCTCAGTCCTGGGACCTCTGTTGTTCGGTATATATTTCTCTGAGGTACAGGCTAACACGGGAGGACTATGGCTGACCAAGTTTGCAGATGACTGCAAACTGGGTACCATAATCAACTCTCCGGCTGACACAAGCATCCTCCAAAAGGGTCTCACAGAGATGGATAACTGGTGCCAGAGCCATGGCCTGAAGCTAAATGCCAAAAAGTGCATAGTCATCCCCTTTGAGAAAAACAATGTGCCCACAAATTACCACATAGATGGTAATCCATTAAGTACGGAAGAAGTAATTAGGGATTTGGGGACCCAAGTAGATAGTAATCTCTCCTGTGACAATCACGTTGCAAAAGTGGTTAGAAAGACCTTCTATATAGCCCACCTTATCACGAAAGGGTTCACATCTAGATCAAGAGATGTCATTGTGCCTCTCTACTCATCACTCATCAGGCCCATAATTGAATACAATACCCCATTTGGGATGTACCTTACCCGACACCTGCAGCAACTGGAAAGACCCCAGAAGTACCTCACCAAGAGGATCAAGGGACTCAAACAGATGCTCTATGCAGTTCGGCTAAAGAAACTCCAGCTCTACTCAGTTGCTTACTGCCTACTCAGAGGTGATCTATGCCTGATGTATAAAGCCATGTCCAACCCAGAATTAATGGACATGCTCCACCTCAGGAAATCCAAATCCCTTAGAGCTACACACTCCAGGGACTTAAACCTCAGCACGGAAATCAATAGGACATGCTGGAGGGACAGATTCATATCCCAGAGGCTCCCCTCACTCTGGAACAAAATCCCAACCCATGTTAGGCAGAGCCCCTCACTGACCCTCTTCAAGAGAAATCTTCACGAGTGGATGGGAGATCATAAGTTTACCCCTGGGATCTCTTCTGTGTCCCTGCTTGACAGATGCATAGTAAACTAACCTTAAAAGGGCTAACTTCTGTGACCTACTATATAGAGGTACAGTTAACTAATCTAAAAGGGTGGTGAAAGCCAAACACATTCTGGCTAGGCTTATAAATGCCCTAGGGCAGATAGCCTAGTATCAACCTATGAACCTATGAACCTATGAATACATATTTAACCAACACAGTGTACCCCTCAACTTAAGCTCCTAAGGCTAACCACCTTGCACAATACAGTGATCATGGGTAACTCAATACTGAGGCACACACATATCCCACTCAGTAAGTTGAATATGGAGCAGGTAACAGCCAAATATCTATCACATGCCAGCATACAACACATGACACAGTCAGTCATTGCACTCCACAACAACTATGAGTATCACTCTGTATCCATGTGGGTGTGAATGACCTGGGACACACCTCCCTGGACTACATGACAAGACACATGGTTGAACTCTCTGATTATGTGGTCGAGGCAGGTGTGACAGTAGCCCTGGCAGTGTACTGCTGTCATCCAGAGGGATGCTGCAGTACTATCAACAGATGACTGACTGCAAAATTGGCTTACGTGTCATTCTCAGGGGATCAGGTACCTCTCTGCTTGGAATGACATGATTAACAGAACCCAATGACTTGTCACAGATGTCCTACATCTGTCACCGCTGGGTTTCCAGGTACTAGCTAAGTGTCTTGCCACCACTATGGTGCCTTATTAGGCAGTATTCCTAATGTTATTAACACCATAACAGCTAAACATGTATGCAATCTGAGAATCATGCTGCTCAACACTAGAAATCTGTCAAGATACAGTCACTCATAGCAGTCGTTGGAGTGGAGGACACATGCCTGCTGTAATGGAGAGGTGGTTCACAGCAGCAGACAGCAGACCTGCAGTATCAGGCTATGATGCATTCCATAGGTGTCAACATCCAAACATGAACCACACCACACTTCCACAGGTTATGTTGCCTACATATTCATTATGGCTAGGAACACTTCCAGACTAGTATCCCATCATAATGCATTGAAGATACTTCTGGTACAACAGCCTTGAGGTAATAGTACAATCCAGACCATAGCCTGCTATGGCTCCACATCTATGTCCCTAGACTATAAATGCACATTCCTCAACACTCTGCCATCTATGATGGTCCAACGCAACACTGATATAGTATGAGTCTTCAACTACCCCTCCATCACCTGGGGAGAATAGCCAAGTGCCAGTACAGTGGCCCAACACTTCAGGGAGTCATCATTTCCATTGCCCTTAACCAGCTCATACTGACCCCTGATAGAGGGTGTAACAACCTTGACCTGTGTTGACCACTTAAACATGGGACTGTTGCTCATCCACATATGTCAGTCCCTGCATGGTTTGATCCACACAGGCTGTAATCAACATGGAACTCAACATGTCAGCCAAACCCCCCCACAAAGGTAACCACCTTGCAAAACCTCCCCAAAGCTGATTTTGCAGCCATGAAAATAGGGGTGGATGCCTTCACTGCACCCATGGTAATGGGAAATAGCTGCATGACTGTGGAATCATAGACATAGGCACTCTACAACCAGGTACATGAATACATGGTACTAGCAAGAGCCAGAAGAACCATACAATGTCCTCCAAACATTGGGAGACAATATGATGGTCCCCTGCCATTACTAAAGTGTACATCAGAAGGGGGACACTGTTGCAGAGAAAGGTGGTGTCCCATGACTGTTGAACTCTTTTATTAGCCTCAAACACAACTATGGATCCCTCATGGAATTCCCTACAGGCATCTATGATGGCATATATGCAGCAGACACTGACGACAGTCACAACAGCCTTTGATAGTTACATCAACAACCTCCACAGCATTAAACACAAGTGCTGCGAGTTACTGTGCAATGCTAACACCTATCCTGAGACAACAGATATTGGCCACAGTCTTGGCAACACATTCAGTGCCAGCTTTACCCCTCTTTCCCTCCACAAGGGAAGTGCTGAGTGAATGTGTTCTCACATGCTGTATCCCATTTCCATTCTAGACATCTGTGTGTCACCAGGATGTGGCCCTGCAGCGAGACCACGGGGTATGGCAGTGTGGTAACACATCCACCATGTCATGGGCAGGATACAGTATGTGCATAGAGATCCCCAGTCTGTAATCCCCAGTCTGTAACACAGTGATTGTATATGCCATGCAGATTATAGGGCTGAGGGTTGTACATAGGTATATGTTGATTTACAACATCTGTTGTAGAATGAAGAATGGTACGTGTTGTGGTTTGGACACACCTCCATTTGCTAATAACCACAGCCATAGGGGATATTCATCAACCAAACACACTGAGATTACTATTCACACACACACACACACACACACACACACACACATTTGCCAGTACTGAGATCCATAGGTTCATTGCATCACAGGTGTGTATAAGTGAATGGGCCTGAAGGCTCTACACAGCTAATCCCAAGGGAACACCCTGGCATCAGGCCACATGAAAATAGTCCCCAGTGTGGCTCAGGAGTATAGTCACAGGAGTAGTCCCCAGGGGTGGGTATTGTAGTCCCCATCCACTTATCCAGATTTCTCTTGTGGGTGGCCTGTGATGTGCACTGCATCACATGTACGTGATTTTTATTCCATAACATGGACAGTGTCTGGGTTGTGCACAAGTGCCACATGCATGTTCTTTGATGTGTGGAAGTGTGCTTGAGGCATGTTGTGTGGACAGACTGGTATCTACAGATGTAGCACTCCTGACCTCATTTGTTGAGACCTGGCTATGTAACTGAGGTAGTGATAGCACCTACATAGACAGTATGATAAAGGGATTAATTGGAGTTATTGGCATCTGTCCATACAGGGCATGTGTATAAGGCATGGTATTACTTTTGTGGGATACGTTTGCAGACTCTACAGTTGTTGCAGTGGGGAACATGGCAAAAGGGCCACTGCATAAATTGATTGGGCTACTGAGGGGATGGAACAGGATGCCATGTCCTTTTACTTGCCGGATAACACACACTCAGTCAGGAGATGTAACACATCAAAGTACTTTCTGATTGCAGTGGACCATGTAGTCCACTGCAATCATACCATGGGTACTATCTGTGAGGCAATTTGTAGGAGAGCTACCGATATAGTGGTTGCTGCTTGGCCAGGTGTATTTGTGTATGACCCGTGGGTGGTGAGTGGTCTCTGAGTATTAGAAGGGTTGCCTATATTGTTCACTAATCCATACTGTCACATAGTCATTGCACATGGCATTAGACATTTAGGGCTGTGGATTGTCTACACCAACCTCTATGGTGTTTGACAACTGTTGTCCTTGTAATGTGGACATTGGGACATATACTAGGTCCTCAATATAATAATTTAGCAACCCCCCCACAATGGATCCAGTTATTACATAATCACACCAACACCCACACAGAATATTGATGACAGACACACACAAACACACACTTGCCAGTACTGAGTTTCAAACCCCTACCTAGCTATGTACTGCTTCTATAGTGTTACACATTTATCACACGCGCCACAGAGCTTAGAAGACGGATGTTGTCCCAAGGTACTTCGAAGGTGAGGAACATCATCAGCCCTTGTGAATACTGGGATTGGGTGATGTAGTGGATGAGATATTTCACAAAATATTTTACCCTATACACACATTTCCATTTGCCAGGAGTGAGGTTCAAATTTCTATCTAACTATGTTTTCGGACCATAATGTTACACATTTACTACACGCACCACTGACCTTACATGGTTAGGGTTTCCAACAGGTACTTCTAAGGTGAATGATATTTGCAGGACTGCTAAAGTGAGGCATTGTGAAGTGTGCAGGTTGTAAATGAGGCCAAAATCTTTAAGGTATGGACATATATACATATATGTACACAAACACAAACACTTGCCAGGAATGAGATTCAAACCCCTACCTATGTAGCTATGGTTACTACATTATTCCACATTTATCACATGCACTGCAGAGATTATAGGTAGACTAGAGCATTGTCCAAACATACCTCTAAGGTGAGTGACATCAGCAGCAGTGCTAAAGGAAGTGTAATAAGTGTGAATGACCACAAAACCAGGTGTGTACAAAGACACACACACTCTCTCTCAAACACACATTTGTACAGTTGCCAGGACCAGGATTATAACTCCCACCTAATTAGCTTGCTACATTACAGCATTACACAGCTATCACAAGCAGCATAGAGCTGATATGTTGTAAAGCTGTCCAAATGTATCATTGAAAGTGAGTGACATCAGCAGCAGTGCTGAAGGAAGGATAAGGGAAGTTTAGTGTGTGTGAATGGCCTCAACCACATTCATCTAGAAACACACACACACACACACACACACTCACACACAACTTAACATTTGACAGGACTGAGATTACAACTGCTACACAGATACTTATTTGGACTGTAGTGTTACACAGTTATCACAAGCACCACTGAGACTATAGGGCTGGAGGCTAAACAAAGCTATTTCTACAGTGAATGACATCAGCATATCATGTGATATAGGCCAATGGGATGTGTACTGGGTGGGAAAGGCCTCATAATGGGATTCTCTCTGTCACTGTCTGTCTTTCTCTTTCCCACATCTCTGTGTGTGTATGTTTGACATATTATATTATGCTGGCCTTAGATATGTGTGAGTGTTCCTATCCAATGTGTGTGTGTGTGAAGTATCAATGGTGTACAGTTCGGTATGTGTGCACAGACAGCTGCGAATAACCGATATCTGTAGTCCACTTTGTTGTGAGACATGGCTTCATTTCTCTAAGTGTAGGAGCATGCCCAGTATGACCTTCTATATTGAGTGTGTGCAGCTATTTTAGGGAGGGTTGGACTCCAGTTCAGGGTTTTGTGCACTACAGCTACACCTAGCAACCTATTTCTGCAGGATATCTGTAGATATGTTGCCAATATGGAGACACAATGGGAATAACATACGGGGGATACTGAAACTATTGCTGTCTGTGCTGCTTGTGTGACATGTTTGGTTGTAGCATAGATTTTCTGACATATGTACTGTTTTACACTGTGATATGTCATGTCATCAACTACTGACAGTTATCATTTTTTGCTTACAATTATTTACCAGGGAAATACAGGATGAAGGAAGCTAAGACCAATGTTCTGAGGCATATAGACTACACATTCTGGCACACACCTGCCATTGTGGACGGGTAGCTACAGACAATAGACTGCTGGTTCTGTGTAAATGGCCCAGAACCTTGTTAGTATGCTGGCTGGGGATCCCCTCCTTGTGCTTTTCTCAACTGCACAGAATAGCCATATCCTGCTGGGGCCATACCTTTCAGCTGTACAGATAAAACCAGGTTATCCAGAGACAGGACTCATATATCTGGTCAGTTTACCTTCACGTTGTGGTTTACAAGCAGTTTTGTGGCTATTCATTCTTGGGTTTGCAGTCAGGGAGTAGTATGGGCAGACATTAGAGTTTCAGACTTTACACACTCCGTGACATCCATACTTCTACACCACCCCTGTTATTCTCTCCTCTTCCTAACATTATGAAAGCAATATCTCAGACATATCCTTATAGTTGGGCTTTTATCTCAGTATTATTTATGGCCCGTCCAAGTCCTTGCAGTAGGACATGAGGAGACATGCTACTGGCATCTGTCAACATGGCCTTGCATTTTTTTCTTTTTACTGTGTTAGATTGTTAGTTGGAACCCCCTGACATTCCATACATTGGCACTATGGGTGAGACATGGGCCTTTGCCAGAGAACTGTCGGCCATTTTGAGAGTGCTGCAGGCCATCTGTTACTGCATTTCTATGTGGAATTGTGGGGGGGGGGGGATGCACACCTGTAGACTTTAAACATTTGCAATGACTGTACTTTTATTCCAGTCACTCTGTTGGCTTCCATTTCATATTGTATTGTGACCTATCATGCAGAAAAGGAGGTGTATCAGTAGAGTACACATGTTAGATCTTAATGGCATACACTTCAGTTTCAGACTTCTTACCCTTCAGAATTAGAATGCAATTGCCAGACCTGTTGTAGTGTGTCTGTGTAGGTCTGGTGGGGGGATGTTCACCGTTGCCATCATTTGGGGGCCTTAGCCCGGGCCTTCTTTATGGTCATCTACACCTGTCATGCTGGGTGAGGCAGGTGGTGGGTATGTGACCCTCACTGACATCCATGTGTGTGATCTATTGACACCCACAGTTACTTGGGCCATCACGTGTATTGTGGTGGGGGTTGTCACCTTCTGTAGTGCTACCTAGAATGTTGACACCAGTATTTGTTGTGAATTTCATGTTGTCCCATATAGCTGTCAGCTGTCTGCTGCTATCTCATTCAGCCACCCAATTCCCTTGCATGCTTGCATCAATATCATACATACAGCTATGAGAACATACTATTCCATTCTGTAATTGATTGGAAGGGTGACTTACTTTGTTACTGGGCCAGTATTGAGGATGGTCCTGGAGGGCTGACTATGTCAGATACATGTAGTACACACCCTATACATGGTAAAGCACAGGTAGTGTCATTTTTGGCATCCCTTTTACTGTATGTGTGAGTCAGAGAGAGGTATCAGTCCCTGGGTCCATACAGTGTCAGTGTGTGTGCTATGCGTTGCCTCTTTACCAAGGCCTGGGTATACTGGGCATGCCTCCTTCTGCCTATAGGGACAGGCTCAGGATGTTCCTCCACCAAGTCTCTCTGTGCCTATGGTGTTCTTGGCAATGGTGAGGGGCTGTGTGGCCCTGCCCTGTGCTGTTCCTGCTGCAGCTGTTTCCGCAGGATCATACTGTGTTGCATGGCACATACTATGAACATTTGTGTACATGTAGCTGGAGAATACTGTAAGGCTCCACCGAATAGGTCAAGGCAGTGGAACCATGATTTGAGCATCCCAAAAACACGCTCTGCAATGATCCTGGTTTGTGCGTGTGACTCATTATGGTGTTCTTGTTCAGGTGTGTGTGCATTCTAATGGGTGTCATCAGCCATGGCTCCAGTGCATAGCCAGTATCATCCACTAGATGGCCATATGGGATGTCCCCACTGGCAAATACCTGATACAGCTGTGAGCAATGGCAGATGTGGGAGTCATGATAGCTTCTAGTGCTGCCAACACACACATTAATGATAATGCCGTGGGCATTGCACACAACCTGGCAGTTGATGGAGGGGAAGGCCTTGTGGTTTATGTAGACCCTAACCCACTCACCAGATGGTGCTTTGATGTGGATGTGTGTGCAGTCTGTAGCACCAACTACCTCAGGGTATTCTGCTATATGGTGGAAGAGATGCATACTTCTGGTCAATGCCTCATGGGTGGTGGGGAAATAAATGCACTCATTGGCATGTGGTGTCATGACATCCAGGAAGTGGTGGAGTACCCTGGATGCTGATGCCTGTGAGACCCCCATTATATCCCAGGTTGGTCTTTGGAAGGTACCTGTCACTAGTATTCTTAAGCCTAGACATACCTTGGTATCCACTGGGATGGGTTCCCCTCTATTAGTTCTGTGTGTGAGGTGTGGTTAGCACAGCTCAACAATTTGCTGTAGAATGTCCCTGTCCACCCTATAGTGCTTCACTGTCTCCAGCTCATGTAAGGCCTGGTAGGTTACCCTCATTCTGTACACTCTTCTCCTCCTCCTCACTGTGGGTCGGTTGTCAACATTCTCCTCCTCACCACCATCAGTCTCTGGCACATATTGATGGAGTAAAGCAGCAGCAGCCTCTAACATATTTAGTTATTTTTGCCAGTTAAAAATCCCCCATCTGTGTACACTGGTGGTGTAGAGTTTGTGGGAAAAACCAGTCTGTAGGACGTTTGCATAGTTTATAGTAGTGTGCTGGGCTGCTGCATGTGTAATTGATTGATTCGGATACATTCCACTTGCTAGCTATGCTTGTTCTCCTTAATTGCCTTCCTACTGCTGTTTCCCCTTCCCAGTTCCTTCCTATTAAGCCCCGAGGTGCACCTCACATACCCAATGCTGAAATGTAAACAGTGCTGCCATTTCCTCTTTTTTTTTTCTTTTCATTTATTTTTTTGTTTTTGTTTAAAACCCGGTGTATGTCACGTGCACCTGTTTAGCCTATGTACATACTGATCAGGCACATCTGACACACCCCCTTCCATAGCTGTGCTTAGCTAAGGACAAACATGAGCCACAGAGCCCCAGTGAGCTTACAGCAAGCATGACACACCCCCTTATGAGGTCAGTTAGCTCTTACACTTGCACTGTTGTATTGCTGCACCTACATGGTTAGATACAAGCTGACAATTTGAAGACATTTGTGATTCAGTATAACTCCCCTCATTTGCATACCCCAGTGAGTAGGTCATTAGTTACTGCACTAACACAGACCCTTTCCCCTTGACAACCAGTGCTCACTGGTATTGTTTACATTCTGCATGTCATTGACTATAATGTCAAATGCAGAATTAACTTAAAATTGAGTTTTCACATTTTTTCTATTTTCGACACAATCCTGTTTGCGCACCGCTGCACTGTGCTTAAACAGCCGAGATTAGCCAAAAAAAGTTTAATTTTCATAAAAGTGAATCACTTGTCAATGCCAATGGCCTTATATTGGGCCATTTGCATGTCTAATGTACATAATACATGCTTTTTTACGAGCTGTCACGTCTCCGTTTTGTCAGTTGCAGAAATGTACTCAGCTATTTTCTGAATACATTTCTGCACTGACACTGTAATATCATGGAGACCTGGCAGCTTGATGGATCGCAAAATCACGTCATTTGCATGGGTTTCACCAGTAAATGAGGTCAGACTGTGCTTGTGATGGGAATTAAGAGGGTAGGGGAAGAAAGTTAGTTGAAGGGGGATGAAAGGGTTAAATGGGAAAGTAGGAGGATTGGGAAGAAATGAGGTAAGTGTAAGAAGGGGCTTGATGGGTTTTATGTGAGTGTAACTGGGTAAGGAATCACATTTTGGCATGAACTTGCTACACACCCTCTCTCCCTATTTTTGGAATATTGGGGATTGTGTGATTATTTTATAAGTTTGGGTAGGTGGAGAAGAGAGGCAGACATGTCCCTCTTCTCTTCTCTTTTCCCTCTGGTGTTGGATGTTCATTTCAATGAGCTGGGAATGAAAGTGAGTGGTTGGATGCTGCTTGATAAGGATATTAGCGAGCAGAGGTAAGGGCGCTGCTTATTTAGTCAGGGTGAGCTAGGTCAAACTACCCTAGATAACAGTTATATGGATGCTTATGCTGTGATTAATGGTACTTACGTATTATCGCAACCACATTTTTGCGGTTGCGAAAAGCACATACCTGCAAAGATAGGAGTGCAGGAAACACTTGAAATCGTTATTCTAAGCTGTTAGTACTGGGAAAAAATGTACATTACTTTTTAGGAACACGAACAGTTTAAGAAATCTTTTTCCTGTCTTGCGTGCCTTACAGATGCCTCAAATCTTGCATCCTGCTTTCTGCTGATATAAACGATTCAAACTGGTAGGTTAACATCGGTTTAACGGCAGGTAGCAATTGCAGTCATTTTTAGTGCCCAAAAGCAAAATATACATAGTGTGAGATTTTCTGAAACATCTCAGATTGCAGTTATTTGACAAAGTATCGGACTCTCCCTTTTTTCTTTCGATAAAAAAAAAACTATTGCTAATAGGTGTAACGACTTTTACATATCTTTACATGTTAAACCTTTACAGCCATGTTGAAGTTGTAATTATCCACATTTGTGACCATTTCTCCAGTTTCACTGCTGGTTGCAAATGTATGCAAAAAATATGCAGAATGCAATGCAAACCAGGCAAGTGTAAGTGTCATTACACGGTGGGACAAAGGTTCATGTCATATAATGTACCATGTGAAAAAAAAGCCAGATGATTTTATGGGAAGTGTTAAAATAGGTATTACTAAGGTGTCTGACCTGCCTGGCAGACCATTACATGTGGGTGAGTAAATGTTAACAGTTCTTTGTATAGACAGTATGACACCAGCCATGACAACTCGGGCGTGCATCTGTAATGCACGCAAAACAGGAATAGTATTTCTTAAATTGTTCCTGTTCCTTAAAGTAATCTACACTTTTTGGCCAATAGTAAGGACTTAATTAGCAGTTAGAAATGGTTCAGCCACTCGTTTATCCGCAGGTAGGCACTTTTCACAACCGCGAAAATGTGGTTGCGATAATACGTAAGTATCTGATTAATAAATTAAAATATTGGATGATAAAGTTATGTTTATGGAAGTTTAATAAAGGTCATCAAACGTCATTTGGTGTGAAGTGTTTTTTGAAGGGGACCAGGACAAATGCAAGCAACAGTAGAAAGGATAAATGTGTCACCAGTTCTTCAGGTTACTGCATTTTTGTATTGTATAACTGTAGCAATATTGACCAATGAGCTTTGCTTGACTGGTTGTATCTTAATCTAAGTGTAAATTTAATTTCTTGCTAAATAAATGAATTTACTGTTGAGCAGCAGAAACTACTAAAGATAGAGCAGGTAGTACAGATTATTACTCTACAGTGTAATTACATTAGTCACACAAGTAAAATGTAATGATTTCCCAGCTGCCTACTATCATTTGTTTCATTCGGCTAACTTGCTCTGATTCTGACAACATCTGCCACAGACACCAGTGTGATAGCACTAATAAGATATTTGATAGCTGAACTGTCTGTGATTGCTATACAGTGCAAAATGTTGAACCTACCAGTTTTTATCAATATTTTCTCCCTTATATAGTAGTAGCTGTAAAACACATGCATGTGTATGGACAGACAGAAAATTCCACTAATGCAGACAGCCATGAACACAGCTAGTTTAAGTTCTGTTAGCAGTTGTTTTTTGGAAATGCATCAATACAGAATATAAGCAAAATAGACTTCTTAGGTGGATATAATTGAATGGCACTACATTGTACATTTAGAAATGTTTTATAGGATTAAGTTATTTAATTCTGCTTACTGACCAAATCTGACCATTTACAGGCTCAGCTTGGGTTACGTACATAGTACCAAAAATAAAGTAAGATTAATGGTAAAACTAAATTAGACAGTATAGTGACATAATGTAGCACAGATGTAAAAAGTATACATAAATTTACAAAACTGTTTTAAAAAAGTAGGATCAGGAGTACACAACACATAGTATAGGTGTTATAAATGAGGTTAACGTGGTCCAGTGAAATGAATAAACATACTATATATAAGCAGGAAGGGAAATTACAGTAGTGAAGAGCACATACATTGTAGGAAGCTGAGATCTGAAATAGAACAACTAATAACAGTTGATATTTGATAAACAGTAGGGAATGGATTGGGTAGATGGGGTAGCAGTTTGTATGAATTTATATGTGGGAGATGTTAGAAGGATGAATGCAATAGTGCAACCATGGGAGTTAGGTGATTTTGCCTGTGTTCTTCTGACATGTGCATTTATATTTATATCCATAGCTTCAATGGTGTATACTAGGCTAACAATTAATAGGGCCTTTATAAGTTCTTCAGGTTACTGCAATGTCTCCCACATGTTGTTATGTTTCAGACATTTATATGGGGGTGACAGCTGATGATGGCAAGATTTACTGGCTGCCTCTGTCCATCAGAGATATTGGTGCCAGACCATTGGTGAATTTTCAGTAGGTATGCAGAATTAGAACATTCAGAAATCAAATTTCACTGTGTTCTGCTTTTAACAGATAAACCTTAATAATATTATCATCATTTCTATTTACATTTTGAATTCATGCTATATACCAGCATTAGTGCCTGTAGAACTGACTGAGAGAGTTACCTGTCTTATATGCAGTCTTCCTTCTGTGTTATTTTCCCTGCTGCTGTCACTTTTGGGGATATGATGGCATTGATTTCCAGTACAGGGCATTTCCAACAATTAGTACTACTGCTCTTCTGGTTTTCAAAAGTATTTCTGTTGTTGTTACTTCCTACACCTAACTCAAATTCTACCTTGTAGGAGCAGAGAACGTTTAATATCATAAGTAATCACTAAGCCAAGCTGTTAAGATTAAGTTTTGCTGATCTCTGTTCAAATCCACAATACTTTAAATCTCAAAGGAAAGAAAATACTAATGTCATGCAGAAAAAAAATATATATAATAACAGGAAAGGATACTTTGTTATAATGTTTCCATGTGTCTTGAGGGATGCTGCAAAGAAAATATTTATTTGAGATTGTTGGTGATGTTTCACTCCTTTTTTTTTTTGGTCAGTATCAGTGAACCAAGTCTGATTAATCAAAAACGTTTGAAAATAATTAAAGAGGTCTGACATTCCATCAGTATTAATGGCCAAATTATTCTTTTCTGTATCCTGAATAGAAGTGACTGACTGCTGTATTCATTAATGAATATACTAGCTCACTCACAAATAAGGAACTTCTGGCCAGGACAGAATGATGGGGTGACAGGATGACATATAACCAGGGGCATAGTTCTTGTATTTCTGGTTGCCCTTTTGATTCATCATTTGTCATCTGCAAATGCAGACTTCACCCTGAGACCTTGGACTGCAGTGACCAAGTACAAGGAACACATACTGATGACATGTTCCACTGAAATAGTGACAGCTGAGACGTACAACATGGCTTGATAGAAAATAGGCAAAGATAAGAAATTAAGTGCATCAGATCTGCCTCAGTTTCCAAAGAAAATACATCATTCAACACATTATGCATGTCATTATTTTATTGATAGCCAGGCCTAGAATGCAATTTCACACACTATTAGAGAAGTAACTCACTTACCAAATTCTATTAGGCATATAATTATTTTTATTGTAGTATGAACTCAGGCAGCATGTTCAATGCACAAGGCCTTGCAATCAGAGCCTATCTTTTCCAATAAATCACTTCTGTGGTATGCTCTGCAGATTTTGATAGCTGTCTGTCAGGGTATCACAGCCAAAGGTTTAAGCTCCTGCTTTAAACATTTTTATTGACTCACTTATTTTTTCACAATTTTAACATAAAGCTCTCCTTGATAAACTGTCACAACAGACTGAAATGCATATTTGCTTTATTTCACTGGGATTCATGAACAATTGTGTAGGCTTTGTGTGAAGCCTACACGATGTTTACATGTTAGCGCAATGAGCAGCTGCACTAATCACATATGCATGCTGCTCATCACACTAATACAAATACAAGCACATTTCTGTGGCCAGCAGCAGTGTTGGTACGAGCACACACCATATGTCTCAACATCTTAGAGCAAGAAATCTGGAGAAAGCCATATATAATGGGGGGATAAACACCCAAAATAGGGACAATTTTTAAATATTGCTCTTACAAACTTAGAAAGTTGTTAGAATACCAAGTTTTGCATTAGCATGAATTTTCTATAGAGTATGAAGTCTGAAACTCAAATGTCTGTCACTATTTTCTGACTTCAGTCTTTAAGGATTTGCCATGGATTTTCCAGAAAACCACAATTTTATGAAAAATCAAAGATATGAGGCAAAAATCTGGGCATTCTGCAAAAATATGTACAGTTGAGAGTGATGGCACACACAGCAAACAAACATGTTTTTCTATGGGTAAACCTGTTAAGCATGCTCACATGGACAGTACAAAGAGCTACATAAGGCAAAATAATACAAGCTGTACACAGGCAGGGAAAGAGTACTGAGTATACTGTGCACATAAATCAAACGTGGATACAGAAATAAGTAAGTGGGGAGGGGAAATGGCAAGGGAAACTATGATACATGGGTTACCAGACTGGAAAGGTGTACTGAGAACAATATGCACTGAAATCAAAGACATGTATACAGAAATATGTAAGAGGGGAGGGTAAATGTTCAAAATTTAGTACAATAATTTATATAAAGGTGCTTATGTCATAAAGACAAATTTATAATATTAAAATTTTGCAATATGTATGTCAGAATAATTAATGGTGGTCACAATTCCTGAGCAAATATAGATAAATAAAAGCAGGCATAATATATAGGACATGACAGTTCACATTGTAACAGAGGAGAATTACATAACATATGAATATCATTGACATGCTGAGCTGAGTGGACAGTTCACAAGAACAGTACATAGAAAATGAGATATTTGCACAGTGTACATTTCCTTCATATAACATGTTGGAATATAGGGATGGCTTAGAAGCCACAATCTCCTTTTGAAAGAATCAAACCCATGCCATCAGTGACCTGTGTATTAACTGTGTACACCAAAGAAATAGGCCTAACACATGTATGAGGAGGATCACTCTTGAAAGGAATTATGCACCTCAATATTATAATAGTTATGCATCCCAAATGTAGGTGTGTGTGGTGCTACAAATGTGGGGACAGAGTGTGACATGCATAATACCTTTGCATAAGGCATTCTTGTCTGACATAGTTATTGTGCCGACAGCTAAGAACAGGTGCAAACCCTGCACCATGATGCAGTTTATTCTCCAGAGCTGAGTATTGTTGGCATCTGTGACAGAATGTAGCTATGGGTTTTGTGATAAACAAATGAAATTAATGTGTGAATTAAGAAAGGATCCCTAAGAATGAATATGATATCACCATGTGAGACTAATGGTAATTAAATGAGTATCCAAAAGAAACAATAAGGTAATCCACTGTGGAAAGGTCCTCACATCAACCGAATACAGGTACGAAATATATAAAAATTTGGACCAACCATGACAGCAGAGCAAGATAAAAACATAAAAGCTTTATTCAAGCAGTAAGCACTTTCATGCCCTTTAGAGCACTTCTTCAGACCAATTAAAACAATTGCCACATTTTCTTTATTGTTTGGTTGGTCCTGGAATCTGGACCTGAGTGTTGTAGATACCACTTCCCTGCTCAACTCCGAGAGCGGCTGCATCTCGGTGAATCCACTTTCTTGTTGGCCAAAGGAAGTGAATGATGCAGTTTATTCTCCAGAGCTGAGTATTGTTGGAATCTGTGACAGAAGATATCTATGGGTTTTCTGACAAAAAAAATGAAATGAATGTATGAATTAAGAAAGGATCCCTAAGAATGAATGTTATATCACCATGTGAGACTAATGGTAATTAAATGAGTATGTTCATTTGCAGACAAATGTGATCAGTCCTATATCAGTGTCCTGTGGTCAAGGACAGCTTCTCTATATGTCTGTACGGGTCTCCTTCTGTTTGTCGAAAGTACACTTCATCGACAAACAGAAGGACAAGCCCACTTCCGTGAAAGTGCACTACATCGAAAGTGTACTTTGTTAAAAGCTGATTTGCTGAATCACTTTACAGTGGGGATAAGAGAATATATCCTTTTCCCCACTGTAGTGTGATCTCGGATGTAGTATATTTAAGTAGGGGGGATGTGGGGGTGCAGCACCCCACATGGAGGGTGCAGGGGGGCTTTCACCCCTGTATAAATGTGATTTAGTGTTTTGTTTATTTATTTTTTTTTCTGTTTCTTTTTTTTTTATTTTGTGTTTCACGAAAGTGCATTTTTGACAAAGTGCACTTTCGCAAAAGTGTGTTCGAGGGTTTACGTTTCGATGAAACATAATTTCAATGGATCAGCATAGATCCATCTGAACACATACCACCCAGGAACTGGAGAACACTTATGTACACCACAGCAATCAGTGAATGTGCCAAAGGAACACTGTCACCATGACATTGGCAGAACAAATGTGTATGTATACTTTCATGAAATCCAAAGCTGTGTTCACATGTGTTCATGTAACATATCAAGGGATAATACTGACATTGTGTAATGGCTGTGTGATGCCAGTGCATTCAAACAAAATTAATATCTATGCTAGAACTGAACATCAAGCTGTACAAATAACAAGACAGCTATTAATCACATTAATTACAGTGGAATTGTTATTATAGATGTTGAACTCCACCAATGCGAAGTCATCTAATCAGCTGTACTTTATTTGTCCATATTTTTTATCTGATAAAACTGATGGTGATGGGGGCGGCCTCTGCCACTCTGTATGTACAAAATATAATTGCAAGGGTTGTCTTTCCTGCAAAACAGTTAAGGACACAAATGCTTACAGTCACTCCTAAACATTGAGAAAATCAACACCATAGTGGGATCAATGAATGTGCCATGGTATAAATGCATCACCAGTTGTCATATGTTGGTTATGTGAAAGCAATACATCATATGTATGAATCAAAAAATAAGTACCCTTGTAACTACTTAGAAAGAAGCTTGCTGTATGTCAGACAACATTTCCTGATGCTATGTATACTCAAACACACCTGTAGCCCCTTGCTGTTGTCGCTGTAATGGTAGAACAACAATTATGTACAATGTGGATATAACCTCATATGGAAACACATGCCTTATTCATGTCCTCAGTTCTGAGGAGGTATTTCACTACAGCTGCGATGGAATAACAATCGATGTAAACGACAGCATCAGTCTTCAATACAGGCTTTCCAAAGGAAATATAGAAAAACCTCTCATGACAGGAAATAATATCTACACACAAACATAGTACATGTGGGTACAAAACATCCATCTGGAATAACAGTTAGATCACCAAACTATGAACCAATTCTCTGTGTGGAAATGGACTCAGACAACAAATCCACCAAGATACAAGTTCATGTCAAAAACTTTAATAGTGATAAAGCCAAAAGAAAAAACAATAAAAATGTTCTGAAGACGTTTCTTATCACACGAAACAAAAGTGCTTAATTCTGGTTTATGCCACTGTGAAATTGGACTTTTTTATTTTTATTTTTTTGGTTTTATCAATATTAAAGTTTTCAAAGTGGACTTGAATCCTGGTGGACTTGTTGTCTGAATCTGTTTCCACACAGAGAATTGGTTCATAATACATGTGGGTGGCAACACTGTTGACAACATGTACAATGACACTGGGATTTGAACTATATACCTAACATCACAGGCTAATGAAGGTTTGCTGAAACACAAGGCCAACTACATATTTATTTGACAACTGTGACACAGTACATTTCATTGGATGACATCACTATTATGTATTAGCTTCCACTAAAAAAACAGTTGCACTGCATAAGCATACTGTATAGATATACCTTATATATGTATTTACAGACTGTTCTGCACAGTAAGAGAAAGAAACACACAACCACAGATAATAGGCATTCCTGTATTCAAGCTCCCTACCTATGTACTGAAACAAATGACATACAAATACATTATATGTTCATACCGCAAGAGAAATCTGATTGCAGGTGAGTCACACTGCATCTTTGAAAAGATGACATCAGATGTGTCATGCAAAGGAGATATTTGTGCAAAAATTACTTCTACAGCTATATGAAATTCTGGATGTTGTCAATTCTAAGAGGTGTAATACACTCATTCATCCATTTACATTCACACACAGTCAGTTGGGTCTCACTGCTGCATTCAAACTCTCTACCTATCGACCGGCACAATTGATATGCAAGTGTATTATATGCACACACTACAGAAGAGATCTAACTTTGCGGGGTGTCAGTGAATTATTGAAATGATGACCACATTTGTGCATTGCAGACAGTATACATTTGTGGACAGAATGAAAAATGGATGTGGGATTGATCTGACCATATAACTGCTTCACATGAGTGGGAGTCAAATGAGCACACCTGTTGAATTAATCCTCCAGTTATATAATGGACCCAACATCACACACACAAGTTTATTGCTTTGAGATTAGCATACCTCTCAACTGTACAGATGTTCACAGAATGTCCAGATTTTTGCCTAATATGTTTGGTCCATTTTTCAAAAATTGTAGTTTTCTTGCAAATTACTGGCAAATCATTAAAGATTTAAGTTAGAAAATAATGACAGACATTTCAGTTTCAGACTTCAAACTCTTCATAAAATTCATGTAAATAAAAAACTGTTATTCTATCAATCTTGTAAGTTTGTAATAGCAATATTTAAAAAAATGTTCCTATTTTTGGGTCTGTATCCCACTTTTACTTATTTATGGCTTTGTCCAGATTTTATCCTCTAAGCGGTTGAGAAGTATGGAGATTAGAATCCCCTTTTTATCTAGTTATGCAATCAAGAAGACATAGTACTTAATGGAACAGTCACTACAGAAGTCTGACTTTAATAATGTGAGAGTGCACTTTATACAGGATATCAGTGTGGTGTTGCAGAAAAGATTATGTTGGGAGAAGGGTCTGAAACTGATGTGTACTCACCCTGCAGTGTAAAATTAAATGCAGGCTACTGCTGTATTTTGGACAGCAGTAGTTAAGGTCATATTTATACAGCCCCATACAGACACACACAAGTTAACTGCTGTAAAATTAGAACTGTCTACTTGCACAATCTAGAGGATACAACATTTAATGCAAGTGCCACTGCAGAAGTTAGACTTTCATGCTGTGAGAGTGCACTTTATACAGGATGACATCAGTGTAGTGTTGCAGAGAAGTTGATGTTGGGAGAAGGATCTGAAATTGTATGGAATCTGCTTGCAATGTAAAATTAATGCCAGACTATTACTGTATTGTGGACAGCAGTAGTTAAAGCAATATTTGTATAACTCTATACATACAAACACAAGTTGACTGCTGTGAGATTAAAAGCCCATACTTATGCAGCTATACAGCCTAGAGGAACGGAAGTGCCACCACAGCAATTTAACTTTTGCAGAATGAGAGTGAACTTTATAGACTATGACAACAGTGTGGTGTTGCAGGGAAGATAATGTTGGGACAAGTGTCTGAAATTGATATGGACTTGCCCTGAAGTGCAAAATTAATTCCAGGCTATCACTGTATTGTGGACAGTTGTAATTAAGGCCATATTTGCACAGCTCCACACACACACACACACACACACACACACACACACACACACACACACACACACACACACACACACACACACAAGTTAACTGGTATGGGATTAGAACCCCTTATCTATGTGCAATCTAGAGGGTACAGTACTTAAAGCAAGCACGACTTAACAGGAAACCATGTTGGAAAAATGGGTTCTTATCCAAAGATAGCATGCATCCGAGTCTTGTTTTTGATAACATAGTGAAAGGGCAAACACAGCGTCTATCCAGACTCTGTATGGATGATGAGATTTTTACACATGAGTTAGATGATTTTGCTAATAGACTTATGGACAGGGGTTATAGGGGGGATAGCATCAATGAAATAATGGTGGACACAGTTAGATTAAGCGAAACTGAAGCAGCACCTTGGTTGTCACAAAAGGGGATGTTGAATAAACATAATAAGATACCCTCACACCAGCAACAGAGGAATAGACCCTTTGGCAATAAGAGCCAGGTTCCCTTACACATTACTTACAGTAGTGATATTAAATGGGTGCAAGATGTCATCAGAGACAATTGGAAGATATTGAGAACTGATGACACATTGCAATATTTAGTAGGTGAGCAACCCAATTTTGTTTTTAAGAAAACCAAAAACCTTAAGCAGATCCTTTGAGATCACAAGGTTAGCACTAATAAATACTATAATAGGATGGGAACATTCCCATGTCAGCACTGTAAGGCTTGTAAATTTATAAACAAGGATATTTGTTTTGTACACTCTGTGACTCATAAGAAATATGTAACTAGAGTATTGGCTACATGTCTTTCTCAGAATATAATCTATCTAGCTACCTGCACTTGCTGCGTCTCATTTTATGTAGGCAAGACAAATTGCAGGTTAAAAGATAAAATTTTAAGACATTTATCAGCAATAAGATTACGAGACAAGCACAATGCACTGGCTGTGCAAATAGAATGTTATTAGAGACATAGTTTTGTTTTACAAGCACCACAGCATATTTGTGCTGATATTAGGAAGGGAGACATTGTGAATAGCACCAAATACAATTAAACTAGATGGATCATTCAATTGGGAGCAAATAGATACCCAGGTCTTAATGGTGTGGTGCCTTTAAAGCCAATACATAGTAGGTGTAGACCATATATTAATTTGCACTGATTGTTTTATTGTTTTTACTCTGTGATTGGATGATTTGTCATTTAAATAATATTATTTTATTTGAATGCTGTATGTCTGAAGAAGGGTCTTCTACCCGAAAGCGCTAACACATTCAACGTTGTTTTAATAAACGGTTTGATTCAGCCTGGTGGTCTGTGGATTTATCTTTTCTTTGGACTTCTATGTAATGAAGTAATATCATCTAGTAACAATACTTATTTTTGTTTCAAATCACTTCTAAAGGAATGATGCCAAGAAAGGTATTTGCGCGGATGTTGGCAAAGTGTTAGTGCATGCATGTGCAGACTTTGAAGTGTTGAACTCAGACTGTGAAGTACCAGTGTTTATTGGAGTTCAGTGATGGTTCCTGGCAACCTTTGGACAAATAAGAATCACAGAGGAAATGTTTTGATTCTGATTACATTTACAGCAGATCAGTTTTATCTTCATATGTTGCATATACATACTCCTCGTGTTTCATTTTACCTTTCAATGTTAGCTCCAAAACTCAAATCAGAAATGAAGTGTTGCACTTGCCTTCCCCATTTGTATGACAATATGTTGCAATCAAATAAAGTTCTCTGCTGAAGAAAAAAGTGAAACACTACATTTGGTGTTCCTTCTATAATGCAAACAGACTTAACATCGATGAGTGCCCGTCAGCAGTGTGTACATTACTTAGTGGAGAAAATCCACCTATTAGCCTAACTTTCTCAGTGGCGCAAAGTGCAAACTCTCTGAGCTAAATAAAAAGCAGAGTTGATGCACGGTTTGACTCCAGCATGTAGACGATGTTACTAAAAGTGTCCGAATGTGATTATCATATTAACATTTTATCATAACTTTAAGAATACCTAGAAATGACTATTATAAGTATGTTGCTTGGCAAAACTGTATATATAATAGCTACTGAAATAATCTTTTATGCCTACTACACACACGACATGCTTCAAGGGAAATTACTAGTTAACTGGGTTAATAATGAGATGTAAATCAAACTCTCACTGCATTATACAATAACACCTGAAATACCATTTAGCATGACATACTGCAGTTGCTCATTGCCAGGCAAGCAACTGCTGAACACTACAATTGTTAAAACAGAATGGTCTTAGAGAGATACACAGGCAACGTATTCATAGGAAAGATAATTACAAAAACAGGCAGTATGAGTTTTACCTAATGCTGGGTACAAGCCATTGTCAAGATGAAAAATTAAGTTGACAGACTTGATTATTATTATCTCTAGACCTCACAATGAGATTCTACTTCACACGTGTGAAAATCACACCTTTGAAGTGACAGTGATATCCTACATAGCCAATGGAAGATAGAGCTTAAGTTATTAAGCAAAGTAATGTCAGATAGAAAATGCCATAATATATTTACATCCATCAGCCTAATGAATAGTCAACAGTACAAAGGGGTGAGAGAGAAGGGGTAAAGACAGACGCAGATATAGTGACACACATAAAAGTGTGGTGTTATGGGTTGTTAATGTACTTCTTTATGGTGTGTCCTCAGTATTAATCAGGTAATGGAAGTGGGGGTGAAGGAGCTGTGAGACAGGTAAAAGCTAATGATAATATGGGTACGGTAAGGGTGGTTAAATAAATTGTCCTTATAGTCATGGATGTGTTTCCAAATGCTTTTTTGTAACAGTATTCAAAATCTGCTTCTAAAAGTTTGTTAATAGATTAAAAATTAAGCTGTATGTCACTAAGCATACCACAGAAGTATAACATCCCAGTAAGCAATGTGACATACATCTGGTATTGAACCCTTGTTGCTGTAGCCAAAAAACAATCTTCAGACAAGGGATTTATGTCAAAACTTTGCCATAACTTTTTTATATCCAGTGGACAAAAAACTGTTTGAGTAACTGTTCCAATGTATTGCCTTCATTCTGTCTTTACTCTGTATTCCAATAGCACAGCTTGTTTAAGCACCTTTGCTGCAGGACAGCTGGACTACTGTGGGTCATATCAACAACTGATCAGGTTTTGACATAGAACATAAATAGTAAATCAATATCCCTCAGCATTGGCATGCAATGCCAAACTCTGTGCAAAGCCTGAGGACAAAAAATTAAGGATTTCTTATGGGCCATTTCTGGCTATGTATGCTGTGTGTGATTTTAATTTTTGACCAGATTAAACATATGAAAAAGAAGTTGAAAGGAAAGTGATTAAATGGGGAGGCAGGTAAAGCAGAAGGGAGAACACAGGGGAAAGAACAGAGGAATTTGCAGGAAGGTAGTGGGAGGTAGACATAGCTATTCACTTCTTCATAATGCAAATGTAGAAGTGTAGACAGAAGTTGTTGATTTTGGACTGTCACCACACCAAGGGTGGGTGACAACAACAGTATAATGTTGTACAACCAATTGTACTAAATCAAGTGTGCCAAGAAGATGTATAGGTGGAGAGCTATGTATGGAGCTATGTATTGGTCATTATTTTTTTGTGAGACAGGTGCCCCATATTTACTTTATTTTCTTTCAAAGAATGAGGAATGTTGGGGAAGGTGCTTAGCAATGTAAGGGATGGGTAGGAAGTTTAGATGAGAAAGCAGGAGGAAGACAGACAAGGATGGTGACTGACATAAAATTTCAGGGGACATCATAAATAGGGATAGGTGGTGCACTGTCAAGCTTCAGAACAGTGAGTGTTCTCTATCTAAAGTTAGTGCACTTGCTTTGTCCCACAGAGACAGTTACACAGAAGGTGGATGTTCTACATTTTGTACTGTCCAGTGTCCTAACATTCACATGTTGTTGCTAAACCTGTTTGTGCTACAGAAGGCTGCCCACATAAAATTTTTCACTTTTTTCCTTAAGCAGGAAAGCTTGATTGCATGCCACTCAGCAGCAAACATGTTCACAAAGCAAGTAACAGAAAAAAAGCATATAAAGTTATAATGAAATTGATTCCTTAATCTGGAGTAATAATTTATGCAGTCTCTTCACACTGCATGGATTTGAACCCAACAGAGACAGTGGTAAGGGGCTAAATTCAGTGCTTTTACAGCTTCTGCCACGGAAACAGGTTTACAAAATGTGCATATCACTCACAAATTAGAAATTTGTGCCAAACATGTTTATGAAGATTACAGAAATGAAATTGTTCAGTTTCCTTCAACTGTGAGCCTTGTTTGTGCTCTGCTAAGCAGTGTTGACATTACACAGGCAAAAGAACATATGTAACAATTTATATTCCATGTAAAAAAAACACAAAGTAAATGTTCACATCTTCTGCAAACCTTGCAAGCAGCATGCAGCTTCAAACCCTGCATCCTCTTTCCTGTTTCTTAAAAATCATTTCATTTAACCTGTGTGCTACAATGATACTTACATGCAATGTAGACTTTTGTTTCTTACTGCTGTTCAGAGTGCTGTAGCAAAGCACACCTATGCCAATGTGAAATTCTTTACTGATGACAAGACAAGTTAAATTTATCAGTTTGTACCTTGGGCAGTGGACTCTTGTTCACTGCCTTGAATTGCTGTCAGTCAAGTGTGTGCTCTGCTAAAATGCATGCAAATGAGGAGCACAAAAAAATGATAGACAATTGTCAGTAGTAACACATATACGTTAATTAATACGAAAAGACAGCATTGTGATGTTTTCTAGATCTGTGTGTGATACAACCTGATCATATGGTCAGAAAATATGCATTACTCTGTTAGATATCACAGTATCTGGAATTAAACCCTAAACTCAATGCAGTAACAACACACATGCCTTGTGTTTCTTATCCCTCTTTGCCACCAGCACATGACTAAGAAATGCTACTTTCTCATTTGCTTGAACATGTCTAGATCAATGTCATATTGACCAATGCTATACAGTAATAATAGTCCACACCATGTTAATGTCATGTTGTCAACACTACCAGCTTCTTCTTCTCTTTATTTTCTGAACAACTTACCCTCCTCTCAGCTTAACTACAGAAACATAGTGTCAAAGCCATTTATTTGCATCTTTGCTTTGATGTGTAATATAGCTGATCAGCATTTCAGAAAGATTTTAAGCAGAGGATGGGCAGTGTTCTGTTACTACAAGGATATCAGTGTTGTTAAGGTTATTCCCATAAATCTCAATGTTTTTATACCTTTTTATTGCAAGTCTATTTTGCATAATACAAACACGTCAAAAAGAACAGTCAGGTCAGAGCAATTAGAAACAGTTGCAAGCCATAAGGATCTAACAATCATTATTGCTCCTCCCTGCAGTCCTTGGGTATGTACATGCAATCATGCAACTACCTACACCATGTTTACATCCCCTACACCAAGTGATTTTTTTTTGATATGCAGGAATGCTAATGATTTCACACCTCATTTGCATATTAAGAGTACTCAGAGGGCTGAATCTACACTATAGAAAGGCAACGGTGTAGCTATGGAAATGGAAAAAGGAAAGACTGATTGGATACAGAGCACTGTTGCTAGTAACTTGGAGGAGATTTTTCTACATATCACTGCACGATTTCATAAGTTATGTTTACCCTCTTCACACACTGTGTATATGTTCATATTTTGAATGTATTTCAATATGCAATAGAAAAAAATTGTGATGTATGCAATTTTAAAATTTCAGTGCTACCATACTGCACGTATAGCAGTTCTTGGTGATCTGTCCATGTTATCATGGTTACTTTACAGTTTTTTTGTTATCATTTGCTATTGTGTGACTGCCTCAGTTGTGTGTGTGACTCATAGGCTAGGATGATTGCCACACTGGATCAGGCAGTGTCTGTGATGTTACATCCATGTGTATTTACTGTCACCCTTAGCCTATTATACTATGAGAATGATGATGTGCTCCATGGGCTTTGTTCATTTGGGTTTGACTTAGGGGTTGCATATATGTCTGATGCACAGAGTGGATATGAACAGAACTAACAGTATGCATGTAGTTTATCTTCTTACACATTTGATCATATACTACAGGTTTCACACTTACCTTGGCATTACTGCAGTTAGGAGTCATGTGCTTTGTAGCTGCCTCTGTCTGATGCTATCTGTACACAGAGATTACATGAGTATGTAACATCTGTGGATATCAGCTGGCATCACTTTTAATATTTGTATGTGCTTAGGTTATGTGTATTCCTTCACTTGTGATTGTGTGTATGTGTGCTATAATTTGCCTCTTAGTTGCTGGTATGTGCGCTGACTTTTGAGTCTTAGGTTGTGAGTATGTATGCTATTTTTTGCCTCTTATCCAGGGCAAGGGCATGTTGTGCACACATACGTCTGCTGGCTACATCTGCAGCTGGACGTTCCCCCTCAGATTCCTTGTCTGTATGTGCAGAAGATGCTTGCCCTGCCTGTGGTCCAGAAATGTGTGGTCCTGGCCCTTGCTGTTTCTGTTCCAGCTGTTTCCTGAAAATGATATTGTATAGCATGGCACAGATTGTGAAAGTTTTTGCAGAAATGCTTAGGTCATACTGCTGGGCACCCCCTGATGTGTCTAGACAGTGGAACCATGAATCCAGCATGCTAAACACATGCTCTATGATGTTTCTAGTTTGACTGTGGGCATCATTGTATTCTTCTTCTGGAAGTGCATGTGCATTTCTGATGGGTGTCATGTGTCATGATTCCAGTGCATAACCTGTATCACCAAGCAGATGGCCTGGTGGAATATTACCCTTAGCAAACCTTGGGTAAAGCTGTGAGGTGTTCCTTATGTGTGAGCCATGGAAACTGGGTTGCTTGCACAGACACTGAGGATGATTCCTTGTGCACTACAGATAACTTGTCAGTTGATTAAATAAAATGCCTTCTTGTTGATACATGTCCTTCCCTGTTCACCATGTGAGGCTTTTATTTTTATGTGAGTGCAGTCTATGGCCTCCAAGATGTCAGGAATGTGTGGTACAGCATAGAATTCCTGTGTTGCTCTTGCTCTCTTCTCTGGTGTGTGTGGAAAATAGATATACTCAATTGCATGTTCTAGCATATCATTTAGATATTGGTGAAATATTCTTGAATCTGAGGCATGTGACACCCCTGGTATATCCCCTGTGGGTTTCTGTAATGTAATAGTGACTAATATCCTTTATGCACACATACCTTAGTTTCCACTGCTATAGGTTCTTATTAATTTCTGCCAAGTGTGAGGTGGGGACAGCAAAGGTTGCTGAGTTCCTGTAGTGTTTCTCTATAAACCCTGTATCACTCTACTATTTCAATATCATGCTGTCATTGTATGTTAAATGGGGTCTGAACTCCCTTCTTCTCCTTGAACAAGGTCTAGCAGCAGCATAACTTTGAGCCTGTTGCACATACACATGCAAAAGAGCAGCAGTAGCCCCAACATTTCTTTTTTTTTTAATAAGTGTGATGGTGCCTGAATTTCAATAGGTGTTTGTGTTCATGGCAAAGGGTAACCCCATCTCTTCACAATTACTTTATAGCTTCCTGAATGGCACTGCCATATTGGATTGGTTCATTAAAATGTAAGTCAGCTTATTATGCTTTTATTAGCATACTCTGCTGTTTACCTTTGTTTGGGGACACTACTCAAAATGTAGAACCATTTAATGAATACAAAATGGTGCACTATTGTTTGCACATCGATAGCAGTACAAAAATTAGATATTCGTGAATATGACCCTTTGGGTTTTTGTATTTACTCATGCATTCACCTGCCAGTAATTGACTACAGTTTCAGAAGGATATATATATATATATATATATATATATATATATATATATATATATATATATATATATATATATATTGTTCTATTTGAAATCATTTTTGCCATACTCAGTTTTCTCAAAACCTGAAAATGAAAACAGTTTAAATAGAATATTTCTGCATTGTGTAAATCAAAATCCAGAGGTAGCACCACAGCTGAGGCAGTAAACACTTTAATGAAAACAATAGAATCAGCAGATGTAAGTGCTTTCACGTTCTTTCATCAAACGCTTGTTCAGACATTAAAAAGTAAATGAAGTCACTCACTTAAATAGCAATATGTAGCCAATGGCAATGCTACAACAATTAATTCATTAAAACTACTTAAAGTGACATTCATATTATAAAATGCTCTGATATAAAAATAGTGTATAACATCCTGCTATTAATTAACTATTTTAACTTAAAAACATAAACATATACCTATGTTCTATGGCCTGATGAAGCCTATGGGTGAAAGCGCATGCCGTTTTTCTTGTGTTTAAATAAAATTCAGTTTATATTTTTTATATATTTACGTGGTCAATCCGTTTCTAATGAAAAGCTGATGGTATGGTGGAATGGTGAAGTGAATACTGCCATAATTTGGAATTTATACTGGATCTATGTTTATAGAGTGGATTTATTGACCACAAGTGTGGACTTGAGACATTTATTTATATATTGTGAGCGTCGGCTCACATTTGGTAAACAGCAGCTTTTGGCATTGATTTTTAAGCAAATACTGCCTTTGTATTGAATGAACTGCCTTATCGCTTTCCTAAATTAACATTTTACACTTACTAAGCAACACAGGAGAAGCGTTTCAAATGGCCATTATTCTTTTTATTGTTAATTCATTAAAACTGCTTAAAGTGACATTCATATTATAAAATGCTCTGATGTAAAAATAGTGCATAACATCCTGCTATTAATGAACAATTTCAACTTAAAAACATAAACATCTACCTATGCTTAATCAAATAAGAATCAAAAACATTAATTAATGCTTCCATGGTCTAGCAAGTAAAAAGGGTTTAAGGGAGATCTTGTCGTTAAGCCCTCGTCCCTTATCTGCCTGTAACCTAATGACCCATTTCCTCTCAGCCTGTTCTGTATGGTTCGTAGAATTACTTGGAATACCAAAACAGGTAACTGTAAAAGCAGGAATGCAGGCAAGAGGGCTTGAGGCATGCACACAGTAGTAGTTTCCAAAGTTTATTCTTCAGACTTTACTTCAAACAAATGATAAAAACAATAAAAAACAGTAATCATAAAGCACTTTTCGTCTCACCCCTTAGTGAGACTTCATCAGACAGTTGCAACAAGAATTTTTCAAACAGTAAATACAAATTCAAACCAGTTTTATTTTAAATGTACCTGAAATTAGAAGCCAATTACACTTTTATACAAGAAACCTGGATGGAATAGCTTACCTGGATGTTGACTTAAAAAAGGACCTAATTAATGGTTGCTATACAGCTCGTATTTTTAGGAAAGATACTTACTCAAATGCTTTTTTAAATTTTGACAGTTGTCATTCACTATTCCAAAAGCATTCAATGGTAAAAGGTCAACTGGTATGAGCAGATCAGATGGTTTCCACACAAGAGGAGGTTTTGCTAGAATGTAATCAACTTCAGGACATGTTTATCAAGAAGGGATACACTCTACCTATGTTTAGGAAACTGGTATGAGAAGTACAAAATAAGAGGCATAGGGGCATGTACCGACCTATCCTGGGGGTTAAAATGAATGAGGAACAAATAGAAATCAACCAAGTTCAGATGTTTCAATGATGCTCCTTTAGTAGGGTCCACTTTTATTACTACTTTTAGAAGGAATAGTTATGATATCAAAGACATCATTAATAAGAACAGGGATTTAATTGTCCATGACCACAATTTACATGTTAAATTGAAGGACCCCCCCCCCCTAGAGTAGTTTTTAGACACAGCAGGAATTTAAAAAGCTTATTACAGACTAGGAAGGAAGACAGTTTAGGAAGCAAGAGGAAAGGGATGATAAAGTGTAGCATGTGCCCCCAATGCCCCTTTATGGAGATTGGGGTCAACTTCTCGATCAGAGGAGTGCCCTATGTGTCAAAAGGAAAATTTGACTGTAATACTAAAAGTATAGTCTACTTGGCCCAATGCCAAGCCTGCCCAGCTTTTTATATTGGGAAGTCGGATAGGAAACTAAAAGAAAGGGTTTACGAACACCTTTACAGCATTAGAACATCAAAGCAGGAAAATGCTCTGGTTAGACATGTGAGTGCTTTCCATTACACTCTTTTAAATTTAGAGTAATTGACCAGGTTATGAGTAATGGAAGGGGTGGCCCTAGTTCATTATTCCTAGAAAAACTGGAATTAATATGGCAACTTCGTACCAGGGCCTACTACCCGCTGGGACTGAATGAAATTTATTCCATATCTCGCATCCTTAAACTAAAGAGCTTAATAAGGTGAATATATACCTTATTCACTTCAACCTGTAAGAAAGGTTTCACATTTTTGCTTAAACAGGGTATGTTAAATATTTATCTAAATAGTCAAATATTTATTTATTTTCTTAGTTATGTATATACATGTTTATACATACACATGGTTTTTCACATTCACTTAGTTGTTATCTATACATGAATGTATCTGCATTTAGAGTTGTTTATGTGAATGTGTACACTCTTACTCCACCTTTTATCATATTCACCGGACGTCCTTTACAGGATTGTTTTCTTTGCTCCAGTCTTTATAGCTTTTCAGGTTGATGGTTTTAAATTCGGACAACATGGGTCTAATATAAGTGTTTTATTATATTTTTCATCCTACTTTTTAGAACTTTCATTATTAACTACTACTGAAAGTTATTTAAGATTTTAATACTTTTTCACACAGTGGTAAAGTATTTTATTTTATACTGTTTTCAATTTTACACTTCATTCTTGACTTCTCACTTTTTACTGTTATCTTAACTATTGGTTTTAATGTTAGCATGGTTTTTAAATATTTCTGAATACACTTTTAAGAGGTCTTTTAAGAGTGTTTTTGAAATGATGAACTATATTTATATTTACACATACACAAATATATTTACTGCACACATATTTGTTTTACAAGAAGTCAGATTTTTAAAGAAGCATACAATGGGTTAATTGTTATTTCCTGCTTACCTTGGGGCAGGCTTGTCTTTTGCTTGGAGGAAGTTGATGTGGTTTGAATTTGTATTTACTGTTTGAAACATTCTTGTTGCAACTGTCTGATGAAGTCTCACTAAGGGGTGAGACAAAAAGAGCTTTATGGTTACTGTTTTTTATTGTTTTTATCGTTTGTTTGAAGTAAAGTCTGAAGAATAAACTTTGGAAACTATTACTGTGTGCGTGCCTCAAGCCCTCTTGCCTGCATTTCTGTTTTTGTATTTCTTAGAATTACCTAGCCTCTGACCCTTATTCATTAGTTCTAACACCAAGAATTTAAACTTATGAGAAAGGCCATGATTTAACACATGCCGTGCTAATGCGTTGGTATCATCTTCCTTATTGATAGCATAAAGATGTTCCCTAAACAAATCATGCAAAGTTCTGTTTGTCTTCCCTACATAGAAAGATGAACATTTACAATAAATGGCTAAACATACCAAATCACATGACTTACTATCAGCATAATGGTCAATTTTATAAACCTTATGTGTCATAGGATGTTCAAAAGTATCACTATTTAACATGTAGCCACAATGATTACAATTTCTGCATGAGAAAGTTCCTTTATGGCTTGATTGTACTATAGTGTGACAATTCCTCTCATAGCATAATAATCTTTTCAAATAATTGGTGTTTTTATATTCATATTTGGGCTTACAGCCTACAATAGCATTAAGCTTATCATCTGTTGTTAAAATCCACAAATTTTTAACAATAATATAATGTACCGTCTTGTTATTGTTTGAATAGGGGATGGTCATCCTAACATCCTAATGACCATGTCTTTTCAATCTATTTGGGGGCATCATATCATTTGTACCCCTCTTAAAAGTGGCTTCCCTCTATCACATCTATTAATAACACTTACATCACTCAAAAAGGTACTTTCCTTCCCTTCATAGCCTCTCTGAAAAAACTCCCTTTCCAGTTCCTTTAGAGCTTTATCACATGCATAATCAGTGGTGGTCAATCTAGAGACTCTAAATCCTTGACCATATACAATGTTCTTATAAACATGGGTGGAGTGCATACTAACCAAATGTAACAAATTGTTCTTCCTGCAATCTTTTGTAAACATCCCAGTCTCTACATTCTCTCCTTCTTTCCAAGTACTCACATTTTAAAAAATCAATTGTATCATAAGAACTACTAGCCACAAACTTCAAAACGTCAGTCGTTGCATTGATATAAGTCGGGAAAGCCTCAAAGTCATTCAATGGTCCATCCCAAATCAAAAACACATCATCAACCAATCTTGTGTCATAAGGGATGAGCTTCGTATGCTCAGTATTGTGCCATTACTAAGTTTGCATAAGAATTTGCACATGGGGTGCCCATTACTACCCCTTTCATTTGTAAAAAAATATTTGTCCTCAAAAAAGAACACATTATTGTTCAAAATTAGTTCTAGTGAAAGGGTGTACCTCAGTATGCTATCAATTGAGACTCCTTTCTGTGTTAAAACAATCTAATACAATTCAAACCAATCTCATTGGGAGGGCTGTAAATAGGGTTTTAACATCTAGGGTAACAAACAAAACTGTTGATTTATATTGATCAGAATGTACATATAATGATAGACTTGCTATGAAATGTTGTGTATCTCTAATGATAGTTTTTGTTTTATCAACTATTCCCCTTAAGCTCTTTTCAATATAGATGGAAAGAGGTTCGGCCAACCACCTCTTGCTGGAGACTATGGGTCTGAGTGGGGAATCACTAATATCCTAGTGTACTTTGGGTAGACCAATCATAGGGACGCACAGGGTCTCTACTAAAAAATATTTATACAAATCTCCATAATAACATTACACATCAATAGGTCATATAAATCACTATGAACATTTTGCATCAACTTATTAAGTTGGTCATGTGTCAGACATTTGTATGTGGTAGCATCATCAAGCATTAATAACATTTTTTCTTTGTAATGTTCATTAGCTAAAACAACAACCACTCCTCCCTTGTCAGCCAGTCTTATAATAATTTGTGAGTTCACCTGTAAACTACTCAGCACCTCCTGTTCAGTTTTACTTAAATTATAAAAATCACATTTTTTTCCATTCAAAGCTGATTATTAAAACACAATCAGGTCTCTCTCACAAGCTTTTTCAAATGCTTTTAATAATGTGACTCAGGGGTATAAAGCTACTGGGCCACTTCAACACATTAAAATCACTACTCTCATTATCATTATGTAACAATTTCAATGCAACATTTCTAGTAAATCATTTTATATCTATAATAAAATCTTCTACATCAGTGTCTCTAGCTGGTATAAAGGATAGACCTCTGTTCAACATAGATCTGTCAGTCTCAGTTAATGCATAGCTAGACATGTTTATTACTAAATTGCACTCACTGTCTGCCAAGTCCTTTTCTGCTGTTGTATTTGGCGTTTTCTGTCCTCGGAAGACTTTCTCCCTTGACACACACTCCTTTGCTGTGTTTGCAATCCCTTCAATGGCAGAGGAAGGGAACAAAAAATGGTGGTTCGCTCTCTTCCTTAATCAATGGATCTTTACATCAGACATCATTCCCCAACTGTAGAGCAGTTAAGGAGGTAACCATTGCTCCAATCGAATGAGCATTAGATTTTTTCTTCCTGCAGTCATTGCTGCTTTGTGTAATGCCAGATATCCTCCCTTCAATGCTTGACTTCATCTTTTCATTCTTCTTCCTCACTCTTCCAGTAGCTGATTCATCAATAGTGGCAGGTGCAGCTTGAAACTTCACCATGACTGGTTCTTCAGGCCAAGTAAACACATTCCCTTTATGGAACTCTTGGCAATCCCACTCCAACTTTTTCTTTTTCTGTTGGAGCAATTTATGTTCATATAAAGAAATATTCATATTCAAGTCATCCATGAACCCATTATGTTTGTCCATGGATAAAACTGACATTATTCATTGCTGTAACGCAAAGGATCTCGCTACTAGCTCTGTTTCTTGTGACAAGAAGTGCTCAACCAGCAACTTCATATAACTGAAGCTAGTCTCTAAATTTAACTTCTGCCATTTCACCAGTAAGTCTGGGAAAGCAGTACCATAAGTGAGTATTCTCAAAATCCTTAGCCACCGAGGAACCTCCTTAAAGTGAAGGCATGCCTCCATATGTTTCCTTTGCCACTGAAGGTTTTTTAATTTAAACAACAAAGTCTTTTAACTCACTTGTTAGCTTTAAATTGCTAACAAGATCATCCTTGTCAACATCATCACATCTGCCATTCTAAAGCTCATTCTTTTCAAGGGCTAGTAATGGAGTGTTGGTAGCATAAAGTAACCATTCAAATGTGTTCACATCATTACTTTCAATTAGACATTGTAGGTTGTATTCAAGTTCCATATCAATGCCTTCTGCCATGTTCCTCTGACACAACCAAAAGACAAATATATAGAAAAAAATGTAGCTGGAGGACAAAGCACCTCTGAGTAAACACAGTCCAAAATATGTAAATCAAAATCCAGAGTTAGCACCATTGTTGAGGCAGCAAACACTTTAATGAAAACAATAGAATCAGCAGATGTAAGTGATTTCATGTTATTTCATCAAACACTTCTTCAGACATTAAAAAGCAGATGAAGTCACTCACTTAAATAGCAGTATGTATCCAATGACAACACTACAACAATTAATTCATTAAAACTACTTAAAGTGACATTCATATTATAAAATGCTCTGATATAAAAATAGTGTATAACATCCTGCTATTAATTAACTATTTTAACTTAAAAACATAAACATATACCTATGTTTAATCAAATAAGAATAAAAAAAAAATAATTAATGCTTCAATGGTCTAGCAAGTAAAAAGGGTTTAAGGGAGATCTTGTCGTTAAGCCCATGTCCCTTATCTGCCTGTAACCTAATGACCCCTTTCATCTCAGCCTGCTCTGTATGGTTCTTAGAATTACCTAGCCTCAGACCCTTATTCATTAGTTCTAACACCAAGAATTTAAACTTATGAGAAAGGTCATGATTCAACACATCATGTTAATCTGTTGGTCTCATCTTCCTTATTGATAGCATAAAGATGTTCCCTAACCCTCTCATGCAAAGTTCTGTTCATCTTCCCTACATAGAAAGATGAACATTTACAACAAATAGCAAATATACCAAAATTACGTGACTTACAGTCAGCATAATGGTCAAATTTGTAAACCTTATGTGTTGTAGGATATTCAAAAGTACCAGTATTTAACATAGCAGTTTTTATTTGTGAATTGTAAAGGTTGGGTTATGATCATGGTGATTCTGAACTTGCTTATGTCATGTGCTTGTTGTAATACATTATAGAACAGTACATTTCAGTTTGGCTGCAACAAATCTGCAGCAAGAACCCATGGCACTTACAGGTATATTTTGCACTGAAGTTCCAAAGATCTAGTCCATTGACCTATTTCACTGTCTTCCTTCTTTGGCGTCACTCTCATGAGGAATTAAACCCGTCTTTTTATATCTTTGTAGATCTGTGTTTTAAGGAATTGTGTTGCTGAACATACCTCTCAACTGTCCAGATTTTTGCAAAATGTTCAGATTTTTGCTTCAAAATTTTAGTCTGTTTCTCATTAAATTTGTTGTTGCCTGACAAATTACTGGGATGATCTGATGAATTAAATCACCAAATAATTACATACATTTGAATTTCAGATTTCGTATCCTTTAGAAAATGTATCTTCATATAAACTATCTATTCAAGCTACTTGCTAGGATTATAAGAGCAATATTTAAAATTTGTCCATATTTTGGCCTTTGTCCCCCATTATGTTGAGCTTTATCCAGATTTCTTGAGCTAAGAGGTTAAGAGTTATGATGCTGAACCATAGTTTATGATGTGATGTGTCCATTAACTGTTCACAGTTTTCTGTATTTGTCAGTCACTGTGATACTGAGGTCAACCATTTTCACATTTACTAATCCTATGTAAAATGGTGCTTGCAACAGTAGAAGATATCCCAGGAACTCATTACAGTCCTGTAATGATTTCTAGACCTTATTACATTGAAGATTTTTCACAACATCTTGGTGTCAAAAATAGCATCTGAAAAATGCTTAAAGAGCAGGTTTTCAGTTTTTGACTTTCAAATATTTTTATTGTATTTCAAATAATATATATCTTGGAAAAACAGCAATTAGAAATAGGATTATAACATAATCTATCAATGATGAATAATAATATAAGAAATAAATTGAAAATATATAGTAAATAAACAAATAAAACATAATATAACAGAACATAACTATTTACAAAGTTGTCTAGACAGAATATATAATACATTTAATTTATCCTGGTCACATGACTTACTAAGGTAAATTGTTATCTATTTTCTCCAATATTTCCATTATTGCCAACCATGAATTATAGTATGAAGTATTTTTTCAGTCTTGAGCTTTAATGTACAATTTCCATGTGAGCAACTGATAATGTTAATTTATTGAATTCATCAAAGGAAGGGAAGAAGATTTAATTTTTATAGTTCATAGTGATGATATTCTGAGCTATAGCTAATAAAGTTCAAACATATGTGAACTTTTTTCTTGGGAACACATTTGGGGAAAGGAGAATTAAATAATACTAGTAATTTGGTTAACTGAAAATTGTCATTGAAGGCAATCAGGAAGAAATAATTAATTTTTCCCCAATATGTTTTAAGGGTTCTACTTCAAATCATCGGCATACCAGATAATCAAATCCCATTTCATCGACACCACTTCATCGAATCTTCACTTCACTGAACTCTCAGAACAATGGCAATTCACTTAGGGTAAACAACCTCTTGACCAGGATGGTGAAACTTGCCCTTTTCCCACTGTAGTGCAATCTCAGAGTTGGTATATTTAGTTGGGGGGAGTCCCCTGCATCGAGGGTGTTGTGGGTAAAGCCCCCACTTGGAGGGTCTGCTTGTTTTGCTGTTTGTTCTTTTGCCCTGCTGGTCAAGTGGTTGCTTACCCTTGGTGAATTGCCATTGCTCCAGAAATTCAATGAAGCAGTGTTGATGAAATGGGATTCAATTATCTGGTACATTGGTGATTTGAAGTAAATTCATTTTAAGAAGATTATAATCATAGAAAGCATGTTACCAGTCTGCATTCAATTTTAATCTATATCTCCAACATACACTTTTGCTTCCAAACATCAGTGTTAATTTTTGAGGCATAAAATAACTTTGATGAATAATCCAAGAAAACAATTGACAATGTAAAGATAGTGTAGTTTGTTTTCAAGACATACATTTTCTTTCATGATATATTTTTGTATTCTTAATGATTCCATATATTTTAGACAGGTAACCATTTCCTTGTACTGGTTGATTAGTTATAAGCATAATGAATTCAATAAGATTAGAAATATACTGTCTAACTGATAATTGCATTAATTCCAATATATTAATGATGTATTGTCTTAAGACATGCAAATTTAACCACAGATCATTTTCTATATTATATGTGGACATTATTTGAATAATCCTAAGAACTCTTCCTGTTAGCGGATACCAAAATATTAATTTTATTTCTTTAAACATATTCATTTTTTCAAATCAAAAGTATCGATATTATTATATGTACAAGCAATAGGACAAAGCAAAAAAGACTAATCGTTAATATTCAAGTTTTTATTCAAATAATTCTTAAATATGGATAAAGTATTAATTATATATTTGGATAATGTTTGTTTTTTTTCAAATAATTCTTAAATATGGATAAAGTATTAATTATATATTTGGATAATATATATATTTTATTCTCTAGAATATCATCCATCTCTAGAATATCATTATCAACAAATAGAAGTGATTTGATAGAATTATTGAATACTTTTGGCTCAGAGACTGATATAATTCCAACCAAATTTGTTCATGCATTTGTTTCCAAATAGATGAGTTTGTTGAATTCATCCATAATGTTACATTTTTGATAACAGAAGACAAAGCATATATTTCAGTATCAGGAAGATTAATTCATCCTTTTTCCTAGTCCAAGTGATTATTTAAAGCAACTCTAGGTTTATTTGGGAACTCTAAAAGGTTTCATTTCTTGACTTCTAGAAGGTACACCTAAACCCATGTCTTCATTTAAGTCATTCTTCATGCAAGTAGCCTTCCACTGATTACTCCACAATGCAGGAAAAAGAAAATCTGTAACATAAGTTTATCTCTGTGTTTTATTTCCACCACCTTTAATAAAGTGAACTCAGAAATGAACTCAACACATACATCAAGATTATGTACAATGTCCACTTCACTCATGTTTTCATTGAGATATCTTAGTTTCCAGCATTACATTTTGCAATGTGTCTATTTTTGCTTCCATTATTCTTCAAAGTAGCTGAATTGGTGGGGGGCACATCTGTTATGGTACACTGGTCTGTGCTGTATGCAAACTACAGGACCAAGCAAAAAATAAAACTCTGTATCTATTTAATTATTAATACATCTGATAACATAAAGAAATCTAAACTATATGCATTCAGTAAAGTGGCTGAAATTGGTGGGCACATATGTGTGTGTGGGAGAGAGTATGTGCTCATGTGGGGTGCAGCAAGAAGTCCACAACTTCAGGGTATCTATAGCCAGTGCAGGAGTAGGACATTGGAGATGTGGCTACTTTAAACAATAAAAGTAACACTTTGAGGCATTTTTCTATTTATTTTTAAGAAAGAAAAATACATTGCATTACTTAAAAGTAATAATATGAATACATAAATGACATGTGGAGCCCCTGCTGAAAGCAGCAGCAGCTCAGATGCCGTATGGGGGGGGGTATGTGAACTTAACCAATCAATTTGAGGGCTTTCTGCTGCTTGCCAGAACAATGAGCCTGTGAAAATTAAACAGAAAAGGATAATCAAAGCAGTTAAAAGAACAGCAGCTGCAGTAGCTTATGGTAAGTTTTTTCTTTTTTTTTTTTTTTTGACAACCAACTAGTTTTCCTCACTGGATAGGTTTGTATTATGCTGTCAGATCTGGCTTGAGAGCAGCTCTGTGCTTCTGTAAAGCAGAGATGAAATACATTGTGTTGCTGTTATATTTATGTGTGTGTTACTCAGTCAGACATCTGAGACATGCACAGTCAGCAAAGTAACTATAATTGCTTGGCAAATGAATTGTCTGTATATGAAAATTAATAACTGATAATATTTGATCTTTATTTTGGCCTTGCACGATTAATCTGATTTTATGAAACATGCTGGTACTGCTCCTCAGATCTTTCTCTTATTTTGCCTTATGTTTTTAACCTGTCCTGTACTTCATAAAATGAACCAGTGGTGCAGCGGTAATATTGTCACCTCACAGAAAGAGGTTCTCTGGTTTGATCCTCGGCTGGAGTGCCTTCTGTGTGGAGTCTACATGTCTTTCCTGCATTCGCATGGGTTTCCTCTGGGTGCTCCAGTTTCCTCCTACATTTTGAAGACATTCATCTGGAGCATTTCTCCCTGGCCATCTGGTGAAAATTGGCTTTGTTCCAAGTCAGACTTCCCTGGTAAATAAAAATACATAATCTTTGAATTTGTGATAAATTACCAAAGATTAAAGTCAGTCAGTAATGCCAATCAATAGAATTTCATGCTTTATATTGTTGAGAAAATGCATATTGATGCAAAAACTTTTTGTTTTCTTAATAAAGTAGCTATTTTACAGTGCAACAACTGCCTGTATACAAAGATGACTGACTGTTGTCATAAAGTTATTATATCATTGTACAACTAATGTCATTTTTGTGATGCAAGTTGTTGTTATACCTCTCAATTTTCACTAATTTTGCCTCATATTTTTACCCTGTCCCTCATAATTATTTTGATTTTCTGATACACCTCTAAGGATTATAGTCAGTGAATATTCCCAAATATTATTACTTTATCCTTTTTATTATTCAGAATAACAACACAGCTATAATTTGTGGGCACAGTAGTTGTCTGTATATGAAAACGACTGTAATAATGTTGATTGATCATTATTATAGCTTTGCAAGAATACCATGGTTTTATGTGACAGAAGTCAATATCCTACCTTTTAACATTCCCTGACATTGCAGAACATTATTGATTTTGTCTCATATTTTGGCTTTGTCCATCAGAATTTTTGTTTTACTTCTGGTAAATAACTGAGGGATAGAATCAGTCACTAATGCCAGCCACAATCCTTTTATGCTTCCTAGTGTTCAGAAAATACATGTTGACACAAAAACTGTTGTTCTATTAATTGTTTAAGTGAATTAGACTTATATTTATAGGCTTACATGCTCATAGGTACTTTCTAGATTATTCATATGTGAGGATCTTAAAAGCCTAGCTTAACATTCCCATTGTAGGTTTTAGCCCTTATGTTTTCCATGCTAATAACCCAGAGGCAGGCATTACAAGAATATGTTAGGACATTTCATTAGTGCCCTTATTCATGAGGGACATGAGTGCTAAACTGTGGATAACTTTGCAATTTTCCCATCCATTCATCCATATTACATTTGAATAGAGTAAAATAAGTACTTTGCTTTATGTAGAGTGGAAGATAGTTCCATAAAGAGGTTTTCTTTGTGATAAATACCTATCCCTCCAACATTTATTTATTTTATTTATTTTATTTATTTGTTTATTTGATATTTGTTAACCAGGAATGTCTGACTGGCTCAGGAACCCATTTTCAGCAGAGGCCTGGTGAGAAAAGCTCCATAAATTATAACATTGACAAAAGAGAAATACAGACATAATAACATTTACAAGTGGGAGTATAGCTTACAGTAAGTAACAAGGTAGTCCTATTGGCATGCAGACAGTTGCTTTACATTTACACAGTAATCTTTTCAAACAAGAATTACAGAGATATACATTGATACAAATAGTTTATCTATTACAATCTTTATAAGTAGACTGCTTTTGTACATTATGATAGTTTCTATAGTTTGATGTCAGCTGCAAAGGTTGATTAGGTGGACTGCAGGTATACTTTTAGTAAAGGATGTTAAAAAGTGAGTCAGTTAATGTACAGCAGTAATAATGGCAGCTAATTGACAAGGATAAATTGGAGAGCTTAGTATTTGTAGCAATCTATCAAGTTCTTAGTCATGTGTCAATAAATCTAGCTGCTCTGTCCTTTAAAAGGGAAGAGGGAAGAAACCAAGGTAGGATAAAGTAGAGTAAAGAAAGAAGGGGGGATTTAGAAGAGTAAGAGGAGGGTGAGGTAAGGAGGGGAGAATTGGATAGCAAGGTAGTTTTGGTACAAGGGCAGATGCTTGTATCTAGGAGGTTTTTTTAGTGTCAGTTTAAAATTCGTGTGTTTTGTTATAGCTCTGATGTTTGCTGGTAAGGCATTACAAAGTTTTGCTACAGTGTAGGAGTATAGACACTGTCCAGCTTTTTTGTTTGGATTGCGTAGGGTTACTAGTTACTTGTCTTCAGATCGGAAGGTCCTGGTGGGTATGTAGGTTTGGAGGAGTGAGTTAAGGGCTGGGCAGTTATCAGGTTGATATATAACTTTGTGTGCCATATTGAGTTGTAAGTGGTTTAGAAGGAGTGGATATTTGAACCAATTGAGGGCACTGAGAGTTGTGCAGTGGTTTGTGTTATGGGGAGCATTTAAAGCAAATTTAGCAATATCATTATAGCAGGATTCTAGTTTGTTTTTTAGGATAGTTTGAATGTTTGTCAGAATGGGAGCACCAATGAGTAAATACAGGAGCAGGTAAGTAGTGGCAAGGGTGGTTTTGATGGTTGAATTTGTGAAGTTTTTGAGCCAGTATAGCATTCCTTGCTTGCAGTGAGTTTTTCTGATTGCATTGTGGATATCTAGCTCAAATGAAAGCTTATTGTCTATGGTCTGTCCTAGTAGTTTGGCTTGAGAAACAAGTTATATTTGAGATTTGTTTAGAGAAAAGATCCTAAAGCTGACTGAGAGATTTTTGGGTGTGAAAAGGAGGAGTTTGTTTTTATTTTGGTTTAGCAGAAGTTGTACGTTGTTTACCCAGGTCTCTATGGAAGTGGCGGCAGTTTGGGTTAGAGGCAAAAGGTGTTTTATGTTGTTGGAGGAGGAGATGATGATAGTAGAATCTTCAGCGTATTGTATAAGGGAGGTTTGGTTGGAGGTGGTGTGAAGGCTGTTAATGAAGATGTTAAAGAGTAATGGTCCAAGAATGGACCCCTGAGGAACACCTGTGCTATTAGGTAAATAATTGTAGCGAGTTCCATGCTATTTTATATATTGTTGTCTGCCTGTTAAGTAGCTATTGAACCATTACTGAATGGTGGGGGGTGACTAAGAGAAGGGAGTTTTTGTAGTAGTCTTGGGTGGGAAACAGTATCAAAGGCCTTGGATAAATCAAGAATTATTATTGAGGTTAGTAGTTTGGCATTCCTGGCTTTGTTGACTGTAACTGTTAAGGAGGTCTGAAACCATGTTGATTAGGGACAAAAAAATTGTTTTGTATAGTATGATTAAGAAGTTGTACTATTTATGTTGTAAAAGAAATTGAGATCCCTGGAGTGGGTGTTCACACTATCATTTGACTTGCAAAAATATAATAAATCTGACAGGATAGGGTCTGTTGAGGCTGTATGATACTGCACAGAGGGGCAAGGCTTTCAGATGGTCTGCATTGCTTTTGTGATTTGGACCTTTGATTATTTTAGTGAGAAAGTGTTGTGGTCACTCCAGTTGTCACAAGTGCTTGGACAGGTACAGATTGATTGGGACATCAAATCCAATGATCAGGCTGATGAAAGCCAAGTACAGTGGAATGATTATATCACTGAACCTGGACAGCAGACCTTTACATGTAAGCTGTGCAATGAAAAAGGACTTCCTTACAATAGTGGGCATGTTATGATCAAAAGCAGTTCATTGTTAACATAGGTGCACAGATCCCTGACTATGGGATTATCTTTTATGGTATGTTTTTAATGTAACAGTTACAAAGGAAGCCATGCCTGCCAAAGGATACAATTATACATTTCTTCGCATTTGGATTTAGTCCATCATTTTGACACCAGCTATTGGTTTGAGAAAAACCTTTGTGGAGGATTTTGTTGTTCTCTTGTGAGTTAATGATGACATCAAGTTTACAGTTGTCTGCAAACTTGGTCAACTATAAACCATTATCATTTGTTTTTACCTCCAGGAAGCAAATGTCTAATAAGAATGGCCTAAGGACTGAATCTGGAGATATGCCACAAGTGACACGTCTTTTGGAGAAGTTAGAGCCACCCACCCTAATTTCCTTGATTGTATTTGAGAGCCAATTTGCTATCCAGTCAATTACATATGGATTTACATTCAGGTGGAAATGTTTAACTATGATTCCTGAGTGTGGGATGATGTTGAATGCATTTGCAAAGTATAAGTATGTGATGTGTACTGATTTGACCTCATCCATTCTCACACATTACCCTTCTCAAAGACATCAACCAGGTTAATTTGGCAGAATATGCCACTGACAAATCTGAAATAGTTTAGGTTGAGAATTTTTTAGGTTGCCTATGCCCTTATTTGCTAACTCCATAAAGACCCTTCCCATTGTCTTACAAATGAGGTTGATTGCTGGTTTATTATCTGAGTCCATTGATGCCCTAACTTGGTCTAACAGGATGATGTTTGCTGTCTGCCATTCATCCATCATGAAGCCTGTTTGATGGCCTTTATTGAATAACCTCAGTAGGTTGTCTGGAAAGTCATGTTTCAGACTAACTAGTAAGCAGCCTTATATGTTATCTGACAACATAAAAGTAGTGTCCATGAGCTTGGATAGTTTCTTAAGAACTTGCATATGTGTATAAAGGCTATGTTCTGTGGGTCTTAGTATGTGATTTCCTTTACTATCAAATGCACAATATGGGGCTTTGTTTTGCAAATTTCTGATGTAGTTAAAGAAGGCTTTGTAGCTATTCTTCATTAGGATAGGTATGTTTACCTGGGTCTATATCATATTCTTGAAAGCCGACAATGTTGAATCTGACATTGTCGACACGAGAAAATCAAATGCTCATAATGTCAAGCGTGTAAACGGAAATCTCCGTAAGAGGAGATTTCCATTTACTGCAATGTAGTGCTGTCTCAGAGTTGGTATATTTAACTAGCGGAGGGTGTGGGGGGGCACAGCCCCCCACGTGAGGGGGTGCCCCCCTGCTTAAACCCATTAGGGTACTTTTTTCTTTTTTTTGTCTTTTTATAAAGTCGACGTTTGAAGACATCGACCATACGGTGTCGACCATATGTTGTTCGATGTTTTCAACCATCAATCTTATAATATAGACCCATTTACCTCATATCTGGTGTTGCTTGATTTAATCAGGGTCAAGAGTTCACTGTTTAAATTAGCAAGAGTCTTGTTGGCATCTTGACAGAAAAAAATATTTTTTGAGCCTGTTTATATTAGAATTCTACCTTGAAGTTGATTTTTAAATTTGGTGCCATGTTTACCTCCGAAGATGCAGATGCATCTACATAGCTTCTGTATTTGCATATTTCTCAGCAATTGCAGATTAGAACTTAACTACCCATTATTTTCCCTGGTTTACACTTTATTCTGGCTACTGTTTGAAACAAAGTTGAAAAAAAACATTTACTGTTACATTATGTTTATTGAAGTCAAACATGTAAGGGCCACACAATAAAAATGGCTGTAATTTGATGATTACAGTCATTGGTAGAATATAATGACATCAGTTTGATTTTCTTTTATAGTTGAAATGTTCTGAAATGGGTTATTTTCTTTTTATTGTTAGTAAATGTTGTTTCACTCCTCACTGGAAACAAGATCAAGACTACAACTTTAAAACACAGCCAAACAAATTTTTGATTTATTAAACAATAAATTAATTGTTAAATAATAGGTAAGTATATTTTTCAAACAATCAAGAAGGTGAGTCCAAAAGAATATTCACTTTTATGTATGATTAAAAAAGTGAGTGTCTAAGGGACCATTGTTTGGAAACTGCCCATAACCCATGGTACTCTTAATCCGACACTCATCAATGGTGTGAAAACCTTGTTGTCATTTAAACAGCTGTGTAATAAACTCAGGTTGCAGGCACAAGATTTGTAAAAATAGCTCAACCTTTATTGCTCCATAATATGCTCTCCTGCAAAAGATTACTTTAAGTGGATATTATATATATTTCAAATCATTTAAGAGACAGAACATACAAGCACTGCTCCTTTTAGTCTCTAAAAGCTTCAGGTCTATGAGATGTACTATTTTTATTTACTTTAATATATTTTATTTGTTTACTGGCATAGCAGACTGATCTATAGAGTCCCATTTCAGCCATTGCAGGATTGCTGCATGGTTAAATTAGTTGCTCAGAAATATACAGTAGACACATGGAGGTTGAGGAACTCAAACCAACAACTGCAGGACAATGTTTTCATAGTCTTACTCCAATGGAGTAAGTGCTGGAAAATTTCCAGAGATATCAAAATAATGCCAGAGATATCAAGAAAGTACAAGCCGGCATAACTAGGATGCTGACTAACAGCAGAATTCTTTTGCTCTGCTACTTTTTGTATTTCTGACAGGAAATTAATCTTCTAGACAATACTAATTGTTTATAAACAGTTATTTTAACAAATTTCATGTGTTTGCTAGGATTATTTCAAGGATTTTTTTTTTAGTTTTCAATTATTTTCCTGTCAAAATCTTATCTGAAAAATCATTCAAACATCCAGTCTGGAAATGAGTCATACAAAAGCAACTTCACAAGACTTATTCTTAAAAAAGGAACTTTTTCAGTCCTCACAAATGTTCAGGAGTTATCCTTGAAGATGGATAAAATGGACACTAAATTAGATATCATTAAAGAAAGTGTTCAACACAAATGGAATAACATAGTAAGCTTTCTGACATACTGGTTCCCAAAGATACTAGACCTACCTGAAGCAATGTCATTCAGAACTGAAAGAGCACATAGGTCTTTAACTACACCCTCCTCAAAGAATAATTCCTCTCTGAGATCTACAATAGCAAGGTTTTTTTTCTTCTTAAGCCAATTAATTAATTCTTAAAACTACAAGGGCAAAATCTCCACTCAGAACTAAAATGCAAAATAATTCACTTTAACAATGATTATTCTGCAGCACTCATTTCTAAAAGAAAATGTTTTTTGCCTTTAATTAGAGAACTTAAGAAATAATAAATTAAAGTTCATCTATGGTTCCCTGCCTGATAGAAGGTGTTCCTCCATGATAATGTCAAGTTTTTTGAGGACCCTAATGCTGTTTTGTCATATCTACAAACAAAAAAATATTTTAAAACAAGTGGACCAAAACTATGCTTCTTTAAAGAGATAGGCTGAAAAACAGGAAGGAAGATTAATGAAAAGAGGAAGAAATTGAACGACAAATAACTTAACATCATTCAGTTTTTACTAGACATAAAAATAGTTGTCTGTTTCTTTTCACTTTTTTCCCTTAAAACATATGAATAAGCTGCATTCAGCTGCTTTATATGGGGTAAAGAGAGTCTGGAGATTACTACAACAAGGCAATTTAACTTTCTTTAGAAAATCATTTATATCTTACTTCAGTAACATTTTACTATTTAATATATATGACTGAGTAATTTGTAACACTCATAAATGACTAAAATAATGTTTTTCTTTTTTAACATTATATATGAATATATATTTACTGTCAGGGTTTCTTTGCCTCATTTTATCCAATTTTGAGATGTTTGCCTTTGATTTTGGTAAATTAATGCATAGGGGTATTGTGAAATGCCACCTTGAACTTTTATCTTGCTGTCATAAGCTGCTTTTCATGGGTTTAGTAAGTAAAATTCAAAATATATACTCATTATATGGTAACTTGATTTAACCTAGTCTTTACTATGAAAATGAATAAACTCTTTGCTGATTAATCTAATAATCTATTTGTTTTTATATAGAAATATTGCCCCTAGCACATAATGAGTCTTTCTTTTTCTATTTCTTTCTTTCTTTACCCTTTAAGTGTTGCTAGTTGTCTGGTTACCATGCTTAGATTGACACCTGACAACATGATATCTAATGGAGAAGCTGTTTGTTTGGGAAATTGCCTTTCTCTTTGGTTTTCTGGCTGCTTTAATATAGTCCTGCTGTGGAGTTTTGAATGGTTTATGTGTGTTAATGGACTCATTGCTGTGGTGTGACTATTTGATTGCTTTCCTGTTTTTTGGAACATTGAGGTATCTGCATATACTGCAGTGGGTGGGCAGGGGAAATTGCTATAGCTTAGCTGCCTTTTTTTTTTACATAAAAATTTAAATTTTAAGTGAGATTGTGATAACCTGAGTTTCAGTCTTAATTGAAAGTGTGGCTCCTTGATTCTCTCTGTGAACAGTTTTGGCAGTTTAAACTTTCTGCTGAGATCTCAAGAACTCTAAGCTGACAGTTAAGTCCTGAATATATTAAACAAATGTTGCTGCCAGTTAAATCACAGAAGGTGGGCTTCATATTTATTCATTAGCTGGGGTCTATATTATAACATTGAAGTATTACGACTTTGAATGTTATAATATTGAACCTGATGCACCGAACGTTTAAAATAGCGAAGCTGCAGAATATTGGATACTTTCCTAAGGAAAGTATTCGGTGGGCCATTTCTGCAGCTTTGCTATTTCCTCGACTGTGGAGCAAAGGTTACGGACCGGGTTAAGGTAAGTGTGCGAGCGAAGGTGAGTGTGCGATAGGGACCTTAGGGTTAGGGAGCGGGTAAGGTGAGTGTGCGATAGGGACTTTAGGGTTAGGGAGCGGGTAAGGTGAGTGTGTGATAGGGACTTTAGGGTTAGGGAGCGGGTAAGATGAGTGTGTGGCAGGGACTTTAGGGTTAGGGAGCGGGTAAGGTGAGTGTGCGATAGGGACTTTAGGGTTAGGGAGCGGGTTAGGTGAGTGTGCAGTAGTTAAGGACTTTAGGGTTAGGGTTGGGTTAATGTAAGTGGATAGCTAGTAATGTATGTATGGTTTAGTGTAGGGTTTTGTAAAGTATATGTGTGTGGATTATGTATTTTGGTGTGCTTGTGTTGTGTGCATGTTTGTTGGAACAGCGAATGTTTTCCCTGGGAAAAAAATTCACTGTTCTGAGTGTTCGATGTTATGGTGTTTCGAGTGAAATGGTTTAATATTATAACATTCGAAGTTGTAATACTTCGATGTTCTAATATAGACCCCATTAGCTGCTATGGTTATACCCAATCTTGATAGCTAAAGGGGATACAGTTTAATAGCTGTTGTCTCAGATAAATGGAATTATTAAAGAAAATAATTATAAGTCATAAAATAAACTTATATATGTTCATTCCTTTTGGCTGTTGCCTTCTGTGGAAGCATGCTGCTGATGAAATATATTTATGATATGGGCAAGGGCTGTTTTGAGACATGGCAGCTTATAATTTTGAATGGAAGTTGAAAGTAGATTGGATGCTTATGTATGTATATGGTGACTGATCTCTATTGTGGAAGCTGTTTGTTTACAATGTCACTTATCTCTTTGGTGGTGTGGCTGTTCTGACATGATCTAGATGTGGTGTTTGAGTGGTATATGTGTGCTAATGTTGGGTTAGTTATTGTGATATGGCTGTTTAGTATATTTTTTATTTGTGGAGCATTGGGATCTTTGCATGAGTTGTGGTAGGAAGAAGGGGGAGTTGCTGTGGCTTGACAACTTTTATCTTTTACACAGGAATGTTTGAAGTTGGGGGGGGTAATTGAGATTCACTTGAACTTAGTGCTGATGCAGATTGAGTGTTGTGTGGATTGTGTTTTTTTTTTATGTGAACTGCCTTATTAGTTTAAGCATCCTGTCGAGATATTGCGAAATCTAAACTGATAGCTGAGATCAAAATATGCTAATGAGTCTTTGTAGCCAATCAAAAGCATATCTCTGTCTGGATATCTGCAATCTGGATAAAGACATATATAAAAGTGGGACAAAGGCCCCAAAATAGGGAAACTTTTGCTCTTAAAAACTTAGAAAGTTGATAGAATAACAGGTTTTACATTAGCATGAATTTTCTGAAGGGTATGAAGCCTGAAGCTTAAATGTCTGTCATTTTCTAACTTCAATCTTTAATGATTTGCCACTAATTTACAAGAAAAACACAATTTATCAAAAATGGACCAACAATATGAGACAAAATCTGGACATTTTGTGAAAATCTGTACAGTTGAGAGGTTTGAAAAATACAGAGGGTGGCCCTCAGGTTTTTATTCTTTAGAAGCTATGATTATATTCGGTCTTGATGGTTACAGGAAAAGAGAATGTTAGAATTCTTATCTTTGCTAAAAGAAATTATTAAGGAATAACAACTATAAGTAATGTAATATATCTATACAGGCTCTTTATTCTAACTGAATTTCTTATCAAAATGAGAGGTCAATCAGTTGAATAACATGTTTTGTTTTGAGCAGTTGCTTTCATATTTACACTGTTTGATATAAAACTGAATCTGAAATTTAATTTTTGGATAATTTGAAGTACAAATGTAAATTGTTTATGGTTCACTCAATTAATAGAATTATTACAAGCATCAAAATAATAAGAAATTACATGTTAAATGATCTGAGTTTGCATACTACATAGAACTTTATTTTATGAAATGTTGAATTTGATATTGTAAGAAATCGTCTAACTTAAGTTATTACCTAATAAATGTAAATGCATTCATATATGTATCTCTGTATAGGTTTATAATAATATATAATAGGAAATAGAAATATCAGAGTTAGTGATATAGAATTTCTGCCTGGAATATAATAAAGACTGGTATTTAGACATATAACTTTATTTAAGTAGCAGGGTGGGAGTACTCTCACTCTTGTTGATGGACTGGAATGTTTGGGAAGTTTGTTTATCTAAACTAGGAGTTTTAGACTCCATGTGGAGTTTGAGGTATTTTAGATAGGTATGTTTCACATTTTGGGAATTGTATTCATTTGGGGTGTCTACTACTGTTATTAACTTTTGTATAGTTAATCTAGATCCTATTCATTATACAAATTCTAATATTAAGTTCTGTCTGGCAGTTTGAGAAAATGATTAAGACTATGAACTGTTAATGAACACTTACCTATGGTGTACAGGGTCCATTTCAATCATCAACCATTTCAATCATCCTTCATTTTGCTTACTGTGTGACCTTAAGCAAGTCACTTAGACCGTGTTATGGAGACAATTGAGAATTTGGGCTAGGCTCATTAATAGTCTCCTGCACAACATATATAGTAATTATATATAAACAATAAGGTACATTTATTTTTAGATTTAGTTAATAGATTAGTGATGCACCTTTCCAAAATGCTTCCCTACAACTAGTTTTGAGCTTATCAGTCTATTATTTTTGATGTCCAGTCTATCACCTTTTTTATATACTAGAGTGGTATTGAATGACTTCCATATATTTGGCAAAGAACTTGTTTTTAACAATTTGTTAAAAATGTTGCAAACTATGCATAATTCTTTACTTAAGCTAGTCAGAAGCATAGTCAGAATATTATTTGGTTTGGATGAGTAGTTAGCTCTTAATTTCTTAAAATTTTTAAATTTCTTTTTAAATATTGCTCTTAAAAACTTAGAAAGTTGATGTAAAATATATGGGCACACAAAACTATCCAAATTACTTGGAGTGTGCAAGATGTGATATGAAATATTTAAGCTATTGGTCAAGAAGTACATACTAAACTAATTGGTAATATTTATGAGATCTCTAGTCAAGATTTCATCAATACATAAAGATATAACTGGGATGGTTGAATGAGTTAGAAAACTAACATATTTATAATTTTATTTGTTATTTTGACCCTTTGTTATGCTGTTTTAAATGTAGCATTTTCTTTTTATCAAAAAACTGAAGGTCTTTACACAATCTGTTTAATTTATCTTTGGTTCTCTGATTTGAGTACTTTCTGCACATTTGAAAGGTTCTTTTTTTCTTTTCATATATTTTTTTTCATCCTGTTATTCTACCAGAAAGGGAAATCAAGTTGATCCTGAACTGTGCCTTTTAATTTTCTTTATGGTTTCAATAGCAGAATTAAACCATTCTTTAAGATTAAGTGCCCATATTCTTTAATTTGATTTAGGCTTCTTGTGCTCCAACCAATGTAACTAATGTGGTATTTTAAGGATTCCAAGTTTGTTAGCCCATAGTTTTGTCTAGATTACATGACTAATCTGTTTAAAATCATTATTTACAAAAGTATTTCAATTGTGGTCAGAGTTACCCAAAGGGGACATGCACCTACATTACAAATAATGGTGTCACAGTTAATGGCTATAATGTCTAAAATATTATCACCAAGAGTATTGTCTGTTTCTAAATAAGACTGTGACATAAACATAAGCATAGAAATTCAAGCTCAATGTTAGTTTTCCCCTGACATAAGTAACATGTTGTCAACATTCATAATTTTATCTAAACCATTTGGGTATTTCTGGTGAGATTTTGAGTTCATAAACTGACTTCTGTAGGTAACAAGTAATTGTCAGTTGTTGACATATGTTAAGACCAGAGATGTTGACTGCAACAGTTTCCTGGTTCAGGTCTTTCACTACTTCAGTTCTAGAGATTGTATAATTCAATAGTAAAAAAACACCTCATCTGGTGCCTTCACATAAGCATTCATATTTCTGATAATTATGGAAAATATCATTGAAGATCCATTACTTGGTAATTGCTACAGTCAAATAGTTTTCTTTGTGCATTAGACTCTGTAGCTGCTTACCCTGAGGCTTCTATCATTTCAATAATACCTCTTTACAGTACAGATACAACTGTTTCCTAGGGAGTTATACTGTTGCCTAAAATATTTCACATATTCACCCATTTTAGAACGTAACTCCTCTTAAAAGCAGGCCATCTCATGTAAAATGTTTATAATTGTTTTTACAGAACTCCCAGTAACTTAAGATTTTTTACAGAACACACTGAATGCAATTGTCTAAGTGATATATTGTACTTAAGTGTCTGAGTGCATAGATAGTCAATATGATACTGTTGGAGTAATTTCTCTGATGACCAACTCAGTTTTCCTTACTTCAACTAATTCTGTGATCTCCAAAAGAGCATTTTCATGTGATTCAATATAGTTGTTGATATCTTGTACCCACTTCTGCATTAAGGCTGGCATTTTAATGAGTTTTGCTTCGGTAGCGATATTGCAGTAGCAGTGTCATTGGAGCAACAAGTAGCGCACTTGTCCTTACTTTAGAAGGCTGTGATTTCTGTTCCCACACAGGTATGTAGATTGCTGACACTGCAACACTGCTCTGCAACATAAAGGTGTTGCTACACTTTTGAGTGTGCTGTCCTTTGGTTGAGACATTAAACTGAGTTCTATCAGCTTGAGTTGGTGGTAGCTCAGGTGTATGTAAAAGAACTCATGGCACTTATCAAAAAAAGTAGGGATTTTTTATTGATATATTCATTACATATTATTTACATATTTATATTATTTACATCTATTTACAAATCTCCATACATTATAAACTTTACTTTAAGCATTGTCCCCACTCTTATATCCACAACCAAAACATTATTTTCTCCAAAATCTTTGTCAAGTCCATTTTTCATTGTATTTAATTTCATTTAGTCTCTCATTCCATGTAGTCCATGAAACATAAAATATTATTCTGTCATTTTTTCACTTCTTCCTGTTTTCATGCACCATTATAACCAAATTATATTATGTCCATATTTATTTGCTCGAATTTTAACCAGATTTCTCCTATTATGTTTATATATTTCTTTCCACAAATTATTAACTCTTTCACATTTCAAAAACACATGATCACTAGTCTCAGATTCTCCACATTTATTACATAGTCTATCTTGCTTTTTTTCTGTACGGCATATTTGCTTTAGCCGGCAATTTTCTAATAGACAATCTCCATAAAATATCATTACATTCTTTAATCTTTTTATACTTATTATAGCTCATCATTATTGTTTTTTTCTTATCTATTTATAAATATTTCCATGGATCAATGCAATAAAATGCTTTCATAATACTTAAGTACCATTCTTTTCTATTTTTGTCAGATATATTCTTTTTTATTTTCCATAGCACAATTTTGTTTTGGTACTCTTTCATTTCTTTCTTCATTTACAGTGCTTTTACTTCTGTAATATTTTTTACTTATATTATATGCCTGCAAAATTCCCAATAATAATTTATATTGAATATTATCATAGGCTTTACTTATATCTCCTATAATTTTATTTATGATATCATCAACTATTTCTCTTATTATCCATAATAACTCTTGACTTTCTTTTCCTTTACTTCCAAATACATTTTCGTCATCCATTTTTTGTAACCTTTTTGTTATTATTCTCATAAAAATGTTATAATCCATATTATTCAAATTTATAGGTCTCTATTTTTTTTATCTCTTCTTTATTTCCATTTTAAATATACATTTTAAAAGTCCTGTACATATCTTTTTCACTTTAATTGCAGTTTCTAACCATTCATTCATGACTTCTATAACAATTATTTTTGCCACTTTCATTTCTTTATAAATACCATATTCAATGCCATCCAATCCTGTTGCAGAATTCATGTTAATATCTTTTACAATTTCATTCAATTCTTTATTTGTTATTCTCAATACTCATTATCTTCCTTATTTAATTTTTCACCATTATAAATTTGTTCTATGTTTTCATCTCTTTTAACAAATAATTCCAATACATATTCTTTAATTATTTCATACATTCCTTCTTGCTGTCTTATTTGCTTACCTTCTTTATTTTTTTATTCTCTTATTATTTTCCTTCTTTTATCATTTTACTCAAATATGGTGTTACCTGTTTGTTCTTTCCTTGTAAACAATATGTTTGTTTATATAACAAATTGTGAATTTTAATTTGATTGATTTTATATTTCTCTTTCTTTTTCATAAAAGGAATTGCTCCTCTCTAGTAAGTTTCTTGAATTAATATCTTGTATCTTTCTTTTTCTTTTCTTCTTTTCTTCTTATACATTCTAAAAACACTTTTTTATATTTCTCTTTAAAATTAACCCACTAAAGAGTCCAATTCTCATACAACTCTCTCATATTCATATGATTTATCATAATTTCATAAGTTCTTTTCTCTCTTTTAAATTTAATTCCTTTTCATTAATTCTCTTTATTCCTTTTCCTATTCTTACATATTCTTCATTTTCCTGTACTTTAAACCATATAGCCACATGATCTAAAAGTCCAGCGTATGTAATTCCTTTTTTATAACTTTTAAACTATCACATATTAAAAAATAATAAATTTCTGTCATAATTTCATTCCTTTTGTAGGTCCACTGGTTATTCCCCCATACACTTAACTTTCCACTTCTCATTTTTTAACCATTTAACATCACAATTGCTCTTATTTTCTCTTAAATTACAATTAAACTCACCCACCACCATAATGTCCATATTTACACATATTCAAGAATATTTTAAACATCCCTTCGCTCTCTTTTTTGTTACATATGCATATAAAGTTATAATTCTATACACATATTTTTTTTTCATCTCAAGTCTATTAACGTGATTTTTCCTAGTTCCGCCATGGTTACATCTAATATTTTAATGCTTTCTTGACATAATATACATATGTCAGAGCATATTTCTTTCCTCATGTCCCAAATTACCACACCAATCTAAAGTCTTTCAGTTTGTGTTCTTTCTTTCTCTGTTAATAATCTGATATCTTCTAAAACAATAATATGTGCATCTACTGTAGCACACCATTGTAATATACCTATTATTTTCTTAAGATTTTTCATACTGTTTACATTTAAAGCTAATATTTTCAGCTTTTAAGAACTGTTAGTATAATAAAATGTTTACCCCTTTCCTTTCTTATTTTCTCTAAGCATTATATTTTTGAATTTTCTTTTCCTTTCTTTAACTCTTTTCCCTATTGAATTATTTTTTATTTCTTACTGTGTACCAATCAGCTTCTTTCTCACTTGTCTCTAGTTTCTTTGTCCTTGTTATGTTCTTTAACTTAATTTATAAGCTCTTTATCAGTCACATCTCTTTGTACATTTTCTTATATAACATATTATTCTATCTCATTCTCCTGTGTAACTTCATTTTAATTTTAATTTTAATTTTCTTGCACATTTATTTCACATTCTAGCCATGAATGACCAATATTGCCACATTTATTTGCACTTGAAGTCACATTGTTTTGCATTATGCCCTGTTTTACCACATGAATAACATCTTCTTTTATCTCATTCATTGATTAAATGATCATTTTTTCACCAAAAATAACAAGTCTTTGGTTGACCTCTGTATTTCACAAAATCCCTATTACCATAAACATTAATAATACTAGGTACATGCATAACATTATAATTTTCCATTTTCAGTATACCTCCACATTCCCATCCACAGTCCCTAGTCCCCTTTCACCATATATTTTTGTAGTGTCCATTATTTCATTACATATAGTTAACAAATGTTATTTCAGTTCCTTTGTTTCAACTTCAGTTGTAAACTCTATCATTATTCCTCACTTGTCTCCTTTGTTTCTTTTTCCCAGTTACTTTCTTTAACTTCATGTATAACCTCTTTATCAGTTACATCTTTTTGTACATTTTGTGGTATAACACATTCTACTATCTCTTTATCTTGTATAATTTCATTTTCATTTTCTTGTACATTCATTTCAAATTCTAGCCATGAATGACCAGTATTGCCACATTTTTTGCACTTTAAATCACATTTTTATTATTCCTTGTTTTACCACATAGATAACATCTTTTTTATTACATTCATTGATTAAATGATTGTGTTTTCCACAAAAATAAGTTTTCGGTTGACCCCTGTATTTCACAAAACCCCTATTACCATGAACATCAATAATACTAGGTACGTGCATAACATTATTATTTTCCATTTTCAGTATTATTCAACATCCCATCCCCAAGTCCATAGTCCTCTTTCATCACATATTTTTGCAGTGTCCATTACTTCTTTACATATAGTTGACAAATGTTCTTTCAGTTCTTTTGCTTCAACTTCAGTTCTAAACTGGATCATTATTCTGTTTTTTTGTTTGTCTGTAAAAAGCTTACATCACATATTCTAACCATGAATAAATCATTTTCTTTTGTTCATATGCACCCAAACATTTTTATGGCCTGCCCAGTCTCAAATACCAAGTCACAAAAAGTCTCTTTATTAATTAAAATGAATGCTCTTACCTCTTTTGCTTTGAAACCCAGAGGTGCTATGACAGAGTCTCAACTCTTATATCTGTCAAAATTGTCTTGTTTTTTGCAGCTGACATGTACTGTATACATCTGTTTTGCTTTTTTTATTTATTCTTTCTTCTTTGCTCTTTCTCACACAGTTTATGCATAATGTTTTGTCTCTTGAATGTTTTTCTGCTACAGTCTCTTCTTCTCCTTTTTCTTCTTCTATTTGCTCCATGATGTCACTCCATGAAATTGCTACTCTACTTTCTGGTTCACTTTGGTTTACCATTTCTTCTAAATAATCATCCCGCAACTCTGCCAGTTGGAGGGTTGTAATTATGCATTTCTCAGAGGTAACTGTCTCTCCTTCAAACAATCTCCTCTGAAAGTTTTCCTCTGAATCAATCTCTCTTACAACTACAATCTCCTTTTCTTCCAATATCACTGTTTTTTTCTGCACCCACAGCATCAGAAAAAACTTCTGGTAGCAATTCTACCATTTCAACTATACTTTCATCAACCTTCACTTCAGTTTCAGCCAAAGCTGAATCAGCCACATTTTCTCCTTGTTCCCCCTGGCTGCCTCCGCACCTGGACAGGAAACAGGAAGTCAGGATGTGCAGCACATAAATCCTTCCCCGACTACTAAGAGTAGGGGACATTCTCATGTTGCCGCAGCAACATTTCCCCTAGTATCATGAATACCACCTTGGATCTCCCCTGAAAAGAGGCCACAGTCAACAAAGGATAAATAATATTTTGTTTTTGTCTAAGTCAGCAATTTTCTAAGTGTGGTTTTTAATATAATGTCCTATCCCACACAAAGGATTTCCTGCTTATCAGCAGTATTTACAACAGATATATTATTCCTTTTTATGGTATAACTGAGCTTCTTGTTAAAATTATTTTGACAGTTAAAGGGCTCAGCTTCATTGTAATTAAGTGAAGATGGTGTATTATTTTCTATAATATATGGCTTAAAACAGTTGTTTATAGGAGGGATTTTATGTAGCCCTCCTAAAGCACTTCATTTAATTTTTTTTTCTAATGCATTTTGCTGCTCATTACTGTTATATCTCTGATATTTTTATTCCCTACATTAATACTACAATTTCAGGATAAATTACTGCTGGAGGCTGTTTTGTGCCATGATTCATTTGAGGCTGTACCTGTAAATCTTGTATCAGTACTAGTTTCTGAACAATTCAATTTTTGAATAATTTTCTGATGTAGGCAGTGAGATGTTAATAAGCATCTCTTTATTTAAATCATTCTGTTTTTGCCTTGTACCCATAGCATTAGTAGTCCTTTTTATTACTTTGGTTACATAGGGTTTTGCTTTCTTATTCTTGTGTGCATGGTTAACTTTAATTTTGCACTTTTGGAGCTTAATGAAATGCTGGATATTTGACTGCTTACACTTAAATAAGTTATCTCCATACATGTTGGTATTATTGCTAGAACACCTAGTGAAAGTTATATTTATTTTTCATCTGACCATTTGTAGTTAAACAGGCTAGCTCCATGTAAGTCATTATTATTTCTTTATTACATATAGTTGAAATTGTCTGTTTATTAACTTATTAATGTAGTGTTCACATAACTGAAATTAGAGCCATTGCTCTGTTGGCTGTTCTACTATTATGTTTCAGTAATACTGTTGTGCCCTATTACTGCTGCATTATTCTTAAGTACAAGCAATACTGCACTAATAGCATAACTAGTAACAGTAATTAATAACATAATTTAGGGTAATACTTTTCCAAATCATTTTGTACTGTCCCCAGTTAATGATACTAATTAGATAGAAACTAAATCAACATCATTTTAGGTATTGCACTTTTTGATCTCTGGTGTTGTTTCACTAGTAGCAGGGAAAGATAGATGAGACTAACAAAGCATGGGGTAACACATTGAGAGAAGGGTGTCAGAGTGTAGATATAAGAAAAACAGATGAGAGACAATGGTAAAGGGAGGATTGTCAAACTAGCATAGTGGGCATGGACACAAAAGGGACATCTAGTTGAGAGATAAGAATGGGAATTTGAATATGCAGTCTCTGACAGCTGAGATACAGTGGGAGAATACTTATCACCCTGGGTGCTATCATCACTGAGTTCTGCTAAAAAAATACGATAAAAGTCCTGGGATCCAACAGCAATTTGTCAAAACCAACCACAGCGTAGCAGCAAAAGATACCAGGAAGCTGGATTCTAGCGCCACAACAGTACTCTTTATTTGAACAAAATTAAAACAGGTTAAGCACTTTCATCAAAATAAAATGACTTCTTCAGAACACAATACATAAAAAAACACTCCCTTATATACTTATTAAGTTAATAAAAACCGCTCATTTCACCTATTATTCAATTAGTGACAAAACATCTTAAAGAAACATAATACCTTCCATGTTATGTCCTAACCTTTGCTCTATTATGTTGCATTTAAAATATCACCAAATAAATATTCAGTTAATAACTTATGCACATTAAATAGATTAACTACATCTATATAAAATTTAATAACACTTTACAATCAAAATAGTCATACTAAATCCAAAACCTATGCATTTTTGTAAGATCTGTACTGTCTTCTAATTTACAAATAGAACTGTATATAATACTAATATTGACACCATGTGTTTTCACATTACAAATATACATGTATATCTTGTATTTTAGTGGAATGATATATGAATATGATGATTAGTGTTGTGTGAACTAAATACCCAAAAATATCCCTAGCAACAATAGTACATAATAGTATAACAATATGTATTTTCCAATACATGAATTGTAGTTTGTATATTATATTAATACACCGTTATGTTCTTACTAGGGGTTTAGTGGGAATCATTTCATTCAATCCAGGAGGTGTAGCTGCATCAAGTCTTATCTGCCACCTAATCTCCTTTTCACCCACTAATGCCTTTATGTTTCCCCCTCTAGGGTTTGGAAATATCACTTCAAGGATGGCAAATTTGAAACCAGCGCATTGTGGATTGTTAATCAAATGACGAGACAGGGCATTATCAATGTCACATTTTCTAATACAATACATGTGATCATATATTCTGTTTTTAAAAGAACGATCAGTTTTCCCAACGTAATAATGCATACATGTATCACAAATTCCTAGATATATTATATGCTGAGTCTGACAATTCCCATGACAGAATTTCACCTTACTTCTGACACTATTTTTAAGGTGATAGAGGGTGCCTCGAATATATATCTGCAAAAATTGCAGTGTCCACATTTTTAGTACCCATCTTATGTGTCTTACTTCTCCTTTGATGACTAGCTTTTACTTCAATTATTCTTCTCAAATTATTCCCCGTCTTATAAACAAACTGGGGTCTACTAGGTACTTTCTCCTTTATTAATGTGTCACTTGTCAATATATTCCAGTTAGACATAATAATGCCCTTAACTTCCCTAGTATGTCTACCATATTTTAATATACATGCTTTGGTATATTTATCATTACTACAACTATTACTAGTAATATTATTACTGTTCGTCTCCATGTTGTTTTGTATTCCAATACGCAGGAGAGACATATACCTTTTACTCCATTCTTGGGATACATATGAAATAACATCTTTTATCATAGCTTGGGGATAACCTTTCTCTGTAAATAAACAACCAATGTATGACAATTCCTGTAACATACACTTTTTAACTGATGTCATCCTGGCAGCTCTGATGCATTGCCCCCTTATTATGCTCCGTTTGGTGTTATAGGAATGGGCACTTTCAAAATGTAAATAACCATTGCTATATGTGTCCTTCCTATAAATCCGGGACTGGAAGGCCTTTCCATCACTATACAGATAAACATCTAAGTAATTGATCCCCACTGTATCACATTGATATGTAAACTTGAGATAACTTGTGGTGTGATTAATATAATCTACAAATTGTAGGAGTTCTTCTGTTTTACCTTCCCAGAGAATAAAGATGTCATCCAAATAACGAACATATCTTTTGATATATGACATCCATCTCGTGTCCAAAACAAATTCCCTTTCCCAGTCAAGCAAAACCAAGTTTGCATAAATAGGGGCACAGTCTGTCCCCATTGCTACGCCTGTCTTCTGTCTATAGTACTCCCCCTCAAAATAGATATAATTGTGGTCAAGTACTATATCCATAAATTCAATAAGTAAGGATATGTCATCCTGTCCCAATCCACTGTACTTGTATATACTATTGTAAAATCTATTCATGCCATCTTCCTTAGGAATACAAGAAAAAAGATCCTGTATATCGATGGTTGCAAACACAAGATTCGGGCTCCATAACTCCTGCTTGAAAATTCCCAGAAATTCCCATGAATCCTTCATAATGTGCTCGACAGTGTTGTACATGTGTTTTAATTGATGGTGAACCACTCTACCAAAAGGGAAAGCCTTACTTGCACTTCCCGAAATTATAGGTCTAAATGGAGGGTCCAACATATTTTTGTGGACTTTGGGGATGCCTGTGATTGTCGCTAATATAGGAAATTCCACTTTGAGGTATTTATATAAATCCTCATTAATTCTATTTTCCAACAAAAACTCCTCTAGGTATGAGTCTATACGACTATGGGCTATATTTACCTCATTTAGAGAAGAAACTACATATTGCGATGAATTATTCAATAATTCAAAGATCTTGCTTATATAATGTTCCTGATCATACAGAACAATGCCTCCCCCTTTGTCTGCTGACATGATTCTAATATTTTGTTCACATAATGAGTCAACAATATGATGTACTTGTTGACTCATAGCACGATCTCCTTTATTGTACTTATATTTATTATGTAGAGCATACAATTCAGCATTGACCACATTTTCAAAAGATGTCAGTGTTTTAGACATGGGGGGGGGGTAAATACACTTCTCTTTCTCAGTTCGCCCATATCTCCTTTTACCATGGCACTCTGATTAAAAAAAAACCCTAGATTGAGTTTGCTCAAAAATAACTTGAATTCTACCAACGTGTCAGTTATATCCAAAGATTTATCTGGAATAAACTTCATACCTTTAGAAAATGTTGAAAATAACTCAGGTTTCACTTGATATGCACTATAATTGTATATCTTGATTTCCCCACTAGTGTGAAGTATCTTGTTACAAACATTTTCATTACTATTATCTATTGTATACATCAAAGGGTTCACAACATCCGCCATGGATGTATTGATGTCTAGACATCCAGGGGATCCTATAGGTATGACCTGCGTCCATTCCATCTGTTCTTCCCTTTCCCTTTCTGTTTGGCTGATTGCCAACTGTTGTAATCCCTCCCCTCTTCTAAAAAAAATTCTTCCTCCACCTGGTCTGTATTAATACCTTTGTAATTAGTGGTATACTTCATATCCTTGTTCATCCCCCCATCCTTTTTAACATTCCATCTATATACCAATCCTTTCTCATATTGGGTAATGTCTCTCTGTAGTTTTCTACATTTCCTATCGAAAACTTTCTTACAATTACTTTCAGCATACTCATATTGTTTGAAATACAATTTTTCCCATTGTGAAAATAACATGTCTTTTTTGATGCGTTTGTTCATCTGCTCGACTTCCTGCAGTAAACTACTTAGTTTTATGTCATTGCAATTAACAATAAATTGCATAAATTGCTTTCCAAACCCATTAAACATATCATTACACATCCTAATATTGTCTGCATTCATTTCAACCCCTATGGGTTCTTTAAAAAATCGTAGTCCCATAGGGACTATACCACTATCTATACATTTGCGAAGATACATGTTATCCACCTGGATACTCTTAATTTTAGTCAACTTATTGCCAAAACTGTATATGAGTTCCTTTAAAGGAGGGAAATACCCCTCACCCTCTTCACGTTTATTTTTAGAATTATTATTGTCATTGAACTCAAATGGCATTTGCATAAACTTATCTAGATTGTAAATGTTAGCGCTGTCTTTTTCTCCCAAAGGAGAGCGCTGAGAAACAGTACCTTTAAGATGTTTATTATTAGCACCACTCGTCTTCTCCTCCATTGCATAGGTTCGAACTGGTGGTAAACGTTTAGGTTTGGCACCAGAAATTAAATAAACATCCTCGTCTTGGTTGCCAGACAAGGTAGAAATATTGACAGTACTTCTGTGCCTCACTGTATGTTCATTATCTTCCTTCCTCGGTGTGCAGCTCAACAGGAACGGGGACGAATGTCTCCTCTGCCCATTCGGGATTTCCTCGTCGCTGCCATTACCAATAGAGGAGCGTGCTGACGTCACAACATTGAAGTTGGGTTGCGCTGGGTTTTTTTTGTGAAACAGAGGGCGGTGTTAGCAGTTCCAATAAACGGGTTATTTCGCCCTTTATGATAGCCATTTCAGAATGTATCTTGTCAACCTCTTCCCTGGTTATAGAGGTTGAAAAACCGGATATCTCGTGCATAGAATCCATAGCAAGGCACTACTAAAAAAATACGATAAAAGTCCTGGGATCCAACAGCAATTTGTCAAAACCAACCACAGCGTAGCAGCAAAAGATACCAGGAAGCTGGATTCTAGCGCCACAACAGTACTCTTTATTTGAACAAAATTAAAACAGGTTAAGCGCTTTCATCAAAATAAAATGACTTCTTCAGAACACAATACATAAAAATACACTCCCTTATATATTTATTAAGTTAATAAAAACCGCCCATTCCACCTATTATTCAATTAGTGACAAAACATCTTAAAGAAACATGATACCTTCCATGTTATGTCCTAACCTTTGCTCTATTATGTTGCATTTAAAATATCACCAAATAAATATTCAGTTAATAACTTATGCACATTAAATAGATTAACTACATCTATATAAAATTTAATAACACTTTACAATCAAAATAGTCATACTAAATCCAAAACCTATGCATTTTTGTGAGATTTGTACTGTCTCCTAATTTACAAGTAGAGCTGTATGCATTACTAATATTGACACCATGTGTTTCCACATTACAAATATAAATGTATATCTTGTATTTTAGTGGAATAATATATGAATATGATGGTTTGTGTTGTATAAACTGAATACCTAGAAATATCCCTTGCAACAATAATACATCAATAGTATAACAACATGTATTTTCAAATACATAAATTGTAGTTTGTATATTGTATTAATACACTATTATGTTCTTACTAGGGGTTTAGTGGGAATCATTTCATTCAATCCAGGAGGTGTAGCCGCATCAAGTCTTATCTGCCACCTAATCTCCTTTTCACCCACTAATGCCTTTATGTTTCCCCCTCTAGGGTTTGGAAATATCACTTCAAGGATGGCAAATTTGAAACCAGTGCATTGTGGATTGTTAATCAAATGACGAGACAGGGCATTATCAATGTCACATTTTCTAATACAATACATGTGATCATATATTCTGTTTTTAAAAGAACGATCAGTTTTCCCAACGTAATAATGCATACATGTATCACAAATTCCTAGATATATTATATGCTGAGTCTGACAATTCCCATGACAGAATTTCACCTTACTTCTGACACTATTTTTTAAGGTGATAGAGGGTGCCTCGAATATATATCTGCAAAAATTGCAGTGTCCACATTTTTAGTACCCATCTTATGTGTCTTACTTCTCCTTTGATGACTAGCTTTTACTTCAATTATTCTTCTCAAATTATTCCCCATCTTATAAACAAATTGGGGTCTACTAGGTACTTTCTCCTTTATTAATGTGTCACTTGTCAATATATTCCAGTTAGACATAATAATGTCCTTAACTTCCCTAGTATGTCTACCATATTTTAATATACATGCTTTGGTATATTTATCATTACTACAACTATTACTAGTAATATTATTACTGTTCGTCTCCATGTTGTTTTGTATTCCAATACCCAGGAGAGGCATATACCTTTTACCCCATTCTTGGGATACATATGAAATAACATCTTTTATCATAGCTTGGGGATAACCTTTCTCTGTAAATAAACAACCAATGTATGACAATTCCTGTAACATACACTTTTTAACTGATGTCATCCTGGCAGCTCTGATGCATTGCCCCCTTATTATGCTCCGTTTGGTGTTATAGGAATGGGCACTTTCAAAATGTAAATAACCATTGCTATATGTGTCCTTCCTATAAATCCGGGACTGGAAGGCCTTTCCATCACTATACAGATAAACATCTAAGTAATTGATCCCCACTGTATCACATTGATATGTAAACTTGAGATAACTTGTGGTGTGATTAATATAATCTACAAATTGTAGGAGTTCTTCTGTTTTACCTTCCCAGAGAATAAAGATGTCATCCAAATAACGGACATATCTTTTGGTATATGACATCCATCTCATGTCCAAAACAAATTCCCTTTCCCAGTCAAGCAAAACCAAGTTTGCATAAATAGGGGCACAGGCTGTCCCCATTGCTACACCTGTCTTCTGTCTATAGTACTCCCCCTCAAAATAGATATAATTGTGGTCAAATACTATATCCATAAATTCAATAAGTAAGGATATGTCATCCTGTCCCAATCCACTGTACTTATATATACTATTATGAAATCTATTCATGCCATCTTCCTTAGGAATACAAGAAAAAAGATCCTGTATATTGATGGTTGCAAACACAAGATTCGGGCTCCATAACTCCTGCTTGAAAATTCCCAGAAATTCCCACGAATCCTTCATGATGTGCTCGACAGTGTTGTACATGTGTTTCAATTTATGGTGAACCACTCTACCAAAAGGGAAAGCTTTACTTGCACTTCCCGAAATTATAGGTCTAAATGGAGAGTTCAACATATTTTTGTGGACTTTGGGGATGCCTGTGATTGTCGCTAATATAGGAAATTCCACTTTAAGGTATTTATATAAATCCTCATTAATTCTATTTTCCAACAAAAACTCCTCTAGGTATGAGTCTATACGACTATGGGCTATATTAACCTCATTTAGAGAAGAAACTACATATTGCAATGAATTATTCAATAATTCAAAGATCTTACTTATATAATGTTCCTGATCATACAGAACAATGCCTCCCCCTTTGTCTGCAGACATGATTCTAATATTTTGTTCACATAATGAGTCAACAATATGATGTACTTGTTGACTTATGGCATGATCTCCTTTATTATACTTGTACTTGTTATGTAAAGCATACAATTCAGCATTGACCACATTTTCAAAAGATGTCAGTGTTTTAGACATGGGGGGGGGGTAAATACACTTCTCTTTCTCAGTTCGCCCATATCTCCTTTTACCATGGCACTCTGATTAAAAAAAAACCCTAGATTGAGTTTGCTCAAAAATAACTTGAATTCTACCAACGTGTCAGTTATATCCAAAGATTTATCTGGAATAAACTTCATACCTTTAGAAAATGTTGAAAATAACTCAGGTTTCACTTGATATGCACTATAATTGTAACACAATAATAACTGATAAATTTTCATTAAGACCTGGAAAGATGTGTGCACCTGTTCTAATTTGACATCTTTACAGGTCTTAATGAAAATTTATCAATTAAGAGCATTTTGAGACTTTTAACTTTAAGGAGATAATTTACATATTTTTATGTGTTTAATATAGCAATTTTAAGCCCCACTTTCTAAGCTCTAAGTTCTTCCAAGTTTTTCCACGTATTGATGCATTAACTTATGTTTCTTATGAGTGCACATTCAGTACACTATGTAGTCTATTTACCTTTTATTATTTGTACTTTCGCACTTTAGACATGTTTTAATATGAAATTTCAATTTTGTTTATAGACATGTATATATAAATGCATTTCTAAATGCTAGGCTGACTGTTTATGTTTCTCGTATATTTGGTAGTTAGCAATATTTATTGATTTAATTCAGCGTTCTTTATTCTGATTTTAAAAGAATACACATATGTATTTAAGTATAAGCATATTATTCTAGAGTAAGTTTTAGTTTTATTATTACGCATACTTATGAGGTTGTTTGATATTTTATTGGTATTTCACTTTAATTGGTAATTGAATACTACTTACTAATTTATTGTTTTTTAATTCATTATAAAAAGATTGCTAATTGGATTTTCTTTGTCTGAAGAAGGTGAGGCGCAGTCCACACCGAAAGCACTTATTAAACAGTTTTTTTGAATTAAATTGAATTGTTTTGCCAGCTCTCATTGTGTTTCTCTACGCCTTTTTGGCTAATTCTCTCCACTTACCATAAACACTGTTCAGACCAGTCAGTGTGCATACTGTTTTTTTCTTTCCTTCTACAATGATTGCAGATATTTGGATTTAATTTAAAACTTTTATTTCAGTTTTATAGTACAAACATTGATAGTCATTTGTAAAACAAACAATACAGTCTCACAATGAAAACAGACTTAGTATAAACAGTAAACTTCTATGCCCTTGAAACTCATTGAAATGGCATTGAAACCCACATTCAATGAAAATACATCTGGCCTATGTCAGATTAAGTTTACCTTTGGGATGTTTTCAAACCACAGGCTCCTTGCACACATTTTTAAGATCATGAATACATGCATGTGTTCTCTGATTTACCTTTTTGATAACACAGCACCATTTGTTAGAATATGTTTTAAAATGGTAGTTTTGAACATTTTCCATTAAGCAATGAAATGAAATGTATGATCCAGTAATGACAAAATTACCCATTTCAGAACATTTCAAACATAAAAGGCCACTCAAAATCCTGTCATTACAATCCACCAGTATCTGTCATTGTGCACAACCTCTACAGAAGTAAAAGTCATCTGAATAATTCCACATTAAAGAGATCTAGAAATTCCCTGATACTGACAAATAACTTTACATTTCAGTGTTTCATCTACAAATTCACTGTCTGCTGCCCCTGAATAATTAATTGTCTATGTTACATTAAACAAGAAAAAAAAATGGGAAGCTGGTAATATTGCAGTACGGAAGATCTAAGCATCTCATCCAAAGGAAATCACACTAAGGAGCGCAGCACAAGGGCACCATAGTATCAACAATCTTTCCACATGATGTGTGAGTAGAACCTACAGCCTTCATGTACCAAAGGCAAGTATGCTACCTGTTAACCTACTAACACTGCTTTCAAATTTGGTAGTTTAAACTCTAACTGCTAGTTCCTAAATAAAACAGCTGCACATTGAAAACAGACTTAGCATAAGCAGTAGTAAACTTCTCTTCCCTTAAAACTCACAATTCCTTGAAAATGCACTGAAACTCACCACTCCTTGAACATGAACTGAAACCCAGTTCCTTGAAAATGCATAGAATCTCAATCTTCCTTGAAAATGTACTGAAATTGCTAATACCTTGAAAATGCAATAAAACTCGCAAATTCTTTAGCAGTCTGATAGTTGGTGTAGAGGATTCAGACTCTTGTCTCCACTGAAACTCATAATTCCTTGAGTAGTCTGGTAGTGTAGAGGATTCACATTCTTGTCTCTTATAATCAAGGTACAGGGTTTGAGCCTGAGTAAGTTAATTGACTAACCTGCCATCCTTAAGTAGGGCCATTTTACCCACACTAAGGAAAAATGTTTATATATATTTTTTGAGAGCCCCCTGGCCAGTTGGGTCTGTTTCTGCCTGCAACACAAATAGGGCATGCTAGAGGAACAGGCATGTGTCTCAGAGGATCTCCCTTCACTGGAACAGACTTCCCATCCCTGTGAAGCAGAGTTCTTCCTTGCACTTATCCAAGCAAAGCTTGCATCAGTGCATAGGGAGTCATAAATATACCCCTAGTTTGGCACCTGTGTCTGTATAAGAAAGAGTAAATGTGTAAATGCTTGGCCACAATTGCCTGAGTATATATACCTCCATAAAACCCTTGGGAACTAATACTTATTGAGTTTTACTAAAACTGTGATACTATAGATAGATAGCTACATACATACATACATACATACATCATACATATATGCAGGGGATGCCTAAAATAATATGCTACCTAACATGCAGTATTACAGATAGAAGATTAAGAGCTTAGGCTATTTAGACAAACCAACATGTGCCTGTGGTCAGAGATGTGTTCTGATGCCTGAAAATGCTATACATATACAAAGTAAACATGCTACACATATATGCATACATCAATCACAATAGGCAAAGAATAGGCAATCCTTTTGTAAGTTGTGAAGTGTAAAGCAAACTAATAAGGATGATTATACATATATGGACCTTAAATTGCTGCAGTGATACCAAGTGACAGAAAAATATACATCAAATATTTTTCATGATTGCAGTAGCGTGGAAGTGGAAACTGAACCCAATGACATCCTCATCAATGTGAGAACAAAGATCCACTTATTTACCTATATAAGAGTAGTCATAATGGAGCACATCTAACATTGTACAGTCATATTAATCTCATAGACCTCTGCCAATAATGGCTTATGTACCATTGAGTGTTCGATTGTTAGTGGGATGGTTGAAAAATCCGAGAAGATGAAGTGTGACACTTTTTCTGCACTTTCCAGTGGGAGAACTAACTCAAGCATATAATAACTGCAGATTCAAGATGGCTTGTCAGTATACAAGTGATGAAGTACAAGTTTCAGAAATACTAAGTTTATTTGTATATCTGTTTTTATTGTAGTGTCTTCCTTAAAACTCAGCATATTAGAGCATTACTGTGTAGATTTTGATTTTAATTGTTTGGAGCTTTTCTTCTTGGTCCTGTGCTTTAAAGGGGTTTCTCTTGTCCAGTTGTACTATTCTGGTCAACAAAAAAAAAATAAGTAATTAAATAAGTAAGTAAATAAATAAATACATACATAAATAAATGTTTAGAAAAAAAATCTGTCCTGTATTCACCATTTCTGCATCATGAAGGCACAAGATCAAAAGAAAGTATTAATGCTTTTCCTATGGAATTGAAGAACCAAGCCAGAGATGGTGAGATTTGTAAATTACACCATTCAATGATACAAGACAGAATTGTGTGTCAGTGGCATTTAAAATGATCAAATCAATAAAAATTAAAGAAGCAGTTTTCTCTTTTGTTTTTCCCTCATTGTTTGTTAATCATCTTCCTCTTCCTATATGTCTTTCTCTTCATCATCCAGCTGGTCCTGTGTCCACCCACTGCTGTGACAGAGGACAATCTCATCTAAGTGATCTGTGGATCTGACATTATACCCTCTCCTACAGAACAGGATCATCTGAAGATTTACCAACAATGATAAATATTCCCAAAATCTAAAATGCAGTTGTTAACCTTGACTTACATAGACTGCATCATATATAATGCAGAGTTAAGGAGTCTGTTGCTGTTTTAATATTAAGCCTATCCCATCCCCTTGTAGCTGACATTTATTTATTTATTTTATTTTGATGTTTGGGTTGACCCTGACTGGCTGTCTATTTTCAGAAGCTATGCAGAAGATGTAATTCTCATGTTTATACATATGATGCAAGTGTCAAAACAACTAATTTAGAAAGGATATAAACTGCAGTGAAATGTTATAAAAACATAATTATGAACATAATCAATAAATTGTTTATATAATTGTAGGTCATTGTCTTCAAATATACACTTTAATTACACTGCACTGCTCTCTCCTCACAGTACTTCTCTATAAGAGACACCTCACAAAATACTGACATTAATTTATATGGGCAGTAGAGGTGAAAACTAAATAAATACAAGTGGGTTTGAATCACAGCAAAAGGATCACTATTCCTAAACACAATTATATTTATATTACTGCATGACAGTTACTACCCACCTCTGTGATGTAAGTTGGCTCTCGAAGAGCAGTCCTATACTCTTCCAGGCTCTAAAGGAAATTGATTAATTATACCTCCCCCCCATTCAGACTCTTCATTACTGAAACAGCAATTAGCAAGCACACAAAAAGGTTCAAAGTGTAGTCATTATATTGGACAGTAGGCTCAGTAGTCATTTTTCTTTTTTTTTCTGTGCTGCTATGAATGTGGCATATCTGCTTCACTCTATGCCCATTTGTACAGAACTCAGCAAAGCTTGGTGTCCTAGCCTGAGTTCCAGAAGTGTTTTACTAGTATCCACTACCATCCAGAAAAAGCTAAGTACTTTAGATTATTAATTCTGCAGTAGCGTTGCCGCCTCACAGCAAGACGTTCTCCCGTTTGATTCTCAGCTAGAGCGTCTTCTGTGTGGAGGCATACGTGAATGGGGAGTGCCTTTGTTGAAGGTTGTGTGTCAGGGCTGGTAGCTCGGCATGTAAAAACCCAATACCAATCATTAGCGGACCAGAGTTCTGCTGTGGCGACCCCAAACCGGGATAAGCTGAAAGACACAAACAAACTTGTAGAACTTATTGTAAGTAATCACTGCTATTTATTTGCTTTATTTGTGCATTTCATGTTATTATTTTTGCAAAAAAAGTGTTTTTCTTATTTCTGTTGATGCTGTTAGACTATTTGTCTTGAAATCTCCCTCTGTAAGTGGTATCCAGCTAGTTGATTAAGTTGTTTATAGTAGCATTGTCTTTGTGTGATCCTTTTTACTGAGTTTTTACATCAGGAGCACTAGGATTATTCATCTTGTGGTAGAAGATGTTTGCCTAGTCAGTCTAAATTGGGAGATGCACAGGAATGCTACACCAAGACACAGAATCATTTGGGGGAATAATTCCATGCCTGGGTGTAGCATTCTTGTGCTTTCAAGTGTCTGTGAGTGTTTAAATTGGGAGATGCACAAAAGGGCTCAAAGTGTAGTATTATATTGGCTAGAGGGAGCAATAGTCAGTTTTCTGGATTTTTTGTCTGTGCAGGTATACATTTGGTGAGTTTGCATAGAGCAGAACTGATCTCCTTGCAATGGCGGTTTGCAGTGACCTCTACATAAGCAAACAGCTAGAAAGCAAATTTTCCCTGTAGAATTATCCATAGAACTCTACTTGTAAGCAGTAAGTATAGAATAAATACCGTGCATGCCAATAAGCTTAGTGGAGCTAGTTAGTGCCGAGTGGCAATATTATTAGATTTAGTAGCATTTCATATTTTATAGCCATTAAAATTAGAAGTTAGTACCTTGTAGCCTAGTATGTCCCAATTAAGCACCCTTATTAGTCTTCCCCTATTAAAGCACCTTGAATAGCCTTCTGTAAATCCCTAGTACACAACCACCTTGGATCTCTGCAATTAAAGGGCTAGACAGCATGGATAAGCAATTTTGCAACTTCTCTGTAACTAGTTTGGTGGATATGGATATCTTGAGACAATGTAGTAATTGTCTAATGTTTAATGACTGCCACTTAATCCTTAAAGTAGCAGATACAGTATGCAAAGGTGCACTTAGGAATGTCTCTAGAGGCTAAACTCTCTTGTAAAAACACACATCAGATTGTCAAAACCATGTACATAACACCCACCAAACATAGCACACAACCCACAAACAGACCAGTGTATACTGAGGCACTTAAATGGAATCTTCCTAAACAAGAAAGACCACCCAGACCATCCACTGGCAAAGCTATTCCTCAGCAAACCCAAAAGCATGCAGCAAAAATACTGACTAACACTACACTTAAAGCCACACTCAATGGATCCCCCAAAATAAGTCCCTTTAGGCAAGCAAACACATTTCCTAGGAATCTAGTCATAAGAGATTCCATTGTAAGACATACTTATGCCTCTCTAACCAGACTGTACAAGGAAAATATAATAGTTGCCTTTCTTGAGCCAGGCTCCACCAAATTATGTACGCACTCAAGTCATAACACCACAGGTACAAATATGATTCCATCATAATCTATATAGGTGTAAATGACTGAGACATACTTTCCTGGACTATATGTAGAGAGACATTATGGAGCTCTCAGACTATATGTCTCAGGCTCACATGAGCCCAGAAATGAGCAGCATATTACTTTCACTGAAGATTATGCCACAATATGAAAAAAAGATAACTAATTTTAACACTTGGCTGAGTTTCTGGTATCATACTGAGGGAATCCAATATTTGTCAGCATGGAAGGACATGGTTAACATACCATGTTGCTTTGCCAGGACTGGTCTGCACCTATCCCCTCAAGGCTTTCAAATCCTGGTTAAAACTTTATTCACCTCCATAGTTTATTTTTTGGGCAATGCCAAACTTACAACCCTACCGTCATAGGAAAATCAACCCAACTGAACCTCAAGGTGTTACTGCTCAAAAGGAAAAAAAAATATATATATATATATATATATATATATATATATATATATATATATATATATATATATATAAATAAATAAACAAAAAACTACACTCCCTCAACACCCTCCTCACACCAAGAATATGAAAATATAGACATTTGTGCAGTTACTGACACATGTTTTAAAGCCATAGAGAGTGCCTCGGCAGTGCACGGTTTCAGTGCCTTCCACACTTTTAGACCAGTACCTGCACAGACAGGGGTTAAAGATGGAGGATGAAATGCTGGAGTTTCTTCATATGCAGTTCACCATAGATAAAATCCAATACCATTTCCTAGTTAGGTTTAAGTCACTCTAAATGTGCTGAGAAAGTCATAATGCATAGTTGGACCTACAGGAGACACTTACTATCCAACTGAAAGCCTTACTCATAGGGGACTTTAAATACCCTTCTGTAGACTGGGAATCTTACACAGCCTCAAATCTGCAGGCACAGAGATTTTTAAACTTCATAAATACAAACACCCTTGACTAATTAGTGCACATGCCCACTAGAGGCTCCAACATACTTGACCTCGCCCTCACAAATATGGAGAATGCTTCACCCAGCCACCACCAACAACACTTCCTCCCTGGTAAGTTAATACATATGTAGGATGTAGGATTATGATTCCTTTGACTTTGATTTTGTACTTCACTGATGCCTGAAGTGCCTAAGGGAGCTGCTCTTCACATTATTGGAGTTATTAAATGTTGCTATCATCATTGATAATATACTGGTTTGGGATGTGATAAAAGAAGAACATAACAAAATGATAAATAGCTCTCCACTGTAATGCCTAAATATCTCAACTGGGGATTCATTTAATGAATTGACTGATAGAATACAATCTCACCCTAAAAGCGAATATGTATATCAGAACTGTAGAAATGAAATACAAACGTAATGTTTTAACTTTGGAAGAATTGTAACCAGATGATGAATAAGTCAGAGATGTTATGTTATTACCAGCGTCAGAGCATAATCAAGCATTTGTGACATTTTTAAGCATATTGTATTACTTTTCCATATTTATATTGAATCTTTCCAAGTAACTGTACTATTAAGAAAAGTTATTAGACAGGATATGGCATGACATTGGATTTAAGAATAAAAAAAGAGTTCAATTAGTGAGAACACCAGGAATTAAGAAGTGAGTTTTGAAACAATTACTGACATGAACATCTACAATTAAGTATTTTGATGTAAATAAACCTTTTACAGTGCAAACAAAACAAAAAAAAGAAGCCATTTGCATATAGTTCAGGAGCATTTACTGACTACCAAAATTTATGCTCAGATTGAAAAGTAGCTGCTTGTATTTGCTTATGTATGTGAGACTTTCTATTGAGTAGGGGGCTATGAAGAGTTTTATTATTATATTTATAGAAAACAGGTTAATGCTGAAACTGTCCATAAACCATTACAAAATATATTCCATCAGTCATTGCTCAATTGCCCAGCAAGACTGCAAAGAATACTGTTACTTTTAAAGAAATATAACCGAGCCAAAAGAATGAGCTAGAATGTCAGATGAATGGAGCTGATATGTTCAGTCATTCATATTTTGAGGAAGAGAGGAAGTTTGTGGAGATGAATTGCATTCTAGTGCATAGTCTAATTACCTGTGACAGAAAAGAAAAGAAGAAAAAAGAAAGGAAAAGAAAAGAAAAGAAGAGAAAGGAAAAGGAAAGCAAAGAATTGGAAATGCAACATGGATGATCCAGGGATTAGAATGTTGAACAGTTAAGAAATGAAAAGTGCTATTAAGAAAGATCCTCATAGTTTGACAGGGAAATATTATCATTTTACAAACTCACTTACCCTGTGGGTAGGAGCAGGATTTTTAAACAATGTCTTGATATTTTTAATTGTGATCAGGGACTCTAACCCAGCTAAATAAAATTGTGCAATGCACACTGATTATTAATTAGTCACTGAGTAAGGAATGCCAAAAAAAAAAAAAAAAAAAAAAAACATCCTGGTCTCCTCACTGAGGTTTTCATACTTTGTATGGCCCTGGTACATGTGCAGTAATCACACAGGTGCCAGGAATAGTGGAAGTGGGGATTTGATTTAAAAGTTGAAGCATGCATTTTTGGGGTCTATATTATAAACTTGAAGGCTTACCTTATCAAATCCCTAAACGTCGACCCGTCCTCATCGAACCATATAAACACCGAACACCCTAAACCGTGAAATTCAAAACATCGAACTATCATACTTGTCACACCCCACCGCCCGCTACATACTACCTACACAAACAAACTAAATAAACCACATACATACACTAAATAAAACCCTACTTCTAACCCTAAACTAAACCCTGTTTCTAACCCTACACTAAATCTTACATATACCACCATGTATGCACTTAACTTAACCCGCACCCTAACCCTAAAGTCTGTAACTATTGCACACTTATCTTACGGAGCTATACCGCAGAAGGCCAACCATGATGATTCAACATTTCTGGTTTTGCTCTTCTGGACGTTCAATGTTTTTGTGTTTTGATAAGGATGGGTCGACATTTAGCGATTTGATAAGGTAAGCGTTCAGGTTTCTAATATAGACCCCATGTTTGAAGCTAGTAACAGCCTGATTATGGAACATGTTACAAACTTGTATTTTATAATTCCACATGATATGATCATGTTACAGTTTAGAGTATGTAGCAGAGTATTCAAAATCTACAAAGAGGTGATCAGTCTATCATGTGACTGCCCAAATATAGTATTACACTACAGTTTAGTTAAAGATAGATATTTCAATCAGATTAAAAGCATAGCAATGGGTGGAACCATTGCCCCAAGCAATATTAATGTTGTGATGCTATGATGGAAAAATGTATTTGTATTTAACCATTCACTGTTTCATTACATCAAAGTTTAGTTTTGTTTTACTGACAATGTGTTTTGATTGGGACTGGGGATGGAAATTATCTGTTTTCTGTCATTTCAGCTTCAGCTTCTTTTAAAGATGAATTTTATTCACAACATTGACAAAATTAATTGTTGGATATTATTGTTATTATTATCATTTCCAAGTTTGTTGACAGGCATACATGTATTACACTGTTTTATGGGAAAAAGATAGACCCCTGGATTCAGCAAGCTCTGCACGGAGTGCCTGAATAGTGCAAGAGCTGCTGCATGCAATATGGCTGCCAAGCAATCCAGGAACAAGCCCCCGAGACGTGCATGAGAGTGCCTACACTATTCTGGCACAGACACCACTGCTATATGCTAATTACCTAATTTGCTGGTGAAAACCATGCAAATGAAGTAAATTAGTGATCTAGCAAGCAGGCAGGCATCTGTGCAGGAATAGTGTAACCTGCAGAAATGTATTTGGTTACTAATCGAATGCATTTCTGCAAATTACAAAACGGAGGCATGACAGCTCGAAAGAAAGGATGTATTCAATATAGCAGGCATGCCAATGGCCAAATATGTGGTTATTGACATAAAAAATAGTTGCAAATTTATAAAAACAACTTTATTTTTTTGGCCAATCTCGGCCATTTAAGTGAAGAGCAGCGGTGTGCAAATGGGATCGTCCCGAAAATAAGAAAAAAGGGGGAGATAAGCTTTTAAACCTAAATTAGCATTTTGCCAGAATAGTCAATGGCATGCATAAGACAACAATACCAGGGAATAGTAGTTGCTAAGGGGAAGGCTCAGTGTGAGTTTGGTAACTATGAATTAGCATTCTGCTTTATGAAAATGAGGGGATTGATACTGAATCACAGATTTCCTTTCAGTGTTAGCTTGCACCCAACCATGTAGCAACACCATTGTATAACTCTAAGAGGTGGATGACCTCAAAAGGGGAAGTGTCATGCATGCTGTATGTTTATTGGAGCTCTGCGGCCCATGTTTGCCCTAAGCTAAGCAGAGTTAAGGAAGGGTGTGTGTCTGAAGCTGCCTAGCAGTGTTTACATTGCCTAAACGGGTGTGCATGCCGTGCAAACAAAAAAAAAAAAAAAAAAAACAGGAAATAACAGCTCTGTTCACATCTGAGCACTGGGTGTGTGCAGCATGCCTCTGAGCTTAAACAGGAAGGCAAATGGAAGGGAAAACAGCAGTAGGAAGGCAATCAAGGAGAACTAGTATAGCTGGCAGGTGAAATGTATCAGAATCAGCCAATTACACATGGAACAGCCTAGCACACTGCTATAAACTATACAAACACCTTCCAGTCTGTTTTTTCCCACAAACTCTACATCACCTGTGTACACAGATGGGGAAATTTTACCAGACAAAATAACAAAATTTTAGGGGCTGCTGTCACTCTCATACATCAATATGTGCAAGAGGCTGAGGATGGTGAGGATGTGAATGCTGATGACCAAACCACAGTGAGGAGGAGGAGAAGAGTGTACAGACCCAGGGTAACCTACCATGAGCTGGAGATAGTGGAGCGCTATAGGGTGGACAGGGATATTCTACAGCAAATTGTTGAGCTGTGCCGGCCACGCCTCACACACAGAACCAACAGAAAGGAACCCATCTTAGTGGATACCAAGGTACGTGTAGGCTTAAGAATACTAGCCACAAGTACCTTCCAAAGGGCAACTGGGGATATCATGGGGATCTCACAGGCATCAGCATCCAGGGTATTCCATCAGTTCCTGGATGCCATGTCAGCACATGCCGGTGAGGCGTTGACCAGCAATATGCATCTCTTCCACCAAATAGCAGAATACCCTGAGGTAGCGGTTGCTATAGACTGCATGCGCATACACATCAAAGCATAACCCGGTGGGTGGGGTAGGGTCTACATAAACCACAAGGGCTTCCCTTTCATCAACTGCCAGGTCATGTGCGATGCCCAGGGCATTAACTTGAATGTGTGTGCTGGCAGCCCTGGAAGCTATCACGACTCCCACATCTGACATATGACACAGCAGTACCAGTCATTTGCCAGTGGGGACATCCCATATGGCCACCTAGTGAGGGATGCTGGCTATGCACTGGAGCCTTGGCTGATGACACCCCTCAGAAATGCACACACACCTGAACACAAACTCCATAATGAGGCACACGCACAAATCAGAATCATAATAGAGCATGTGTTTGGGATGCTCAAGTCATGGTTCCACTGCCTGGACATATCCATTGGAGCCTTACAGTACTCTCCAGCTACATGTACACAAATGTTCATAGTATGTGCCATCCTACACAATATGATCCTGCAGAAACAGCTGCAGTAGGAACAGCACGGGGCAAGCCCACACAGCCCCCAACTATTGCAAGGCCATCACAGGCACAGAGGGACTTGGAAAAGGAACTACCTAAGCCTGCCCATGTAGGCAGAACGAGGTGTGCCCAGTATGCCCAGACCTTGGCAAAGAGCCAATGCATAGCACATACACTGACATGGTAGGGACCCAGGGAATGACACCTCTCTCTGACTGGCACATACAGTAAAAGCGATGCCAAATATGAAACTACCTGTGCTTTGCCATTTATAGGGAGTGCACTATGTGCATCCAACATAGTCAGCCCTCAAGCACTGTCCTCAATACTGGCACAGCCACAAGGTAAGTCACTGTTCCTATCAATTACTGAATGGAGTAGTATGTTCTGATAGTTGTATCTATGGTATGGACATAAGCATGCAAGGGAATTGGGTGGCTGAATGGGATGGCAGCAGATAGTGGACACCTATATGGGCAGCATGAAATCCATAACAAATACTGGTGTCAGCATACTAGGCAGTACTAGACAAGGTGACAAATCCCACTGCAGTACATGTGGTTGCCCAAATGTGTGTCCATAGGACACACACATGCATGTCAGTGAGGCTCACATACCCACCGCCAGCCTCAGCCAGCAGAACAGATGTAGATGACCATAAAGAAAGGCTGGGCTAAGGCCTCTAATTAATGGCAATGGTGAACAGCCCCCCTCGAGACCTACACAGACAGACTACAACAGGTCTGGCAGTTGTATGTTAGTTCTGAAGAGTAAGGAGTCTGAAACTGAAATGTAGGTCAATAAAACCTAAGATCTGTACTCTACTGATATGCCTTCAGTCTGCATGATAGGTCAGAATACAAAATGAAATGGAAGCCAACTGAGTACCTGAAATACCAGTACAGTCATAGTAAATGTTTAAAGTCATTAGTTGTGCCACCACCCCCCACAGTCCTATGTAGAAATGCAGTAACATGTAAGTATGAGGAGTAATATCAGTGGAGCACAGATTTCCCAAGCTGTCCCAATCTACAGGATAGATTGTTGCATGTGTACAATATGTAGGGGTCCGTGTATTAGGTTGCTGTGTGTTCAATATTTTCTGAAAGTGGTCAGCATGTAGGCATTAAGGTTTGTGTCTCGGTTGCCTGTGGGTAGTACTGTGGTTGACAGGGCCATGTTCCGACAACTGCAGTGCCAACCACAATGCTTCTCAGCAATAGTCATGTCAGCAGTTGCCCATACTCACTGTCCAGATGTCAATATCTGGAACCGTCTGAAAGATGGACATGCCATGAATGTGGGCCCATACATACACACAGTACACAGGTGAAAGTACCCTAGACAGCGTACATAAAATGTAACTGTCAACTGCACACAACTTTGGAATTGTACATACAGGTTAGCTGCACATTAGTTGTCTGTGTAGTATGGAATACTGATATAGTCTGGCCAATCACTGGAAGACCACAAAAGGTACAGTTATGAAGTAATGAGAGACTGCCTATGTCCCAGCAAAGGCAGCATAAGGGCAATGTCCCAGGTATAACTGTGAGTCAGCTGCAAGTAGCTTCCATATCACACATGAACTCAGCTCACCCCACCATCAGCCATAGGTTTATCACAGCTCATATCCTTGCTGTTGGGAATGAGTACAGTATGACCCCACTTCTATATGGGAATACCCACAGAATGCAGCATGCTGAAAAGGTGTCCCATACAGGTGTGTCCCTAGCTGTAAGCAGCACCCTGCCTGCATCCAAAATAATGAATTAAGATGGACAGGAATTATTGCCAATAACACCTCACACACTTACCCTGTCACCCCAGGAGAATCCATTGGCTCACAACCTGGGTCTGTAGGAGTGATAGAATACACTGGCCTGCTACAGATGGCCTGCATCACTACCAAATGGCCTACAGTCCTCTGTCAAAGGCCTGTGCCTCACCTGTTGTGCCAATTTATGGTATCTCATGGGGTCCCAACTAACAACCTAACACAGTCAACAGAACACAAATGCAAGGCCATGTTGACAAATCCCAGTAGCATGCCCACCATGTCCTACTGCATGAACTGTGGACCAACCCCTAAATACCGCTGGAATGAATGGCCAACTATAAGGATACTTCTCATATATTGCTCGCATAATGTTAGGAAGAGGATAGAATAACAGAGTGGGGGTGTAGAAGCATAGATGTCATGGGTTGTGTGAAGTCTGAAACTCTGATATGTGCCCATACTACCCCTGCCTGCAAACCCAGTAAAGGGTTTCTATAAACCTGCTCATAAACTGCAGTCTGAGGGGAAACTGACCAGATATATGAGCCCTGCCTCTGGGTAACCTGGGTGAATCTGTACAGCTGAGAGGTATGGCAACAGCAGGATATGGCCATTCTGTTAAGTCGATATATGTCCAAGAAGGGGATCCTCTGCCACCATAGTACCAAGGTGCTGGACCATTTACACAGGCCCATCAGCAAGTGTCTGCAGCTACCCGTCCAGAATGGCATGAGTGTGCAAGAATTTGTAGGCTGCTGACCACAATACTGGACACAGCTTCATTCATCTTGTATTTCCCAAGAAATAACTGTGAGCAAATAGTTATATCTGTCAGTAGTTGATGACATAATACATCACAGTGTAAAACAGTACATACATCTGAATATCTCTGCTAACACCAACCATGTAATACAAGCAGCACAGACAGCAGTAGTTACGGTATCCTACTATCTGTCACCCATTGGGACTCCATATTATAACCTATCTACAGATATCCTGCAGAAACAGGTTGCTAGCTGTAGGTGTAGAAAACCAAACCTCGGACTGGGGTACAATCCTATCTGGAATGGATTCACACACTCAGTACAGAAGGTCATACTGGGCATGCTCCTGCACTTAGATAAATGAAGCCCATGTCTGACAACACAGTGGACTATACATATCTGTCATTCACAGATGTCTGTGCACACACACCAAACTGTACACCATTCATGCTTTGCACACACATTGGATAGGAATACTCACACATATCCAAGGCCAACACACTATAATATGTCAAACATACACACGCACAGATGTGGGAAAGAGAGAGACATAGAGAATTCCGTTATGAGGCCTGTTCCACCCACCACACACCCAATTGGCTGATATCACATGATGTGCTGATGTCAATCTCTGTAGATATTCCTTTTGGTAGCCCTCAGCCCTATAGTGTCTGTGGTGCTTGTGATAAGTGTGTAACACGATAGCACAAATCAGTATTCATCTAGCATTTGTATGCTCAGTCTTGTCAAATGTAAAGTTGTGTGTGACTGTGTGTGTGTGTGTGTGTGTGTGTGTGTGTGTGTGTGTGTGTGTTTCCATAGGAATGATTTATGGCCCATTCGCACACACTGCACTTCTCACTGCCCATGTTAGCACTCCTGCTGATGTCAGTCACCTTGAAATAACTCTCTGACCAAGTCTCATACCTATAAGCTACATGGCACTTGGGATACATGTGTAATACAGTAGTGTAGAAAACCAGTTAGTTAGGAGTTCTAATCCCCGACATAACAACTGTACAAATGTCTGTGTGTGGAAATGAATGGTTTTGAGGCCATTTACACTCACTACACCACCCATTGCCCTACTTTAGCATGCCTGCTGATGTCAGTCACCTTGAAATAACCTGTTGGCTATGTCCCAGCCCTAAAAGCTACATGGTGCTTGTGATAACTGTTGCATACTGTAGTGTCGCAAACTAGTTAGGTAGGAGTTCTAGCCCTGGAAACTGTGAAAGTGTGTGTGTGTCGTTGCTGATACCTGATTTTGTGGACATTCACACTTACTACTCTCCCCTTACCCCTCCTTTAGCACTGCTGCTGATGTTACTAACCTTCAAAGATACCATTGGAGAGCTCTCCAACATATAAGCTCAATGGCGCTCGCAATAACTGCGTAATACTATAGTGTAACATTCTAGTTAGGTAGGAAATCTAACCCTGATCTTGGCAACTGTGTAAATGTGACTGTTTGTGTCAAAAAATGTGTGTATCCATGTAGACACCTGATTTTGTGGTCATTCACACTTCCCTTACCCCTCCTTTAACACTGCTGCTGATGTTATTTACCTTCAAAGATACCTTTGAACAACTCTCCAACTTATAAGCTCAGTGGCACTTGCAATAATTGCGTAATACTATAGTGTAGCATACTAGTTAGGTAGGAAATCTAGCCCTGATCTTGGCAACTGTGTAAATGTGACTGTTTGTGTCAAAAAATGTGTGTATCCGTGTAGACACCTGATTTTGTGGTCATTCACACTTCCCTTACTCCTCCTTTACCACTGCTGCTGATGTCATTCAGCTTCAAACGTACCTTGGCACAACTCTCCAGCATGTGAACTCCATGGCGCATGCCATAAATGTGGAACAATGTAGTAGCAATGGCTACATAGGTATGGGTTTGAATCTCATCTGTTGCAAGTGTTTGTGTACCTACATATGTATGTTTGTACGTCAAAGATTTTGACCCATTTACACCCAGTACACATCTCAGTGCCTGACTTTAGCAGTCCTGCAGATATATCATCCACCTTAGAAGTACCTGTGGTTAACCCTAAACCATATAAGGTCAGTGGTGCATGTGGTAAATGTGTAACATAATGTTCTGAAAAGATTGTTAGATAAAGCTTTGAACCTCACCCCTGACAAATCTGTGTGTGTAGGGTAAAATATTTTATTGGATCTCTCACCCACTACATCACCCAATGCCAGTATTTACAAGGGCTGGTGATGTTCCTCACCTTAGAAGTACCTTGGGACAACATCCACTCTGTAAGCTCTGTGGGGCTTGTGATGAATGTGGTACACTGTAGTAGCAATGCATAGCTAGATAGGGTTTTGAATCTGAGTACTGGCAAGTCTGTGTGTGTGTGTGTTGCTGTGATTGTGTAGTAACAGGATTCATTCAGGGGGGAGGTTTTGCTAAATTATTATGTTGAGGACCTAGTATATGTTACAATGTCCACATTACAAGGCCAACAGATGTCAAACACCAAAGAGGTTGGTGTAGACAATCCATAACCCTAAATGTGACAGTATAGATTAATGAACAATATAGGCAACCCTTCTATTACTCAGAGAACACTCTCCACCCACGTATCATACACAAACACACTTGGCTAGGCAACAATCACTATATTGGTAGTTCCCCTCCATATTGCCTCCCAGATAGTAAGCATGGTGTGATAGCAGTGGACTACATGCCTGTTGACCACAACAGTGCCACTGACTTCAGAAAGTACTTTGATGTGTTAAATCTCCTGACTGAGTGTATGTTATCCAGCAAGTAAAAGGACATGGCACCCTGTTCCATCCCCTCAGTAGCCAAATAAATGTGTACAGTGGTCCTTTTGCCATGTTCCCTACTTGATGCCTGCAACAACCGTAGAGTCTGCAAATGTTCCACACAAAGGGAATACCATGCCTTATACACATGCCCTTTATGGACAGATGCCACTAACTTCACTGAATAACTGTATCATACTGTCAATGTAGGTGCAATCACAACCTCAGTTACATAGCCAGGTCTCACCAAATGAGGTCAGGAATGCTACATTAGAAGATACCAATCTGTCCACACAACATGCCCCAGAGACCTCAAGTACACTTCCACACGTCAAAGAACATGCATGTGGGACATGTGCACAACCCAGACACTGTCCATGTTATGGGATATAAATCACATACATGGGAAGCAATGAACATCACTGGCTACCCACAATAGAAACCCAGATGAGTGGATGGTGAATACAATACCCACCCAGAGGACTACTCCAGGGACTACACCCCTGAGCCACATTGGGGACTATTGTCATGTGGCCTGATGCCAAGGTATTCCCTTGGCCAAGCCTTGTAGAGCCTTCAGGCCCATTCACCTACTACACATCTGTGAGGCAATGAATCTATGGATCTCAGTACTGGCAAGTGTGTGTGTGTGTGTGTGTGTGTGTGTGTGTGTGTGTGTGTGTGTGTGTGTGTGTGTGTGTTGAGATGAATGATTTTGAGGCCATTCTCACTCACTACACCTCCCATTGCCCTACTTTAGCATTCTTGCTGTTGTCAGTCACCTTGAAATAACCCTTTTGCCAAGTCTCAGCCCTATAAGCTTTGTGGCACTCGCGATAACTGTGTAATACTGTAGTGTAACAAACTAGTCAGGTAGGAGTTCTAATCGTGGTCCTGGCATCTGTGATAATGTGAGTGTTTGTGTGAGAGAGTGTGTGTGTGTGTCTTTGTTGACACCTGATTTTGTGGACATTTACACTTACTTCACTTCCCTTACCCCTCCTTTAGAACTGCTACTGATGTCACGCACCTTCAAAGATACCTTTGCAGAGCTCTCCAACATGTAAGCTCCATGGCGTGTGCAATAAATGTGTAACACTGTAATAGCAATACATAGCCAGGTATGGGTTTAAAACTCAGTACAGGTAAGTGTTTGCATGTGTATCAGAATTCTGTGTGGGTGTTGGGGTGATTGTGTAATAACAGGATCCATTGCAGTGTGGGTTTTGCTGCATTATTATATTGAGGACCTATATGTCCTAATGTCCACATTTCAAGGCCCACAGTTGTCAAACACTGTAGAGGTTGTTGTAGACAATCCACAGCCATAAATGTCTACTGCCATGTGCAATTACTATGTAACAGTATGGATTAGTGAACAATATAGGCAACCGTTATAATGCCCAGAGACCACTCTCCGCCCACGGATCATACACAAACCCGCTTGGTTCTTTCTCTCTTCCTTTCTTACTTTCTCTCTGTCTCTGTCTCTCTCTCTCTCTCTCTCTCCCTCTCTGGTAGATGTGGAAAAATACATCTGTTTTTCTTAGGCATCAGCTTGACTTTTGTAGGTAATGCTCATGACCAGCTGATGGCCTGTGCACGAATTGGAGTCCCCCACTTGCTAATTGCATGTGGAACAGCTGTGGTATCATTCCTATAGCCAATTTCATGGAAACACACTCCTATAACTAAGTACTTTATGTGGGTATTGGCCCTTTTCCTTCACTGTGAACAGGACTTCATGTGGATGTGTGACAAACAGCATCACAGATGGTAGTTGGAAATACCTCTTACAACAAACAAGTGGAGACAGGCCAACAAACTGGCGGGGGATGTTCCAGACATGGGGACAGAATGTAAGTATTGCTGTTCTACATTTGAAGTAATCTTGGTTTAACAGGGTCTGTGTGGATATGGCTGTTTTCTGTCTTTATAAATGCAGTAGCATACTCTGATGATTGCCGTCAGTAAATGGTGACATCCATCTGTGTTACTGACTTCATATCCCCCAGAAGACATGTGTCACAACAAACCATGTTACACCAGCAATTTTCTCAGTTTATCACAGCAATATGTCAATATTGGCCCTGTGTTTGTACCTCTGTCCCCCAAGTCTGTCACATTTGTTCATATGTCATGCAGTAAGATGTGCATATGTACAGTATGTCATTATTTACTGACATCATTCCTGATATCAAGCCAATGATATATCTGACTGCCAGACATGATATGTACAGGAGGCCTTATATTTGAGGACAAAACCTGGACATTCTGTTGTAGTCTGTACAGTAGTGAGGTCTGTGTACTTATGGTGATTGTTGACAGAGTGTCAGTATTGTGTAGCAATGTATTGTAAATATGTTATTTGGCCTGTGTACAGACTGGGGTAGATGTCAGTGCTTTGGTCCTGTTCTATCTGACATTGCATGCTGCTCCAGTTTCTGGTACGCTATCAGCTTATATGTTTGTAGGGCCAGACTAAGACATGTCCCATACCAGAGTAAGGCATCAGACTACACTGTGAATTGGGCCAGTATATGTAGGGTTAGTGTGTGAGTGGCAAATATGATAATGGTTTTGTTCACACAGTCCATATACTGTACCATTAATCAGGCTTACCATAATGTGACTGTGACTGAGTTGAGATTGTTTGTGGGTATGCGCTTTCACACTGGTGTATGTTACTCCGTGCTGTTACATGGCTGTAGTGCCTGCTACATTTGCAATGACATGTGTATTCCCCCATAGGAAAATTGGGTTAGAATTGTGGCAGTGCTTGGTGACATGCCTAGCAGTTCAGTGTATTTACCAAGTGTGATGCTATCCAGATATTTGTCAGATGTACTGTTGCCTGGCCACCATACATGTTGTGTATTTCTGACAAAGCAGTGGGATGCTGTGAAGATGTATGTTACTAACTAGTAGGACGTATGTGGGCTTGGGATCTCTGCTCCTCCAGTTAATATGTGTTAGGACAGACAGGAGGGTATGAATGCATGAACTTTGTGAGCTTATCTACTCCAGCATTTGTGATATATCCCCATTTTCATCACTGTAAACATCCCCTTTGTCAGGCTTGGTCCACACGTCTTGCACTTAGGAGTTCTGTGTATACCTCTTGACTGACCAGATTGTTTCAGACTGTCCACATTTATTGCTCATATTTCTGCTGTATTCCACAGGATCATTGCTGTGACTTATGTGGTATTTCACTATGATGATTTTATGATGTATGTCAATAACTGATGGTGTACATGTCAGTTTCAGAACAGCCTTCCTTTACAAGATGTTTGTTGACACAACCCCTGTTACTGTAGCAACATTCTACACTAATAACTGCAATACTTACATTACGTTCCCTTGCACTAAGAGGTTGAGAGTTAGGGTGCTGAGGCATGACTCCACTACATGTTATTGGCATATGTTATATATATATATATATATATATATATATATATATATATAATTATTTATTTTATTTTTATTTTACATTTGTTGGCCGGGCTAGTCCAACTGGATATATGTCCATTTTCAGTGGAGGCCCGGGGAGATAAGCTCCACATACACAAGAAAATTTAAAAAGGCATTGATACATTGAAAAAAAAAAATGGGAACAGTATGTATCATTGTGTTAGGCATAATAACAAGAAAGAAATATCCTGGTCTGAGCAGATGTAGAATTCATGTCAAGAAATAGGACAGAAGTAACTAATTAAGTATATAGTCACACAAAAACATGACAAAAAAATGAAAAAAAAAACACCACCAAAAAAAAAAAAAAATATATATATATATATATCTTCTTCTTTTCCCGGTTAGGAGTCGCCACAGTGGATCATCTGTCTGCTCATGATTGGCAGTGCAGTTTTACAGTGTCGAATTGCCAGCCCGGCACCCAACCTTCCACAGAAGGCACACACACACACACACACACCTAGGGTCAATTTAGAGTGTTAAATCCACCTAAAGCATGTCTTTGGGATGTGGGAGGAAACCGGAGCACCTGGAGGAAACCCACACAACCACAGGGAGAACTTGCAGACTCTGCACAGAAGGCACCCCAGCCGAGGATCGAACCGGAGAACCTCTTGCTGAGAGGTGTGAACACTAACCGATGCACCACTGTGGCTGCCCTATATATATATATATATATATATATATATATATATATATATATATATATATATATATATATATATATATATATATATATATATATATATATATATATATAAATATATAGATATATATATATATATATATGTATATATATATATATATATATATATTAACAGGCTCTTACACCTTGTAAGCTTCACTTACCAGTGCGCAAATCTGCTTTGCATTTGCATTTAGGCAATGCTTATATTATAAATAATATAAAAATATATATATATATATATATATATATATATATATATATATATATATATAGATATAATATATATAATATATATATATATATATATATATATATATATATATATATATATATATCCATATCTTTGTTATGTGTAAACATGAGTGTTGTATATACATTCTCAGATGTATCCCACCATATCTATCTGATATGTGTATATTTAGATAAAAAATTACTGATTCAACACTATTTTCGCTAACAAGCAGTAAACAATTGTAGTAGTCAAAGCAGTTGTTCACTGCTATTCAGTACATGCACTGACTGATATATTCAACAAAGCAACAGACATTTTTACAGCTCCAATGGCATAGTGGTTAAGTGCTGTGACTATAGTCTAGAGGGTCCTGGGTTCAAGTGCTTTTTATTTCATTGCTGGGCAGAACAAGGACTGTTGGATACAGAGTGGTTAAGGCAGTTTTGTGCAGCTTTAAGTGGTTTTGTGTGGGTTTGCTCTGGTTTGTGCGATGGTAAACAGTGCTAACCGTATAAATGAACAGACTCTTACACCTTGTAGGCTTCACTACCAGTGCACAAATCTGTTTAGCATTTACATTTAAGCAATGCTTACACCTGCTAAGCATAGCTCAGCCCTGGTAACCAGTGATCACATTCCAGTCTGATAAAATAGCAGGGTAGTGACATCTATAATAACTGTATTTAATTCCATGTACATAACATGCTCATATGTGCTGTGATTACAGTAGCAAGGGGTGTGAGTATACTGTATGGGACACCTAAGTATACATGGGTAGTACCACAATCTTTTCTATTTGTATGTGTTTCATACTTGGGTAGTATCCCAGGTTATATGCAGTCACACTTGCATGTATTGTATCATTATGTTACTACTTTTAACAGTGCTTTTCCAAGTAAGAGTAAATTTCAGATTGTAGTACTGGAACCATACACCCTTGCATGCAAAGCTGGACTCTGAGTACTGACTATCGTGTTCTTGGTGTTTGAGCTGTATGTTTTTAAGTATTTGATATTGATCTGATATGTTGATATTAACTGTAGACTACTATGTTTTTAAGACATGTCATTGAGGATTGCTGTCATGTAGTAATGACATACCTATCAGTTTCAGACGTCCATCTGTCAAAACATTCATCCTAATGCATAACCTGTTGGCTAGCTAAGTTCTGTCTGTCCTCTTTACAGTTGTGTGGATGTCAGGTATCCATCTTGGCTGCTTACAGGCAATCTCTGATTGACTGACACTGACATGTCTGCCCAGCTGTGTTATGAATGCCACAGCTAGGAAACCCCACTCTGTATGCACCACATGCCATGGATACTTCAACCAGACTACCACAGTCAACAGAACATGCTTGGGTACAGGTCCCTAACCCAGACACTGGCCATGTTATGCAATATATGTTGCGTACATGTCAATTGGAGTACCTCAGTGACCTTCTTCAAGAGAAAACCAGATGATTGGATGTTGAATTTAACTGTCACCCTGGGGATTACTCAAGTGGCATCAGTTGATAGATGGCCTGCTGACAAATGCCAGATGGCATGATACCAGTATTCCCACATGCTCTACTCTTCTCATCTTTCCATGGACATTAGCCTGGTACATACCTAGGAACACCTGCAATTATGGACCTCAGTACTGACAAATGTGTCAGTGTGCATTACTGAAAATAACAGTGTCTGTGTGTTTGTAAACTTGTAGTTGAAAATACTCTGAGGGGTTTCTCACCCACTACACCCCCCATCGCTATTCTTAGAAATGGCTACTGCTGTAATTCACATTAAATGTACCTTATTACATTCTTCACCCTATGGGCTACCTGGAGCTTGCAGTATCAGCATAACACTGTTCTACAAATGGGTAGATAGGCGTGGGTTACCCTCTGAATCCTAGCAAATGTGAATATGTGTGTGTGTGCGTGCATGCATGTGTGTGTGTGTGTGTGTGTGTGTGTGTGTGTGTGTGCAATTGTGAGTATGCATATTTGTAGGAGACAGCATTCTGAGGCCACATTCTCCAAATACACTAAACCTTGCCATACATTATAAAGGATGGTAATGTTGCTGACATTAGGACAGCCATGACAAACCCTCACCCTACTATCCCTGTGGCATGTGCAATAAATGCATATTCCTGTAGTAGCACTGATTAGATAGACAAGGGTTTGCATTGCAGTCCTGGTCAATGTGTGATTGTGGGTATGTCAGAGCATTATCATGGGTTTCAGTGAGTTCAATATCCAATGTGGAGTGTGGGTGCTGGGTATACTGTCTTTACACCATGGTGCCCTCAGTACATGTCTCAAGGTCCACTGTATGAGGACCACTGTCACCATCAACCATACAGGTGACTGTTGACACTATCTAGTCCAATGATGCATGTGCTGTGTGCAAAAACTCTGTAACAGTATGGACTCACTGACAAGGTAGTTAACACTGCTAAACCCAGGTCAGTCAAATGTGTCTATGACTGTATGTGTTTGTCAATGTGTATATGACAGTATGGCATGCTATATATTGTTCATTAACACCCAGTACATCCCCCATTACTATACTGTACAAGGCCTGGTGATGTTCTTCACTTAACAGAAAGCACAGGACACACCTCACCCTACAAGCTTTGTGGTGTGTGCAATTAAGGCAAAATACATTAGTAGCAAAAGTACTTGGGTAGGGGTCCTACTCTCAGTGTTGCCAAGTAACAGTGTGTGTATGTGAAGGGATCTACTTCAGTTTACAAAAAATATATTTCCCAGGAGATCATTTGTCCAAGAACTAACTGGCAAAAGGTAACATTTCAAAGCAATCACCTTGTGGAAATTCATTCCATCAAAACTAGTAGTGGATGTGTAAATGGCCTCTTCCCCACTGTACAGCTGTACAGAGATACTTGAGTTGGTATATATAGTTGTGAGTGGTTGCTGTGGGCATAGACACCCACAATGGGGTTATTGTTGTACGAATCCCCCTGCTTACTGTGCTGTTATACTGTACAGTTTATATTAAGAGATTAAGTAGTTGTTAATCACACTATGTGTGGTTCTACACCACCCCACACCCTCCAAAATGGGGGATGTGCCCCCCAGACCAGCACACCTATGTTTACCAGCTCCAGGACTGCACTACAGTGGGGAATAGGACATATACCCTGTCAGTACCATTGTCAATGACATTAAACTATGGACTGATTGTTTACTGATGTGATGTTTTGGCAATTTGGTCTTGGTGGAATTTGCCACATGGCTGATAGGTCTGACGGGTGTATACAGGTGAGTGTATGGTGGCTGATGTAAGCAGCTCTTCTACAGTGGACATCTACTACTAGTTTTGATGGAATTAATTTCCACAAGATGATTGCTTTGAAATGTTACCTTTTGCCAGTTAGTTCTTGGACAAATGATCTCCTGGGAAATATATTTTCTGCAAAATTAAGTACATCTCATGTGAACAGTATTCTCTGTGTATTCCATCAACACAAAAGCCTGTGTGTGTGTGTGTGTGTGTGTGTGTGTGTGTGTGTGTGTGTGTGTGTGTGTGTGTGTGTGTGTGTGTGTGTGTGTGTGTGTTATTCACAAACATTTGGTGTGTGCCGACAAGTACACTTACCATTGTCCACTGTAGAAGAGCTGCTTACATCAGCCACTATGCACTCACCTGTATACACCCTTCAGACCTATCAGCCATGTGGCGCATGCAGTAACTGTTATACAGACCTATTACTTGTGTTCATCTCTACCAAGGATATGACACAGTCAATGTGTCACCACAGTGCCACACCCCTTGTAGGAAAGGACAGGAGACCAACATCTTGCTGACACATAGACACCTAGAACACAAACAGAATACATTATAGAGACCACAATCAGTCAGTGTTAATAACAGCTATAATGCATCATGGCTGGACAGTTACACACCCTGATGTGTAAGCATTAATCATTCCAGCTGACAACACGTTAAACAGCATTACATTGCTAAACCTTAGTACACTCATCCTGTGCATCAGAACCATATTAGCATGTCCCTGCATTCATGGTATGGATGACAGGGATGTGTCACAGGTATCAACATATGCACAGGGTGTGTTATGGGTTTGCCACAGGCCTTGGCTGAGCTGTTTAATTGACATTATGTTTGTGGGTTAGGGGATTCTTTATTAAATGGCCTGTGCAGACGTGGTGTGTGTAGGTATGGAGGTGCCCTGGCTGTGTTGTTGATGTGTGTGTGTATGTATGCACACATTTCTGCCATGCGGCTGCCCTATACAGGAGTATGTTGGACCCCTGCAGACCATACATGGTAGGGTGTACAGTTCACTGTGTCCAGCTACACACATGGGAACTATGCCTGCCAGGGGTTGCACGGGCACTACCAGGCAGAAGCCCAGATATGGTACTCTCCCCTGATGATGACAATTGTCCACTGGATCCACGTCCCTATTGGGACCAGCCATGACCATGTGCATGTCGCCTGCTGTGTTGTGGTGTGGACAGCACCCTCCTTGCAGTGCTGGTGCTGGTACTGCCACTAAGGGAGTGGCCGTGAGTTGTTGCACATCCACGTAGACCTCCACCTGTTGGTGTTACTGACCTACGTCCACATGGCCAACACCCTACTCCCACCACATGCTCTACCACAGACAACACACGGTTGAGGATTCCCACCATCTCACCCAACTGTCTATCCATGACCTCTGCAAAATAATGGTGGGCGCCTGCAAGGTCACAGATGTAGTCACTTACAGCAGGAAGAGTAGCCGTCTGTTCCTCAGACTATCTCTGGTGTAATGTTTGTAGAAAAACATCAAGTAACTAAAAGCACAAAAATGGAGCAGGATACAGGAATAAATAAAATGTATTAAGCGCTTTCATCAAATATTAGGACTGACTTCTTCAGAATACCTGACAGTCAGCAAGACCATCCTTTTATACCTACAACAATTAAGCCATTGATTGAATACAATTGAATAATTGAATAATTAAGCATACAAATGTTTAAAGACATAGACTTCCTTGTTTTCTGAATTGTTTCTTTACCAGTAAATTAAAATAATATATGGCATTACTTAGTACCATTGTAAAAAATGTATATATGTGGTAAATGTGTCCTCTAAGACTAAATTACAAAAAATGCCAGCTTGTAGGTATAAAACAACACTATCAACTGTTTTTAGAGAAAATATGAACATCATTAGTATAAATCTGTGCAACAAGCAATATATACAATAAAATATGTCCAATAAAAACCCAAAATGTCTTGGAACAAACAATAATTAATATCGGTGTGATAAAAAACTTACATAGAAATTAAAAACAAGGTCATAGTGTACACCTCATTAAAATAAAAAGTCTGCTTTAAGTTTTAAATAACTGGTGAGGGACACCATATCATTCAAACCTGGGCTAGTAGTTGCATTAACTCTGAGTTGCCACATAAGTTCTCTAAATTGAAGGAACCAGTTACTGGGTCCCCCTCTCTCATCCATTACTACCCTTTCCAGAATGATAAACTTGAAATTGTGGTTTGGAAATGTATTAATGTGCTTTGCCAGGGCATTTTTGGTGTTGTCTTTAGCAAACTTACACATGCTCAGGGGATATCTGATATACACGTGTGTTCTATGTCATTGTGGCACACTGTATTTACAGTCTTGCAGCTCAATCATACATCTCAACCTGTTTTACCAGGACTTCTGGTCATTGGTCCACATCACTGGGTGACAAAACAGGAAATCAATTTTGATAAAGTATTACTATAGCTGCCGTAACACAAGTATATGTGTAAGTGGCTACAGATATCTGTGACAACAGTGAACATTGTCGAGCAGAACACTGTACAGTTGAATGTTATTAATTCAATATATCACGTGCAGTTTAACACACACATCTGCAACAGTGCTTTACTATGCTCATGCCCTATATAGGTATCCTACATTTACAATACAAACATGTATAATACTCATATTCACAGGTAACATATGGATATGGGCAACATCCAATTAACTGGCCTAGCAGTGGCACAGACATGACTGTTTGACAGACACTCTAGTAGTTGCCATATGTGAGCTGTCCTTTTCCAGGCTGTGTCAGGCTCCTCAGCTGTGACCCAACCTATCCACCTCTTACAGCATTACATGTGGACAAAGCCTAACATTAGCGGGGATATATAGGGACAGATCGTAGATATGCCCATTACAAACCTATGACGTTTGTAGCATGATACATTTTGCATTACCATGACTGTTCTGAAGGTGGTGGGGTCTGAAACTCATGTGCCTGTCATTACTTCAATACTTCCATCTCCAGCTATTTGCCAGACTGATATAGATGTATGGAGGAACAGAACAAACACTATGATGGCTAAATCTTGACATTCTGAGAAGATCTGCACAGTTGACAGGTATGGCCCACTGCAGACAGAGCCAGATGCTATGTCCATATCATTTGTTCAGCAGGACATCATTACAGCAAGTATTGATGACACATATACATCTTTCATAATCATCTATCCCATTATTGCAGACCAAGTACTACATTCAATTACATGCTTACATGTTTCACATACCTGGTTTATATTCACTTTCCTTCTGTGTACAAGTTGCCTTCTTGTTTCTTATTTTATTTATTTATTTTTTTTTAGGTTTTGTTTATGTGGTTTCTATTTTTTTTGTGCCCCTCTATCTCTCCACTACTGGGATCAAACTGGTTTGAATAGATTGAAGCATGGCTTTTGTAGGTGATGCTCATGTTCAGGTGATGGTCTCTGCACCAATTGCAGTTCCCCACTTGCTAATTGCATGCAGGCAGCTGTGTAGTTCTTCCAATAGCCAATGTCATAGCAACCCACTACTATAAATAACTACATCATGTGGGCATTGTCCCTTTACCTTGCCTGTATGGAAGACATCCTTCATGTGTAGGGGCAGCGGTGTTACAGGCAACAGGTAGGAATACCTCTACAACAAGACTTGTGGACACAGGCCAACTACATGTTTGTATAAGGTTCCAGACCTAGGGACAGTGTGTGAGTATTGCTGTTATATGCATTGAATACTGCTAGTTTTACAGAGTTTGTGTGCACATGCTATTTTTGCATGGAATGCAGTCTGTCTGCATATCTCTCAAATGTGGGGCTATCCACATGATAGCCAGAGGAGTGGCTGTTATGTTTTGCCTCTTCCCCACACGGGTCTTGTCCCTAATATATCAGTGGCATTCCCTCCGTTGATTGCTATCAGTACATGGCAACATCCATTTGTGTTTCTGACTTCATATTCCTGAGTAAGGGTATGTTGAAACCGATCCTGTAACACCAGCAATATTTCAAATATGGCCCTGCGTTTCAGCCTCTGTCCTCCATTTATATACCAGGCTTTGTCCAGATGTCATGAAGTAAGAGGTTGATAGGTATGGTCTATCATTATTTAGTGCTGACATTCCTGCTATCATTCCAGTGATGCTGTGGACTCCCACACAAGTTGTGGGGTAGGGTCCATATATATGAGGGCTACAGCTGGGCAAAACATGTGTGACCCTGTACAGTCAGGAGGTCAGTGTATAGAGAACTGTTATATACCCTTGTAAGATGTTTTATGGGGGAGGAGTATTAAATGTTTTTAACCTAGGCTGTGACAACATGTGAGGAACATCCGTAATAAGAAACATAAAGGTATATAGCTGTACATTTTCATACATTTCACCATGGGAACAGTGGTGGGCTAGAGCTTACTGTCTTGCACACATTTCTGTTTGTCAGTGTCATAGTGACGTTTTAAGTTAAGCATTGTTATGTAACGGATACATTTACATTGTGGCAATTGATACTTTTCCCCCTAGGGTGTTGACTACAGAGTGTAATGTAATTAAGTGTTGACTAATTCTTGTCTACACGGCAAGTGTGTTTTTTACTGTTGTACTACTTGAAGGCTTTAGCTTAGACAGCAAAGTATGTTAATTTTTGCAGATTACTGTATCATATGTTTTCTTTGAGAGTTGCATTAATCAGTTATGTATTTAAAACACCTAAATGTTATAAGAAATGGCATAAACAACTGAAATAGTACACAAATAAACATTTATATGTATGCAAACTGAGTGGTGTCATGTCCTTTGCATTGTGTGTGGGTATATGTTTCATGCAATAATTCTCATTTGTAGGAAAGAATCAGACACTGGCCAGTTGAAAAGGTGGCAACTGTAGGACTAATGGCTGTTTGATAGTCTGTACACCCTCTATATATACTCTCTTTAAATATATATATATATATATATATATATATATATATATATATATATATATATATATATATATATATGTGTGTGTGTGTGTGTGTGTGTGTGTGTGTGTCATTAGAAGGTTTAGTGCTTCCACATTGTACATTCCCTATGGTAGACTGACTCTTCTGCATGATATGTTAGAGAAATTATCCCAACATCTTACAGGTCAGATGGCTTAGTGGTAACTTGTTGTGCAGGGTCCTGGGTTAAAGACTTACAAGGGCTGATTATTTTGTTGCAAAGCAGAACAGTTCAGCTGTGGAGGAAGGAATAAGGGCAATAATTACAAGAGGTACCTATTGTGGGCCCCTTCACCCACATTTATAGTGCCTTAGGTCAGATGTTTTGCAGTGAGAGGTTCAGAGTGTGGATCCGATGACCGAATGCACTACATACATATATCTATCTATCTATCTATCTATCTATCTATCTATCTATCTATCTATCTATCTATCTATCTATCTATCTCAACTATATCTGTAGCTCAGATGGCTTAGTGGTAGCATGCTGTGGCTAGAGTGTGCAGGGTCCTGGGTTCGAGACTTGCACTTTTGTTGCTGGGCTGAACAAGGGCTGTTTGATACAGAGTGATTAAGGCACTTTTAAGCAGTTGTAAGTGGGTTTGCGCTGGTTTGTGTGTTGGTAAGTAATGCTAACTTCTGGTTAAATATGCTTACAAACAGTTAGCCTTAAAAGTGCTTAATCTGTGTAGGCATTGCTTAGCTCCAAGCAAACAGGCTTAATCCCACTTACTACTGCTTATAAGTGCTTACTCCCACTTCCCCCGGTGCTAATTTCTTTAAAAGAAAAGAAAAAAGGGATGATAGGAAAGTGCTGAAAAAGGGGGCATGCAGAGGGAAAGACAATAGGGAAAGTAGCTAGGGATGTGCAGGACGGATGTAGGGAAGGAACATAGATGTCCATTTCTTCTACAGCAATAGCTGTGCATATAGACTGAATTTGGAGGTATATTTGGACACTCAAACCCCTGAGAGAGGGCTGAAGGCAACAATAATGTGTTGTGAAGCCAATTAGACCAGATTACATGTATCCAATGGACACGTGTGAAATGGACAGCTATGTATTGGGTGACATTTTTTGGGGGGGGGCAGATTGCCCTTTTTTTTTAAGGTGAGAGTGGGATGTTGGGGAAGGATAGTATGTATATTTGGGGAAGTAGGTTGGGTAGGAAGACAGACAAGACAGACAAGACAGCATACAGGGGCAGTAAATGACATATGTTGGAGTAAACACCTTGGATGGGGAGGGGTGTTTGGAAATTGGAAGTCCATGAGCCCCCAAATGGAAACAGTGGGACTGAGGTTCCCACCCATGGGCAGTGATCATTGCACCTTCATGGGCCCGAAGGTGGCTGTACTGTATGCTGAGCAGGAGGGGCAGGCTGACCCTCTAATTGTGCCACATGGCCCTCAAGCTGGTATAGCAGATTTCCAAACTCTCTTTGGAACTTGCTATGCACCAAACCCTGGACCTGGCTTCAGGTGACAGTATCCTATCCACACCCACTCCCAGGTGGGATGAGCCCCATCCTCTGAGGCAGTTCAACCTGAAGGTGGTGCAGGACCAGCTGACGAAGACATCCCAGGGTGCATCCCAGATGTACTGGGGCCTGGTGTCATGTCCAGATGAGGTGGAAAGGTGGGTCCGCTGGGACAGGCCTTCCCAAACGTGCTATGGTGTTACAGTTTTAGAACATATGTTGGTTAGTAATAGTCAACACAATCCAGGATTAGTTATAACAGCATGCATAGATATTCCCATTAACCCAAAACAACAGATTTGGAACAGTTGCATAGCAAAGAGAACACATTCATATATAGAACCACAGTGGCCATTACAACAGCATACAGGTTACATTGATAGCAACAGTCCACCAATGATAGTATTTCAACAAGGAACATTAATAGAAACACATTTCAATGTTTGTTGAACAATAGGAGATATGTCCCAACAGTAGCTTTGGTGTAAAACATACCCATTGATTTGTGTGTTTAGATTATTGTTGCAGATATGGTGGGGGGAAGAGATATGTCAATTAACAACTTGCATATCCTTGCAGTACTCACAACTTTAATGATCATTGCTCTAATCAATACTCTACAGGTATTATTACAATACACTATGGCCTTGGTTTGGACAGTGGTATGTTTGTACACAGTGTATACTTCACCTGTCTTATAGCTAGATTCTACTTCTCTTACCTGGTAGACCTGTTGGGGGAATGTTCGTTAACACTACCTGAATGTTTCTACACATATTCCCTGATTCCTAGTTAAAATTCTGCTACAGCTTACTACCACTCCCAGGATTCATACCACGGCTGTGTGTGCTAAAAATACAACAATTTGTGTTTCATCAGAGTGAACTATTTAGAAAGTGCTGTCTTTTCCTTCAGTGTTTTCTGTCTAAGTCTCTCTTGGTTGTACAATCTGACCTTGAAATTACAACATTCTTATACAGACATTCCTAGACATATTTTTTATGTAGCACAGTGTGAGAAACAGTTGACACAACAGTACTATTCACATATCAGATCTTGGTGAATGCAACAATTGAGGCCATACACTACCAGAGTAAACACAACCAGTCCCGGATTTAGAACTTTATTGCCAGGCAGTTACACTTTTATTTAAATATGACCTATATTGGACTATTACTGTCATATTGTCTTTTTTATTCAGTGGAAACCATAAACATTTTTATAGTGCCAGGTGACATTTTACTCCTTTATATTTATTTGGTATGACTACTACAAGCAGGATTGTTACTCACCAGCCTCGCGATGCAGTCTTTGCAACCTGCTGGCATGGGCTTCCTGGTTCACAACTCGCTCAGCTGCAGCTGTAATGAAAATAGAGAAACATTTATGCATATATCCACCAAATACACAGGCTGGACTTTTGTAAACAATTATTGCTATGAATACTTACACACTGCTGGGACCTCTCCCCTGTCTCTTGCTTCTTGGACCCACTGTTCCAAGAGCTCCCTCTTCCTCCATTTCAAGTCAGCATAGAGGTGCCGGACCTCCTCTCCAGTCTGAGGGATACCAGTGGCACTGGTGAGATCATGAGCAAGACTTTCCCTGGCTTCTGTTTTATATTGGGAGCCCTTGTACTAGTCCTGCAGCAGCCTCATTTCATGTTTTTTTTTACCAGGAGTCCTACCATGACCTTGGACTCCTGTATGCCCCAGCACTGCGCCCGAAAGTGCATGCCCTCTCCAACACCTGCCATACTGATTACAGTGGAGAGCTACAACCAGTTATGAGCTGTATTTCTGCCTGCAGGGTTTAAATATGGCAAATTTCCCACCCTTTGCCATGATTGGGAGGTTTTGAAAATGCTAAGCTAAGCTAAGCTATGGGTAAACCTGCTTAGCTAAGGTTGGCAGTGCTTAAAGGGGCAGGTTCAGCATTGCTTACCAATAGGCAAATCCACTTTGCTGGGCTATTTATTGCTTATTATTCATTTGTACAGTATGTTTAAACGAGGTCAACACATCTGTGCGATGCTTAGCATTGGTTATGTTTTATTATATTGGCCTGCCACCTGTATGGGATTGCTTTATCATTCGTTACATAATATAGATTTATTTACCTTTCCTGACATCCTCCAATGTTCTGTGATTAATTTATTCTTGTGTGGCTATACTGTATAGTTGCCTTGTGTTTATATGGGGGTTTCACTACTTTATTACACTGACACCTCACATCTGGGCCTAATACATTACTCTGGTTGAGCAAAATCAGTTACTTCTTACATAAATATACAAAAAAGTAAAGTTTTAATGTTTACACATACAAAATGGAAATGTCGTTGGTCGAACTGTGAATGACAACATGCAAGGCAAACATTCTAACTGCTACTCTATTGCACTTATGCTTATGCTGGATGTCTATTGCTTTTTAACTTATCATGCCGTTTCAGCTGGGCAAAGTGTAGCTAAGTAATGGGCATACCCACGCAGCTATGCCTAAACTTTATTGCATATATAACAAAAATTATTTATTTGTTGTGTTTTTTTATTTGTACCCTTCAGAATAAACATACTAATGATGGACCTATTATTCTATCAACTTTCTGCTTTGTAGGGACAATTGTCCCTTATGGCTTTGTCCACATTCCTTACTCTGATGGGTTGGGAGGTGTGCGCTATGTGCTTATGCTAAACCTGTTATTCTATCAACTTTTGGCTTGGTGGGGATGATTGTTCCTTATGGCTTTGACCAGATTTCTTATCCTGATAGGTTGGGGGTGTTACGAGCATTCTCACTCATTTTAAATTGCAGAACGGCAATTCTGGAGTGCAGGGGGCATGTGTATTGTGAGAGCTCTGCTCTCAGACACACCCCCTGTGCTCATACACAGAACCATGGCCATTTTACAACATGGCAGCGCGCCTTCATACATATGCATAGTGCTCTGCTGTGCTGCAGATGAATGGTCCCTGCTGTGCAAGAATAATTTATTCCTGCACGGCTGCTTGCTGAATCAGGGGGAGAGATTTGCATCTCAAATATAAAATTATGTGTCTATCTTACACTAAGAAACATGTTATTATGGATTAAATGGTTTGGACAAGTAGATTAACAGTGAACATCGTAGTGATGCTTCAGCCTAAACAACTTTTACTGAGAGGGTAAACTTTAAGATACTTAAAGAAATGTGTACAGGAAATTATTCAGAGTAGGCAGTCACTATTTTAGCCTCTGAAGTAAAATGTGAACAGTGACCCCTGCAAGATTTAGAAAATGTAATAAACAGACCTACCATGGTGGCACAGAAGGCTAAAGTCCTTACTCTGGCTCTAGCAACAAGAGTTTTATTCTAACCTTCAGTTCTTAACAATGTAGGCAGAGAGAATGGGTGTTCCCATCCTGGGTGGAAAGTGGGAGGTTCACTCGCACAGGGGACATTGATTCGTAGTTCTTCTTAGTGGAGCCCAGAAACAGAACAGTGCTTGTGCTGTCTGGCAGTAGATGGAGAATCCTGCTGGCATCAACCCCCTTGCAGAATGGAGGAAATGAAAAGAGTTGCTTCCCACTGCATGACACCTCTGTTGTGTTATTGACATGTCCAGGGCGAAAAATTAAAAGCAAAAGGCAAAAGCACTCCCTAGCAGCAGTATGATGTTTCACCGTGTACCTTGATCTCCTCTGTGGCTCTAAATTAGGACAAGTCCAGGTGTGTATTTGGAGGTTCAATAGACCTGACAGTGAAGACAGAGACTAGGGTCAAGATGCTGTTCAGTTATGGGGAGTGAAAGGTGGGATGAAAGAAAAAATGTAATAAATGCAGTGCTGGGTTACATGATTACATACGATTTGGGCAAACCAAGTATTCATGTTAGAATTTACCAGAACTAGAAAATATTATCAGCTAGTGCTGATGTTAAAAGAGCTGTGCATGATAACTTTCTATAAAGAAAAATGTTAATATCAAAGATATTCTTGAGTGTTCATGGGAGAACATGAATAATAGTGGTAATAGCATTGTTATGGGAACTTTCTAATGTACATTGTGCAAACAATGTAGGTTTATTGCCAATGCTTCTATACCTTTCTTGTGTTAAAACACAAAGGTTTTCTTATGCTCTTGGTTATTTTAATTGCAAATGAAGAAGTATAGTTTATGTTTGTACTTTATCAGTTATAAAGCCTTTTACATTAGGAAAACAAACTGCCTTTTGCAAAAGAGGGTTTATGAGCATAATTACACCAGTGCTAAAAGTGAAAATATTGCATTTATTAAACATACATTTACTATTCCAATTTCATTTACAAAAATTGCGTTTTAGACATAGTTAAGGTTTGTATAAGGGAAAGTCACATAACTAATAAACTTAATTTTTAATAATATGAAATGCAATTTTTTTCTTAATACTTCAGAACCTCCCAGTCTAAATGATCACATCAGTTTTAAAGTTGTATTTAAAAATGTACCTTTAAAGCACTCATTTTTAATTGTGTTGTCAGTTTGTCATATGACTTTAGATCACATGTTGGGTAGCCTTTCTATATAAATATCTAAAAAGGGTAATTTAATTTCTGAAGATTCATATGTGAACTTGAGATATCCATTACTAGAATTAATTTCTTCTACAAATATTGACAGATCAGTGGACGCACCTGTCCAAATGAGGAACAGGTCGTCCACGAAACATCTATAAAAAGGTACACATTTCTTAAAGAAATGCATAGGGAACAGATAAGCATGTTCCCATTCAGCCATAAACAGGTTGGCGTAGCTATTGGCACATGAAGTGCCCATAGCTACGCCATCCTTCTGTAAATAAAAGTCACCTTCAAAATAAAAAACGTTAGATTCTAAAATCATCTCCAATTGGATTATTAGATTGAGATCTGATGTCCCACCAGGTCTTAATGGCATGGTGCCAGTTAAACCATTTCTGAAATCGAAAAGATTATATAGATGAACTATAAAGAAAATTTTATGTGTAGTATTAATAATGCATAGTATATTTTATATTATTTATGGTAGCTACACTACATTTTTTAACAGAAGTTTTATTGTAAGGGATGCCTTTACTGTTTTATTTGTAATGTATCTTTAAGAATGTAAGATTTTCCTGCTCATTTGAGGTATATAAACTATTTTTTAATTAATAAAACATGAAAGTCTGAGGAAGCCATATTTGGTGAAAGCGCTAACCTGTTTTAACTGTTTTAAAATAAACGCTTCAACTTGCTGGACTATTGGGTACTGACTGCTTGATGTACACGTATAGACTGAATATATGCTGGTTCTGTTGTTGCAACTATCGTTGGTACTTGGTTTGCTATCTCTGGCTTTATTTATTTTATTAATTGATTGGGCTTTATACAGAGAAGCATTCGCTCCGTTGAGGCACTTATTGGATTACTTTTACATTTAATACTTTATAATTTACTGATTCTACCTTGGCAACCTTAAAAAGTCCCTATTTTAAATGTGTTATGGTAACAGCTTTCTTAAATATTTAGACAAGGGCTGCTTTAGATAACAGCTTTTTTAAATCTTCAGACAAGGGTTGAGAATCAGAAAAATGGTGTCATCGCCAAGTAGTACAAAACAGCACAGTCAGAATCATGCAATGCTGCCCACCAGAGATGATATGCAGTAGGAGTGACATTGCATAGATATGCTGTAGATAAGGCTATATAAGTTGGCAGGTTGCTAGTTAAAGACGCATGAATCATGCCAAGAGTGGAATGTCTTATGGCAGGTCACATGACTAGCTAGACCCATTCATATGCATGCAGTATACCAGAACAGTGTGCTTCCACTCATGTACTGATGTACAGATGCAGGAGCAGCTGACAGCCCAAGCAAGTGTTTACACAACAGGAAGTCCATACCATATTCATATTATAAATGGTGACTAAATTGGTGAATAAGACCATCAGGAAAGTGGAAGAGCAAGCAGATAAGGGTACAGAAGGATAATAAGAAGAGAAGAGTGATGGGGAGAGGGTGAGGTGGTATTTTTTTTTTTTTTTTGCTAGACATGTGCCCATGTTTGTATATTTCTTTTCTTATGTAGAGGGGAAAGTAGTATGTGGAAGGTATAGGTAGAAGGAGTATAAAGGGATGGCAGCAGAAACAGGCAAACATACACACAAGACTGACAAAAATAGATAGGGGAAGTGCTGACACAAATGGGATGCCACAAAGGAGAGCTGCAGACAGAGAAAAGGAGGGCACATGAAGATGAAGATGATTAGACAACAAAGTGGGGAGAGGACTGATACATAAGAAATGGAAATAACATAATATGGATGGGGTGGAATGATAACAGATTGCTAAACTGCACAGTGGTGCACCCAACAAGATATTAGTCACCTCTGTGAATCTTCTACAGGCTGGGCTCAGCCACTGCTGGCCCAGTATTCTGGGATATGCAACTGTACAACAATGCATATTGCATGAGGATATGTTGCAGTGTGCCATTCCAACTGTTGAGGTGCTGTTCCACAACATCACCAGTCTTTCCACCTCAGGCTGGCTGAACCAAGGAGCTCAACCAATGATTCTGCCTGATAGGGTGCCTATACCATTATCACAGAAATAGTGCCAGTGGTCACAACTGAACCCTCCATGTTTCCCCCTGCAGGATGAACTTTGTCAGTCTGAAGAAAGAGGCTATCATGGAGACCACTGAGGACCCAGCAGAAGATGGTGAGGTAGGTCGTCTGACTGCAGCTCAACATCCAGATCATACACCGACATTGCATAAAATATGAATGTAAATGGAGACAAATGAAACAACAAAGGACAAATGATGAAACTAAAAAGATGACAGTGATAAAAGGAAACACAAAAGCAGTAGTTACTCAATTGTGCCACAACATTTTTTCAAAAATAACACACAGTACTTTTGGACACCTACTATAATACCACACATTCTCCAGGGAGGAATATGATGGAATTTACTCTGTCACTGGTTTGCAAGACAGTCACACAGTGCAGGGAGCCCTGCATCCCCAAGGCTCAGTCCTAGGACCCCTCCTGTTTGGCATATACTTCTCAGAGGTACAGGCAAGCACAGGAGGACAATGGCTGACCAAGTTCGCAGACAACTGCAAACTAGAGGTTATAATTGACTCTCCGGCTGACACAAACATCTTCCAAAAGGGTCTCACTGAGACAGATACCTGGTGTCAAAACCATGGCCTCAAGCTAAATGCCAAAAAGTGCATAGTCATCCCCTTTGGAAAAAACAAAGTACCCACAAACTACCACATAGTCAAACATTTGAAATATCTGTCGTTGAATGTAATGTTCAGGATTATTTAAAAAAGTTTATTTTCTGGCCTTGTTGTTCAAAGCAGAGATAACACCAGGACAAGAGCTTTGAGGAATCTGTGAGTATTTTTTTTTTGGGGGGGGGGCTGCACTCCCTCAGTGCACAAAGACACACACACACACACACACACACACACACACACACACACACACACACACACACACACACACACACACATACACACATGCAAACGCGCGCACACACACACACACACACACACACACACACACACACACACACACACACACACACACACACACACACACACACACACACACACACACACACACAACAACCAACCTTGCCCTCAATTGGCTAATTCATTCCTTCCTAACCCTGGAACCAAAAGACAGCAGGAAGAATGGACAAACTGACATCAGCCAAACATTCCCACCACTTCCCGCTTAGTTGGACATAATTTGGGATAAAGTTAGGTTTCCATCCCTCTAACTCACAGAACCAGCAGGATTCTTGTAATATTTTCATGGCTTTGATAAGTTGACTGTGTTTGCTACTTTTCTACCAAGTGGAGAGAACTATGAGTTAAACAGTACTTTAAGCAGCACTTCATATATTGCAAATAGATGTAGTTCTTATCTCTAAATCTCTAAAAGAAGATGGTAGTTATAGGAAAGTGATGCAAAGTATTGGTATTATATTATTTTTTCACATTCATAACCTGTTTTTATGTTCTTTAATCTGCTGTTAAGACCTTCAATTAATAGATTTAGTAAATCTATCAGACGGACCTACTTTCTGTGTTTTCTGTTTGCATACATTCAGACCACCAAAATAAGATAAACAATTTTCTGATTCTTTTTCACTCTTCTGAATGTGTTGTTTTCTCTTTTCATCTCACACCTGTAAATCTGAAGATAACTTT